>NW_025335762.1:7741118-7875697 GCF_004798865.1 Varanus komodoensis
GGAGCAAGCATCTTTTAATTTCTTGGCTGCAGTCCCCGTCTGCGGTGATCTTGGAGCCCAGGAAAATAAAATCTGTCACTACCTCCATTTCTTCCCCATCTATTTGCCAGGAAGTGAGAGGATCAGATGCCATGATTTTAGTTTTCTTAATGTTGAGTTTCAAGCCAACTTGTCTAAAACCTTTGTGGATTGCTGAGGACCCTCAGAAACATGAAGCCAACTACCTGGAATATGCAAGAACAGAAGTAATTCTGTGTTAATCCTTGACTCCTAATAAAGCTTTTCATAGGTCTTGAGAAACTACATGACAATAAAATCATTTATCCGAACTGCCTTTTGTTTGGCTTTTGTATTTGAATGAATTCTCTTGATCATTTCTTGAACAAGTTGGTCTGAGTCCCCTGTCTAAATCTTAGATTCATCCAGTTCCCATGAGCATTTAAGGTAGTTAGGTGTTGAAGCTACTTTCTGCCTTGGGAATTACATTCCCAAGAGGACAATAAGAGAAGATGCATGCGAGTGCTCATCAACTTGTATGTACCACTAGCACAAGACTGAACAGAAGAGAAGATGAGGAAGGTAGATGAAGGCGATCTCCATCAGGACACCAACCCAAATACCTCCAAATCTCCAAGCCTGTTTCCAGTTGAGCCAAGGGGATTTGCTCTTTGACAGTTTCCTACTCAAAGAATTACCTGCTGTGGTATAGTGATTATGAAATCTGGATCAAGAGTGAAGACCAACATCCAAAGCCATTATTATGATATGTTATTGAGGGTTTCTAACTCTTTACTAACAATACAAAAATATACGCCTCCCTGCCCAATTTGGGGAAGCCCATAACTAGCAAGTTCAGCAAAAGAGCTGATGTTTCACACTGGCATAACTAAATTTAAGTCAGCTCCTCTGTTTGCCCATCTCCGCATGATCTCCTGAGCCTTCTTGCCAAAGAAAGACGGACAAAAGGGGAACAGAGCTACTTCTCCATGGCAAGCGATTGCATTCTTGTCTGTGACAAAGTACTTTGTGCCCTTTAGTTATGGTCCAAGTGACTGAACACTTTGATTAATTCCTTTTGGGTGAGGCCAAAGAGAAAAGAAAGATGTATGGGAATGGTCCATTTAAAATGGAAGAGGAAATTGACTTTTAAACAGAAAGCAGGTCATCTGGTGATTTGACAGATGATTAGTCTCCTGTTGTTGTTATTATTTATCAGATTTATATCCTGCCTTTCTTCCACTTGCAAGGAACCCAAGATGACCTCCACGGTTCTCTTCCTCTTCATTTTATCCTCATGGGAATGACAAGCCTGTGCGGCTGAGAGTCCACAAGTGCAAAGGCACCCAGTGAACTTCATGGCTAAGTGGGAACTGGAATCCCACCTCCCGTGTCCCAGTACACTGCACTGGACCTCATGAAGAGAATCAACTCCTCCTAATTCTCCTCTTCTGAAATTCGGCATAGACAGAAAGCAAGGGGGGATCTTTCACAGCATGCCTGAGCATCAACCATTTCCCTGCTGTTGCTCGTCCAAAGTTGGAGAAGAGACACAGCAAGGGGTAGGGATCAGTAGGAACTTTGATTCAATGCCATTTTAAAAAGAATTTACCAAAATTGGGAAGCTTTTGAGAATATAAGGCTTTAGTTTGATCTGGTTTTAGTTTTGAATGTGTAAGAAAAAGAACTGAGCGGTTTGTTTATCCAGGCCTCGAGCTTTGAGTGCTCCGCTCTTAAAAGTCTGGGTTTGAATCTCCATATAATTCAACCACATTTGTAGTCCGGGGTTAGGATTGTCACCTCTTTTTTTGTTTTTCCTGAAAAGCACCTGGCAAGCAGGTTCAGCATGGACCTTTTCATGCTGGGAATAACTGCACCTATTGAAACGGGGCAATTCAGAGGGATAATTTTTTGTTACAGTTGAGTTTTGATACAAATAGACCAACATTTAAGATATGCTTTTAAAAGGTGTAAAAGAATGTAAGGTATTTTTAAAAATACAAATTCAAGAGAAAGTTGACTTTGCCAGGTGTGTCTGTTCCTCATAGACACCCCTGTTCTGCACCCGGGATGGGGACAAGCGCAACGCTGAGGACAGGGTGAGTGGCACAGCCCCACTTTCTCTTCCTGGGGGACAAAGACCTTGTAAATAAGAGATTAAGGGGAATTCTTTGTTGCAGCTATGCTGCGGTAAGTAGAACCCTATCCAGCTAAGGATACTTAAAGTATTTTTAAAATTGCTGTACGCAGCTTTAATGCACAGTGGATGATGAAGAGAGCCTTCTGCAAAGGTGAAAGGTGGTGGTATTTAGGGAGTGATCTCTGGCAAAGGAAAAAGAGGCATTACTTATGTCCCCATGGTAATGTTGTCTTGTTCGGCTCATTAGCTCAGTGCAATAGGCATCCTACATTTGTCTATTTGGCCATAGCTATGAGGCACGAGGGATGTCCTTGATCCCAGCTCGCAACCACAGGAATCTCTGGAACATAGCAAAAAATTGACATGGCTGCACTCTGAGCATGCCAGATGCTGCAGAGCATGTGGCCCGAAGCCTGGCATAGCCTGCAGTCCCCTGCATACTTCCGCATTGCCAGCGCACATGGACTGCAAGATCCAAGCAGCCTCCAGGACTTGAGGAGAGGTGGACTTGGGAAGCCCTCTTGTCCTGGAAGAGCCCAGGAGGCGGGCTGATCATTCTCTCGTGCAGCTGCTCCCCTCCTATGCCAAGAAGGGGGCTGCTGGAGTTGCCCAGCCAGGTGCAGGCCCTCAGCCATGATGGACTGCACTGGGGACAGCAGGAAAGCTGGAGGCTGGAAGGTGGGGCGCGGTGGGGTAGGAGTTGCAGTAGCAGCTGATCAAGCAGTTATATGGATGGTTTGCCTGGGTGCATGGGGACAGTGCTGCTGCAAGGATCCTGCGTGAGCAAGCTAAGACCCTTGAACACAGAAGGACTGGGTTGGAAGGACCCTGTGGTTCTCTATACCCATCATTTCCAACCATAGGCCGTGCTGACTGGTGATGATGGGAATTCACAGACGGTCGGTGTGAAGAGCGCATCTTTTCACACTGGGCATTGCCAGACTTCGCTGTTGGCGGAAATTTTGTCAAAGACATGCGTGAAGCAAAGCCTCGGTGCAAGTGAGTTGTTTGAGCAGCAAGCAGCCTATAATGCAGCTCTTCACACTGCAGCCGTAGGAGCTGCAGAGCAGAGACCCACCAGCAGCTTGGTCAGCAGCCTCTGACGTTCTGTTTCAGACCCTCCAGATGGAATTGGCAACTTCCACCACCTGCCATTGGCTATACTGTCTGGGACTAAAGGGCACCAACAGCAAATGCATATTCATTCAGGGCTGATCTCAGGACTGTGGATGCTCTGCTCACTCGCATTTCCAAGAAGGATTGTCTGGAGCCCCACATGGGCACAAATGAGTTGCACAGGAGCATGTGCTGGCAATCCAAGGCACTTGGAGGGTGCAGCATTATGCGCACAGCATGCAAGCACAGCTGCGCATGTATGAAAATCGTACGCGTTCTCCTCCATTTGAATATTTTAAGCAGTGGCTTTAAAGCAGTGCATTTCATGCACTGGCAGGGGATGGACTAGGCGACCTTTTAGGTTGCCTTATGCATGGCCTTATGCATGTGGTGCACTTAAGTGCATGGGGAGCGGGAGAGGGTAAGAAGCATTGGGCAAAACCGCAATCAGCCATCTCCGTGCAGCCAAAGGAGTCAAGTGATTTGAGGGCAGCACTGAATAAAAACGCAGCAATAATGCCCATTATTCACTTGAAGCTCAGGTGACAACAGCGGTGAGGAGCGCTTTCCTCCAGCTTCGGCTGATTCATCAGCTGCGCCCCTACCTGGAGTACGACTGCCTTGCAACAGTGACTCATGCGCTGGTGACTTCCCGTCTTGACTTCTGTAATGTGCTCTACGTGGGGCTACCCTTGAAGACGGTCCGGATACTTCAATTGGTTCAGAATAGAGCTGCCAGGCTGCTGACGGGGACTGGACGTTATGTTCACATGACGCCAGTTCTCCGTCAGCTTCACTGGCTCCCCATTGAAGTCCGGGCCCAATTCAAGGTGTTGGTATTGACCTATAAAGCCCTAAACGGCTTGGGTCCTGGTTACCTGAAGGAGCGCTTACATCCATATTTGCCCAGTCGCCCCCTGAGATCGGCGGGAGAGGCCCTTCTCCGGGAGCCCTCCGTGAGAGAAATTAGGAGGGTGGCTACTCAGAGAAGGGCTTTCTCAGCGGTGGCGCCTAAGTTATGGAATGCGCTCCCCAGAGAGGTCCGCCTGGCGCCGTCGTTATTTGTTTTTCGGCGCCAGGCTAAGACCTTTTTATTTAAGCAACATTTTAAATGCTAAATACAATTGAATTTTATCTGGCCAGGGCGGCTTATTTTATAATGTGAGTTTTAATTAAGATTATTTTATATGGATTTTAACTTGTTTTATCTATGTTGTAAGCCGCCCCGAGGCTTCGGCGAATGGGGCGGCATAAAAATGTTTTAATAAATAAATAAATAAATAAATAAAATTATGTTAGCCTATTGCCTCAGCTAAGGATGGGAGAACATGCATTGCTCCCTCATTCACGTTCCCAACTGACGGCTTCTTACTAGTACTTCTGCTTTTTTCAGTTGGAAATATAAGTACATTTTCCCCATCAAAAATGTGCATTTTTCTCCATAGGGTGCAAAAAAGCAGACGGAAGGCATGTGCATGTGAACATTGTTCACTTCCTCATTCCCGGAAGGATGCACTTGTGCACGTGCACATTTTCAAACACGCACATAAGTTTCGGAAGTGATGGACATTTCCCGAGAACTGTGCTCCTCTTCCTATTTGCATGCAGGGTGGTGAATGGGGCACTCTTGCAGAACATGGCACACAGGGAAAAAATCCCCTACAGATCTAACTCCAACCTCACCCCTGTGCCTTCTGTCCCATACAAAGACCCTCTTCCAGCAGTATAAACTCAGAGACACAATTGCATCATCTTTCTCTGTCTCTCCCCCCCCTCTGTCTCCCTCCTCTGCCCCACCCCTAGAACAGCACAGATTAAGATAAAGTGATAGTTCTGTGTCAAAGACTGCTTTACTGCCACACTTGGGATAAAGGAGGAGAGGTTAATTTATCATCGCTGGGGAGAACTGACAGAAGAGAGATATACTACCGAAGGGGGATTTAGCACAGGGCCAAGAAACTTCACACTATTTTTACCATCTGTCACATGCTCTAATAAAGCAGGACAAAATATGAAGAAAGGAAAAATGAACTATCAAACACTGATGTAATGCAGCCCATAAATCTAATTTAATTACTTTGCATGGAGACAGGTCCTCGAGTCCGTGTGAATATACTGGATTTTTTCTTGGCAACTTAACAACTAAGTGTTTTAATAACATCATTCTATAATTTATTCTGCCCGAAACACAAAATCTTTTTTGTGCACATTTCTTATTCTTTTTAATTCTGCATTTTTGTTTTGTTTTGTTTTACAAGAACTGTTAATTCTTTTTTTGCTAATGTCAAAACTGGCATAAATTCGCATACAAGCTTGAAGTCTGACTGTGAAAAAGGTCAGAGGTTACCGAATGCCTTTTCATTGTTCAAAGTCTTTTGTCTGCAAGCGCGTGTGAGCTGTTTTGTTGTATATATTTCCATCCTCTCTTCCTCCCTTTTTTCTTCTTGGCGTTCAGAAATGGGAAGAGCCCTGTGGGATGAGAACCAGGGTCCATCTGGTCCAGCATTCTGCTCACACCATGGCCAACCGGCTGCCTGTGCGAAGTGCAACCATCAGGGCTTGAGTACACAAGCACTTTCCCACCTGTGTTTCCAGCAAATAGTTTTGAAAGACATTTTGCTTTCACAACTGGGGGCAATATGTAGCCATCGTGGCTAGTAGCCATAGATAGCCTCCCCCCCACCCCTACCCACATTCGTTAGAAATAATTGGAGAAATAATAAGAGAGTTGTCTTGGTAATTAGATTATAATATAATGACAATGAGCTGGGATAAGAAAATTTGCAGGATGGTTCTCTCTGTAGTGGCACAGTTGCCGTTGAACACGCAAAGAACACTCGCTATTTTCTTTTCTATGTTTGTGAGGAACTGGGGCCAGTGCAAAAGTCGTGTGGAATGGCTTAGCTCTATCCATCTCTGTTGGAAGTAGACATGGTAGGAATATACTGCTGAGGAGGCAATTTCCCAGGTGAACATAGGAAGTTGCTTTTAAATTTTGCATTCATTTGTTGCATCTGTTCCCCACCTTTCTTCCAAAAATGGCACTTGAAGTGATGTTGTGCCGGGTCAGAACATGTTAGCCACTTAGCCCAGTATTATCTACTCTTGAGGTCAGTCTTTGGTTCCCAACAGACACCTGGATCCTCTTGATTTGACTTCCATTTTGAAAAGCTTTTTATCTTCTGCAAAATGTGTATTTTGCAACCCGCCACACCAGTGGCGATGGCCAGTATGTGAAAACACGATGCCTGTCCACACAGCAGCCTTTTGTGGGAGCACCTGTGGCATGTTCTCAATATTCCAATGCTGCCAAAGGTTTTGGGGTCCCCTGGGCTACTCTGCATGATGCATCATCTCCAGGCTGGGGTCTCTGCCCTTTCTGGACCTCTGAGCACATCTGAGAATTTGAAAATCGCTTTGGGCACCACCACAAAACAGCTTCAATGGTGGTGTCCAAAGTCCCCTATTTTTAGTAGAAGTCAGAGAAACTGAAGATAATAAATATCACTTTGTGACTTTGAAAAAACAAACAAACAAATGAAAACAAAACACTCTTCTCCATTCATAATGATGGCCAGGCTTTCTGCTGCCTTCTAGTCATGTTTCTTGGGTCACAAATTAAAAAATAAGAGTAAAAAAATATTTCCGATTGCCTTTTGGTTGTCCTATTTCCCCCACCTTCTTTTTCTTCCTGTCTTCTTCCCTCCCCCTCTTTTTAAAAATCTACCCACCCTATGTTTGTACCTTTCTTTTTTCCAGACTTCCTTCCACATTTTTAATGTTCTTTGTTAATTTCTGAGTTGATGTTTAGGAACTAACTAAATGCAAGTATTAATAAGCCTAGTGGTTTCTTTAACAGTATCAAATATATAGTCACAGGAGCTTTTCTGGATTAGGATTTGCCTTGAGTTTCTTGCAAGAAGGAAGGTGGGATATAAATGCAGTGCCACACTATTTATCATGATGATGATAGTAATGATAATGAATTTGAATTAGGCAGTGCTTGAAAATCCAGCCAGCAGGAGAATTACCTTGAAAATCTCTCTCTCTCTCTCTCTCTCTCTCTCTCTCTCTCTCTGTGTGTGTGTGTGTGTGTGTGTGAGTGCGCGCGCGCACCAGGCTTGGGAAGGCCTTTTGTCAGGATGCTTTCAATGGACACTGCTTATGTCTGTTTCCTCTCTCCATTCACTGGCCTCCTTCATATCAGACCCATCTAGACAATCACAGAGAGCTGGGATAAGCAAGTCGAGGTGCACATACATCCCCACACCTTGCATGCCCACATCCCCAGCAGTTTTTCTGCACTGCTCTACCAAATCCCCAGGCAAATTTTGCAGCACAGTACCAGCAGTGGTGATGCGGATGTAGCAGTGTGGCTCACAGTGGGATACAGGGACAAAATGCACCTCATAATGTCTGGAAGTGACCCACCCAGACACAGAGGGACCTTGCAAGACGATGAAGTGGCTCCGTCGCCTAACTCTGGCCAGATGAAGTAGCAGTTATAGCTCGGAGGAGCAAAAGCATGGCCAGGAGGTGCCACAGATTAATAAGGATGCTCCCGCAGTGATGCGGACATGAGCGGGTGCCCACCAGCCTTTTCCACTGATGCCTCGTCCTGGGCATTCTCTTTGCTTCAGACCCCTGGAAGGCAGATATGAAATGCAGCTCTCTTACATTATTGGCACCACTCTAAGGTGCAGTTCTACCATTTTCCTGTTCCTAGTGAGATATGTACCAGGAACAAGGTGAGAATAATCGTAATAATAAACCCCAAGCACTGTGCTGAATTCTCCAACCTACTTTATTGCAGCCATCTGCTGGGTGTCAGGGGAAGGGACAAAAGGAAATTGCATCTGAAACTGGAAGGGAAGGGTGAGAATTTCAGAGAAATATCATACTGGGTGGCATGTAAGCACTTACCTTACTGTAACAAGGCGTGTGCTGCACTCTTTCTTTGTCAGCTTGTGGCTGGTGGCCTTCCTGGCTGCTTCAGCTTTGGAAAGCATCTTGGAAGACTTGGCCAGGACTTGGGGAATACATAATGTCTGAGCTTGTCGGCATTGTCCTAGTATCAGCTCACTGGTCGTTTCAATTTGGGCTCTTCATTTGGCACCTAGTGGAGAGCTCTGCACTGCGAACGGCACTGAATGTGAGAGTTCTACGAAAAGGTTCCACGCATGAGCAGATTCCCAAACCTGCACAAAGTTCCACCATGCACTGAAGGGTGGGTGATTAAAAAAAGTTTACGTTTTCAAAACTTGAACGAAACTGAACTGGGAAAGTTCCCCAAATTGAACACCAGTGTATGTTAGAGAAAGTGTGGCTTGTTTCAGTGAGGGTGTTTTCTAGGTTGCATTTGGTGCTGCACTTGCTAACAGGGCCTGCTCACATGTTTTGCGAGCAGAAAAAGAAAATTCTTGCATATCCCGAGGCAGGACTTTCTCATTTGGGGATTTCCAGTACTGCTGTCCACTGAGTGCTCTGAAAAGTGAACGAGGCATTGCTTTGGTTTTATTAATTTGTAAATGTATTAGGTTTAGGTAATGGTAAATTACCTAAATTACCATGACATTAAAGTCCAGTCATGCCTGACTCTAGGGGGCGGTGCTCATCTCCATTTCCTAGCTGTGGGAGCCAGCATTTGTCTGCAGACAGTCTCTGTGGTCATGTGGCCAGCGTGGCTAAACACCGAGGTGCACGGAACGCTGTTACCTGCCCACCAAAGTGGTACCATTTTATCTACTTGCATTTATATGCTTTCGAACTGTAAGGTTGGCAGGAGCTGGGACGAAGCACGGGAGCTCGCCCCATCTGTGGATTCAAACTGTCGACCTTTTGAACAACCAGCCCAGCAGCTCAGCAGTTTAAACCACTGCGCCACCTGCATCCCTTAGACATCCTTTTTCTTTAAAAAAAACAACAACCTCCAATCAGCTTACCTCATTCTTCTCCTCCTGATTTCAATCTTATGAGCACAATAATCCTGTGAGTGAGGTTGTGACTGGCCCAAAGTCCCTCACTTGGCTCCATTGCTGAGTTGAGGACTAGAAGCCAGATCACCTGAGTCCCAGACACCACTTAACCACTACATCACACTGGCTCTCCGGTGTTGTGGTTAAAGGAACACCAACACCACTGGGACCATTGATTTCTCCTGAACTGGTTTTCCTCTCTCAGTAGGAAGCAGTCCTGGAAAGCGTCAAGGGAGGAAGCTCTGGGCAAGACCTCCAGAGGCTTTTCAAAAAGCACAGGTAGTCAGGGAGGCTGAAAAACACAGCGAATGGGACTTAAAGGTGTTGAGAGGGGGTCACATGCGCCAACTTGTTACAATCAGGCAAGCCCTTAAGTGCAGCACACCAAGACATATCTGCAAAGCAAGCACAAAAACAACACACTTTTTTCAGGGAAGCAAAGAGGTTACAAAAGCCTAGAAAGGGATATGGCTTAGCACAAAAAAGAAAGAAAAAGAAAAAGGAAAAGAAAAAAATATCTCAGTGGAACTCAGTGCACAGATGCTGCAAAATTGAAATAGTTAATGATGAATTTACTATGGGATGGATCCACATCAGAATGGCCCTGCTGGGTCCCACCAAACACCCATCTCGTCCAGGATCCTGTTTCTTCAGCTGCCAGACAGATGCGTTCAAGAAGCCCACAAGCAGGACATAAAAGAAACCTCTCTCTCTTGTTATTGGCCCCCAGCACCCAGCACTGAATGGTGTATTCCCTCTCTGAATATAAATGTCCCATTTACCTGTCATAGCTAATAGCCATCAACAGACTTCTCTGTGGGCTTCATCTCATTTTAAAGCCATCTAAGCTAGTGGTCCTTACAGCTTGTGTCAGCGTATTCCATACATTAATTTCTCTTACTGGGGGGAGAGGCAGGTTGTGAAGGAAAGCCCCTCTTCACATGCTTAGGAGCGTCTGACATTATCAGTGCATTGCATGTTCTACAGCCAGGCCCAGCTTTCAACAAAGCCCAGCCTTTGTCAGGAGGTACACACGTGAAACTTAGAGCTGTGGATCATGGAAGCCTTCTTCAAGGTGTGATTTGGGTTCTTTTGCTCCACTCTGTCTCTACATCAAAGGCATGCCCAAAGGCCTCTACATTTTTAGTGGGGAAGACAAATGGCCCCAGAAGCATGAATGCGTTTCTCTGTTACTGTGAATCAGGGCTGTTGACCCTTAGACAAGCAGGACCAATCCGGCCAGTACAGGATCAAAATCTGCCCCCTTGGGGTTCTCCATGTGGTCATGCTTCATTCTTCATGTTTTGGCACTCGCTCCTTTTCCACATCCATCAGTCATTTGGTGGATTCTCCATTCTTGCTCAGTGGCTTCCTTACCACCTTTCTAAAGGCAGAAACGCCTCTCCAAAGTTTTAGTAATTCTTGGCTATAGTAACAGTGTTAAACTGCACAGCAATACCTAGGCATTTCTGGAGTTTTGGCTCTACCATTTGCATCCTCAACCCTGACCCGCACTGCAGTATGATTCCTGAGAGCTTCTCCTTGGACTAGAAGAGATGCCATACCTCTGCCGTAAGTGTACACGTGTGAAGCGCTACTGTGAAAGATAACTGCCATGGTTTGTTTCAGACCATGGCAGCCTGTCCCAATCGGGGCCTCCTGATTGGACAGGCTAAAGGTGCTTGGACTATATCTCCCATCATCTCTGATGGTTGTGCTAGGTGCAGTTGATGGGAGGTGTAGCCAAAAATATCCTGATGGTGTGAAGTTGAGAAGTGGTAGCGGTGATCAGTGAGTTTCTTTCAGAGTCTAAAACTCCTGAACAGGGCAGCTAGACCATGAAACTTGAGACTAAACTGGCAGATCTGGTTCATCTGTGAAACTGAGCATAGGAAATAATTTGGAAATTTGAATTAATATTCTTAAGGTGTCTGTCTGTCTATTTCCTCTAGTGGTGGTTACATAAATTGTAGTTAACGGCATGAGCCATACATCAACAGTTACAACATTCTTCTCTATTTTCCTAGGCTTTGTCCTGAACCACCAAAGATGATGTCTGCATTACTTGCTTTCTCTGCATAATGAGACACGTTTAAGCCTGATTTCCACTTAAACCACCATTTGACTCCTGACTTCTGCCTTTATAGCCACCCTTGAAATGTCATCTGCTTAGAAGAGGCAGCTTGAAAAGCCATCATACATTGGAAGACCTCACTTGGAGAAAGAGCAAGGGAGAGATCAGTTCCTTAGCCTGTTGAGATATTTATGTCATTATGTAAAGTTCCAAGAGAAACAGAACATTAGAACAAAGAAAGAAACAAGGCTGGAAAAAATCCCCTCTTTTCTATGGAAGTGTGCTCATTCATTCTTGTCTGGGTGGAGATATTTCAAGCCAGTTTTTTTTTCTACTGTGGTTCAGAAGCTACTATGGAGATCAGACATCTCCGACTTAATGCCCTCAAGATACTTAGGACCTATTCTGATTTTGTATTGTGCTTCACCCAGCACAGTCCATGGAATGGTCAAGAATGGTGGAAGTTGTAGTCCAAAGATATGGGGTGTACCAGGTTGGGGAAGGCTGTTTTACAAGAACAAGAGGGTGGGATTACCAGACAATGGTAGAACACACCTATTCAGAAGAGCTCAGGAAGGGGTTAAGAAGGATCATAGAGCAGGTGATGGAAAAGGCCTGTTTTGGCATGAGGTCCCGGAGAACCACTGCCAATTAGAGCAAAAAACACTAGAATGGATGGATGCAGAATTTGTCCTTGTACGAGGCAGCTGCCTATGTTCATGTTCAAAATGGCAGAGGAAAAGATGCTGAATGCCCAAGATCAGTGAGGAAGTTTGAAAGGCTGAAGAAGTGAACTGTTTGAAAGTGGAAACCGAAAGAAATAGGAGCGTAAGAAGAGCTATACTAGATCAGGCCAAAGTCCATCTAATCCAGATGTCTAGTCACACAGTATCCAGCAGCTGCCCCTAGGAAACTGACATTAGGTCAAAAGTGCAACAGCACCCTCCCACCCATGCTCCCCAGCAATGCCCCAGCATACTTCCTCTGCTACTGGAAGGAGAACATAGCCATCAGAACTTGCGGCCATGGATAGCGTTCTCTCCTGTGAATTTGTCCAGTCCCTTTAGCCATCCAAACTGGGGCCACCATGATATTTGGTAAAAGTGTTTTCCATAGTTTAATATGCACTGTGTGAAGAAGTCTTTCCCTTTCTCTGTCCTAAATCTCCCACCAGTCGGCTTCATGGGACGACCCCAGTATCTAGTATTATGAGACAGGAAGAAATGTTTCCCCATCCACTTTCTCTGCACCATGCACAATTTTGTGCATGTGAACAGAGCTGGCTTGTACCCAGGGGTCCGAGTCGATGGCCAGGAGGGCTCTTCTGACTTGCTATGTTTCTATCTACCAAGGATCCCATCATTTGTCTCTTGCTCAGGATAAAATGGCCCCAGGTGCTGCAGTATTTTCTTGTAGATGAGTTGCATCAGCCTCTTGACCATTTTAGTTGCTCTTTATGGCACTTCTACCAACTCTATGATATCCAGTTTTTGGTAATGAGGTAATGAATTGGCTAAAATACATTATGATTGATTGACTGAGATATCTTTAACTGGGTGGCAGGTCTAATAATATGTATTTTGAGGCTTGATTCTAAGAAAGATCTTGAACTGTGCAGAAATGGATCAACTGACTTTATCGTTGAAGGAGAAAGAGGATACTGATTTCTATAGAACTTGGGACTCTTTTTATAATTGGCTGGAGAAACGGCACTTGGCGTAAATTTAGAGATGTTTTTCAAACTATGATAAACTAACTGGAATTTGATATTAGAATGTTAAAAAATATGTAGTAGGAGGTTGACCCAGTGAATCCAATGTTAATATTTGTGATGTTTGATGTTTTTTTAAGTGTTAGTTTAAAAATTTCAATAAAATATATATAGAAAAAAATACATATTTTGAGGCAAAGTTTGCTGAAGAAGCATGGGCTTCTCTGATCCTTGGATCTCCTGAGGATAATTCCATATTACATTTCTTCCAGAAGTGGAAAAGGCCCATAACTCATGAACTTCACAGGTGGGAGTCTCTCTTCAGTGGGTCCAAGAAATTCAAGTGCTTGGGTGTGACATGTTTATATTTATGCTCTGTGTAGATTCATTTCAGGATATTTATATGTCTTTCAATTTTGGGTGTCTCCTAGTGTTACCGCCTGCAAAGTGGATGACAGGTAGGTATTGGCTAAGGTTACCAGAATGTCTGCTAAGAGTCTAAACTGTCCAAGACATCTGACTTTCAGTGCTATTTTCAGATGAAAGAAGAAGATGACAGCACCTATCCACACTGAGCCCTTAGCCAAAGCCTATTGATGTCCGCAGCATTCTTGCCCCTGACTTTAGTAGAGTTGGGATGATAAACGAAGCAATTCTGTTGCTTGGAACTAGGAATCTTGTTTACTGGAATGATGAAACACTGCTTGCAGGACCAGTGGGTTGCTTTTCTTCAGTCAGTATGAAATGTCACTAGGGATGGGGGAACAAATTTGGATTTTAATGGAAACACACCTGATTTTAAAAGAAATCAAAGTCTTGCATGGAATGGAAACCAGTTATCCATTGAACCTGGCAGTTTTTGGAGTTGTTCCATGGAGTTCTCCAACCCCCCTGCCCCACATAACGCTTCACTGGTGGTGATAGACTCAGCCAGGAGGATTCAAGAGAAGGAAAGCAGGAGGTGATGCACCTGTGGAAAAGAAGCCTGCTTATCCAGGGGGCACAGATACTACAGGACTCATCAGGTCTCCTGCCCCTTAACTTCAGCAGAATGGCAGATGGCCCCCCAAAGCTTTGGGCTTCCAAATGAAAACTCTGGGGCACCCCCTCTTGTGGGCCATCCTCTCACACCACCTCCATCTGTGAGACTGCAGAACACATACATACACACCTGTCATTCAATAGATTGGAATTTATTTACTGTATTTTCAACATTGTCTTGCCTCACTCTCTTTTTTGTTGGGCAGGAGATAATGAAAACACACTGCTATTTAAATTCAGTTGCAGCTTCTCACAGGATAGATTGATTGCTTGCTTGCAGGGAGGGGAAGAAACAAAACAAAACAAAGCAAAAAAAGGAAAGGAAAGGAAAGGAAAGGAAAGGAAAGGAAAGGAAAGGAAACCCACCAAGCATGTATGCATAAGGTAGATGGTGGATTCAGTTCCTGCAAAAGGAAATGTAAAAATGTACTGGGAGTGTACCTTTTGCAGTATGATTAACGGATGGTGGTGACAACTTGCTGATGAAAGCAGTTTGTATAAGAACAGCCCCTACCTGCAAAGAGCCATCAGTCATCGCTGTCACCTTGTTGCTTTGCCAGCTCCCAGGACCTGGGAGAAGTTCTCTGAAAGGAACTGACATAGAGGTGCACAGCAGAGCATGGGGCACATGACACATGATCTACCCTGTGATTAAAGCCCCATTTCTCCAAAGTGAGGTCCACTGAAAACAAATGAAATGCCTTTTTGAGATATCATTTTAATGTGACCCAGTTATTTCACGAGCCAATCTCTCTCTCTCACTGGAATCAATGACACTTCAAGCTGCTTCACCTTCCCCAGATCTTGCAGACAACTCTGAATACCAGATAAAATGGGTCTTTTTGTGGAGGCAGAGTTCTCTTTTGCACAAATTGACCAGGAGCCACCAAAAGTTCCATCTACTATGGATCCAGCAGACAGAGGCAGTGGACTTCTTTCAGCCATGGGCTGAATGCAGTATTTGAGCCATTTTCCAGAGCCCACATTCTAGTGGTAGTTGGGTCTGAAAGCAAAAGAAGTAGGGCAAATGCCTGGGCATTTTAGCTAAAGGGCAGCAGTGGCTGGAGGTTGCAGTCTCAGTGGGGCAGTGTATCCACTCTGGATTTCAGACTGAACTTTCCAGGAGCTATTCATGATGTTGAACATGCCCAGAGCTCTTATTGTTAATAAGTAAGCCTTAGGAGAGGCATTAGAAGCATTTACAAGTGGGGAGGGTGCAGGAAACCTAGGAAACCACCTATGATCAGTGGTCAAGGAACAGCAGGTTTGGCCAGGAGAAGAGAGTGAGCCATCTAGAGCTGAACTGGGATCTTGGGTTGCTGAATTAGGTTCCCAGGCTTGATCTTCTGCACAGCTGATCTAAGGCATCTCTCTCTCGCTCTCTCTCAGTCTGTTTCTCTCTCTCCTTTTACATGCCACCCCAATACAGTGTGGCAATTAGTTTCAAGGACTGCCTCTGCAATGCATGTTTACCTCATATTAATCACCTGATATTGCAAGTTGCCTGATCACAGCTGGCTAAATACCACATTTTTATTCTTTCTCCCCTCCCTCCTTCCCTGCTCCCTCTCATTCCGTTATTCCTTTTCCACATTTCTCTCTTGTTCATGCTGTTTCATATTTTTGCAGATATCTGCAAAATATATTTTCTTCGAACTCCCCTCTCCCATTCTTGTGTTTGTGCAAGAGCCTCACACACAGGCACAAGTCCTCCTCTATACAAGTTCGTTCAGCTCAAGGATAATGTCCAAAGTTGCCAAGTTCTCAGTCCTTTGCCATGTCACACTAATAGCTTCCAGATCCCATCACATATTAAATTCATGTGGTTTCAGCGAAGCCATCTATTTAATACAACTCACTAAATGCCTGTGTAGACCCGCTGACAGTGACATATTAGTTTTGCAGTCTTTTGCAATCTGATATCTCTGAATTTGCCACTGTACTAAAGATTTGATTAATGTGGTTCCATTTCGGTGCAGTAATTGGCTACGACTGTTGTAGAAAATAATCAGGCTTTCATTCCTTACAACTGCACGGACATGCTAATGAGCGAGTGGGTTAATTAAGCCCCAGGCAGGAGGTGACAGTTACTGATGACTGTTATGACAAACCACCGATATGGCATTTGGGAACCGGACGGCCCATTTGCACTTTATGAAATTACAGGGAAACTGGGACACCATGGCAGCGAACGGTTGCATCTACATGGTGAAAGGATTTCTCTCTCTCTTCCTCTCTCTCTCTCACACACACACACTGAAAGCAAGAGAGAGAGAGAGAGTTCCAAAGCTATTATAAAGTTAGGAGTCCATAGAAAGGGTGGGGGACTTATTTCCATTTCCCATCCGCTTCCCCGTGCATGTTTCAGTCTTCCAGAGTGATTAATATGTCGGCAGAATGTGAAATATGGACACCTCTCGCATATGGATTTGCATTATTGCAATGTAGGGAAAACAGCATCATGGCAACTCTATTGGGGTCACATTTGGAGGGTGGAAGGATGGCCAGGAATAAATCACACAGCTGCAAGATGACAAATAGAAGCTCCTCCTGAAAGTTTTTGGAGGTTGGCTCAACTGGAATTACCACAGGGAGGTGTTTGACTCCCCACACCTTCCCTGCCAAAAGCTTTCAGGGTGTGGGCAGCCATTCGTCAATGCCCAGAAGTCACTTCAGCTTGGAGAGTTCAGAGTCATTAATGTTTCATTAGCTGGAGTGGGTGATGAGCCTTTTGTGGGCTTATTTTTCACAATTCCAGTGTTTTTAAAGCCACGAAGACTCGAAAACCAGCATGGGTGGTAGGTTTTCACCACAGTGGTTTTTTGTCAGTTCAAGGGTGGGAACCCACCTAAGTTCTTTCTCCAAAGTGTTACAGTGTTTCTACTATCATTCCACAGCCCTTTGAGCTTGCATAAAACTTGGTAGTGGGATTAAAGAAGAGAGAGAGAGACTGAGCATGTTCATGATGACTTTCCCCCATCATGGAAGAGCCATGTGTATGTCTTCAAAATTCTGGAATGAAGGGGAAACAGAAGGATTAGGAGACTTGTTGCAATGTCTTACTCGTAGAAACATAGAAGCGTAGAAACAGAGTGAGTCAGAAGGGGTCTCTCAAGCCATCTAGTCTGACCCCTGGCTCCAGTCGGCTTCACTCATGACATGCCCACCATGTGCATGTCCAGCCTATCTTTGAACACCCTCACCGATGGGACCTCAACCATGAAGTCCATTCCATACCCTTCAGGAAGTACTTCCATCAGGAAGTACTTCCTGGCATCTAAATTGAACCTTGGAATCAATTTATGTTCTTAGGGCTTCATGGGAATTTCATTTTAGTTCCTGTATTACCAAAAAGTGTCCCATTCAGAACACAAATGCAAATGGGAGCACAGGAGTTCACATGTCACTGAATTTGCATTCACATTCACCACAATGGACCCTTTTAAAAATCCTGCATTGATTTAAAAAAGCACACTTTTAAAAAAGCACATCTTAGACTTCGCATTTAAAAAATGCAGAACTTTTGAAACATACAGGCTGCCTGACAAGTGCATAATTAAAAAAATTAAAAAGTACAAAAACATGGATAGCTCTTGAAAAATGCACACTCTTTCCACTTGCACAATCCAAGAACTGGGAATGGGTATAAGGTGAAATGAGCTTCAAAGCAAAATTCTGAAAATGTCAGAGAGCTCAACAAGGTTTCTCCATCCCTAGCGCTCCAAGTATTCGACATCTCCAGACATGGAGGCTGGAAGCCACTTGCAACTTCCTCTTCTTTTCTGCTTGCACTTGTCCTTTTTACCTTCCCTGCTTTTCCCAATATTCTGCCCTTCTCCTTCTTATGGAAGATCAACAAAGCTGCCAATCCTTCCTCCTTTGGAATCCTAGGGATTGTGATTTGGTCAGAGAGCTGGTGGTGGTGGTGTTGGCAGCTGAGATCTTTGAAGGATAATTTGTGGTAACTACCCCCATTTAGAGTTGTGGAGCTGTGCAGCAGGGGAAATGTTATTCCAGTAGTTTCATTAGAAAGATCTTCATTCGTTTGGTTACTTAGATCAATTATCACTGTTCATTGCAGGCACTGATGCTGAGTCCTCTTGTGTGACATTCACAGATTTGTGATTAATCAGTTCCTTAATAAAACATACCTCGGAGAATAAGAACTGAGCAATTTCAAGATGGGAGGAATATCGAATGCACTTTTGTGGATGGAGACATTTCCAATGACCACCTTGCAAACAACATAACAAATACATGGTGAAGGTCGTGGGACCAACCTGAAGGTTTTGTTTGCTGTGATGTTAACTCCTATTATAGGTATAGCTTGGTCACAACTGGACAGGCGTGCACAGGATAAATCATGGTACATTGGTGGCACCTTTAAGGGATTGGGGAACTTCTGAATCTTGCCATCCAGAGTTGTAGGGCCTATGGGGCAGGTATAGGTTCCCTCTGTGGCTGGGGGACTGATGCAGGAAAACCTGTTTCAGCACATTAAATGGTTTGGAAACTGGGAATCCCACCAGTGGTTGCCCACCCTATTTTCAAATGAATGGCATTGTCCGGTGACTCTTCACTCCCCGAGACTCTTTGTTACAGTACATTATTGCAAGCAAATTCTTAAACTGAAGTCTTAGTTCACTCATCCTTCAGTGTCTCATATTATTCTGGCTGGTGTGAATGCATGTGTGCAAAGATCTATGCCACGGGGGGGGGGGGGGGGCTTCAGTTCTACTGCATTTCTTGCTAAACACAGAAATGTTTTTTCTGTCTCTGAATATGACTTCATCCACTCAAGGTGTCCATTTGTTTGGCTTGCATTACCATCTCCTGCTTTCCAGCTCTCTCAGAAGAGTATGGTGGAAGAGTATCTGGATTCATTCACTGAGTAAGCAAAGCTTTTCAGCTCTTCATAACCTTGTCATCAGGCAATGGTCTTCTGTTATTTTGTTCTTTGGTGTCTTCGCTTGTCTTTCATGTCTTACTTGGCAAGTGCAAGCTTTCATTATTCATTATATCGGAGTCTAAAGTGCAATTAAAATCAAAATGTAAGTTAAGACTTTGAAATGTTCATGGATAATAAGTACCTAAAATCAAACATTCCACCTAGGTCTAAATCCAAATTCTTGCAAGTATAACGTACCTGAAGTAACAAGTGAAATTTATGACATTATGTCCAGCATGCCAGATACACTACATCCCTAAAAACAAACCCAAAAGAGCACACATAGTAAAACTCTCTTGCCTCGACCAGACTTCCTTGAGACCAAGATCATAGTGAACTCACTCTTTTAAAAAATCTGCCAACTGCTTTTGATATCTGAATGACCATAAGAAAGAAAAATTAGACAATCTGCTCCACTGCTGGCCCTCATTCCACTTCACAGCTGCCATAAGTATCATACCTCTTTCATTATATTTCCCAGGTGATTTTTTCCCCCAAATAATGAAGTGGATTTTGAGCATTGTTTCCCCCACATATGTGTTTCTTATCCTTTGCCTTTTTGACATATCTGCATTTCTGGTATGCATGTTTGGAATGTGTATTTTGTGCATGCCTGGTTCACTGCTTTATTTATTTATTGCTTGATTGGTTGGTTCATTTTGTTTTCAAATTGCAACCCTGGTATGTTCATACTGCACTGTGAACCAAAGACATTTCTTACCCATCCCTTGCCTGTGCAGTGAAAGAGATTCTGCTAGGCCAGAGATTCTGCTAGGCAAAACAAGGTGGTCTGCATGCCAGCAGAATCCTCAAATTGAGCAACAGTGATCAATTTAAAAAGCAAGAAATAGATGTAACGAGGCAGAAAAAGGGTGAGGAGAGTAAAACCACTTCCAAAGGAATAAATAGCTTAAATCAATCTTACCAAACCTGGGACCCTGCAGACTGGTTGCACTACAAGTCCCATAATTCCAGGCTAATAGCCATATGCTCCAATGCTGGCTGGGAATTATGGGAGTTTCATAACTGGACAATACCAGGTTAAAGACAATTTAAAATAAAGCCCTAAACAATAAAATGGTGATATTGCATATAAATTGTCATCACTATCATTACTGTATTACCTTTATACCTCACCTTTCCCCTCCTACAAGGAACCCAAGGTGGCCACAAGGTTCTCCTCCCTTCTTAGCCACACAACAGCAACCCCATGAAGTAGGAAAAGCTTAGGATCCACAAGTGACCTAGAGCCATTCAGAGAGCTTCATGGATGAGAGGAGACCAAAACCCAATTTTGGGTTTAAAATACTATATTCCAAATAGTACTGATTTTTTTTGAAGGTGGATACAATTGATGACTACCACCCTACATTGTAAAGGCATTTGGGCTTGTAAGCATAGACTTTTCCAAACGTAATGACATTTGCTGTTTATTGACCCTTATGTGAAAGACATTTAAAGATTCAGATTGCAATCCTGAGCACATTTATCGAGGATTAAGTCCCACTGGGAAAAGGCAAACATTCGTGTGATTGCACTGGCAGCTACTCTATTGCTTGAACTGTTCATATGGATATCCGTTAGCAGTTTTTACACTGTTCCCTGCACAATCCCATCTGAAATACAGTCAGCAAGTCTTCCTCTCCATGCCTTCTGAGGGCAACAGCCAGAAATTGGATGTAGTCAGCAATTGCCCTGTATTTGTGGATTCTAGGAGAGGTGAGGAAAGCTACCTCTTGGATAACATTTCAGAAGAGGGGTTGGGCTCATTTGTTCTGCCAGGCTTCATCATGGTACTCTTTCCAGTATTGTGGCCAGTGGCCACTTGTATGTTGATTGCTGTTGTTCTGCAGTGGCCCCCACTGCTGCCACATGAGCCCACCCTGGGCCTTCTGCAGAAGGAATGCAGGCAGAGACGAGCTCTAGTTTTTACTCAGTTCATAGGTGTCAATTGCACTAGTGTATCAAAAAATGTCTCCTTGACGTATGCACAAACCAGAGCTTGTGCGCAGAGTATCACAGCTGCAAATCGATCTTGGCAGAACTTGCGAGGAAGAAAGATTTGGGGGAGTAAATGCCATTGATCATGCCTTGCAATGTAAACCTTCAGCAGGGAGTCATGCTCTCTGGCAGGCTCATCTCCACACCTTTTGCACCCCAGAGCTGGTGTGGTGTGGTGGTTCAGATGCTGGACTGGGGCCTCAGAGATCTGGACTTTAGGTGCCACTCAGCCATGAAGCTTACTGGGTGACTTTCGGCCAATCAGGGACTCTCAGCCTGCTCTACCTTGCAGGGCTGTTGCTGTCAGGGTAAAACACAGCTATGGAAGACACCCTGTGTTCCTCAGAAGTAAAAGGAAGGCTATAAATGCAAAGTCATGGTGGTGGTGAAGGTAGAAAACTAATTTGCGGATCACGAATGTTAGAGTTGCAAAGCCATGTGGTGCAGCATATAATATGAAGGGCTGAAGCAGACTGGGAGAATGCATGCTCTGCATGGAGAATTTCCCTGCTTCTGTCCTTGACATGTCTGGGGAGAACTGGAAAAGGACTCCATCCAAAATCTGCTGTTGACTGAGTTCAGATAGCATGATAAACCATACTCCAGGGTTGTGTATCAGTTGAATGTGGGTTGCCATCAGACCCTGTGTTGCTGCTGAGCCATGGGTTGTTTTGTTGTCTCAACGCAGATGCTCTAACAAGCCACAATCTGTTATCCATGCCCAACCCATGAAGAGAACCTGTGGTCATGATCTGAGACTTAAGGCTTTAAGGCAGCATGATAATCCATGTTGCAACAGTTCAGTAACAACCCCCACACAACCCATCTCTAACTCTTGAGGTTAGATTACTGCATTGTCTGAACCAAATCCTCATAGTCATTACTACAGTAGAATAAGTCAGTAGAATAAGCTAACTCAGTACAAGATGGCTTTGTATGTTCATTATTCACGGGTCATTCTTTCTTTTAAGTATATACATATGGAATGCGTATATTTAAAATACACACAACTTTCATAAGCAAATGTCCCTTATTTGTGAAGCCTGGACACTTGTCCTGACATGCCAGCTTCGAACAGGCAGAGAGATGTTTTTCAATGTTGAAAGAGGCACATCCAGATGTCAAGACTATTGGTTTCAGCACAGCTTCAGTTTCTGCAATGTCCTCTGCATTGGGCTGCCCTTGCGTCTACTCCAGAAATTGCAACTAGCACAAAATATGGCAGCCAGGCTGGTCTCACCATGGAGAGACCACATATCACATATTTTGAAGTCTTTGCACTGGCTGCCAATACATTTCCAGATACAATACAAGGTGTTGGTAATTACCTTTGAAGTCCTTCATGGCCTGGATCCAAAATAAGTTCAGGAGGGCCTTTGCCCATATTCTGCCTTACTAACTAAGGTCCCCTGGGGATAATCTGGAGCCTGCTTCTGTAAGATCAATTACCCAAAGGACTTTCTCAGTGCTTGCCCTTACACTGTGGAATGGTCTGCCAGGGGAGATGCATCTGATATTCCAGATTCCCACATTTAAGATGGAGTTAAAGATGCATCTCTTCCAACAGACCTTCCCAGATTAGTTCTCATTTCGGCTATATTTATTATGTAGTTTTTAATCAATATGTTGTTTTACTTTTTTATGAATTTCCCAGAACCTATGGGAATTGGATGGTATAAAAACATTAAAAGATAGATAGATAGATAGATAGATAGATAGATAGACAGACAGACAGACAGACAGACAGACAGACAGACACACACACACCTAGGACAGGTGTTCATACATTCAGGACTGGATGAGAGAGAATGATGCCACCAAAAATTTCCATGACATGCCTCCAGCCCAACCTGAACTTCTTTTTCCTGCAAATGGATGGGAAAAATTAGGGAATAGCTGAGAGATAAAAACAAGGACTAGAGTTTATTTAACAAGGACAAGGAAACAGGATGGAAACGAAGCAAACCACCAAATGAATGCATGTCTCTAAAGTCAGCATATAAACAATGAAATAAACTGGGAGAAAGGGAGTCCAAGAGCAGTATGTGTCCTAAAGATATTTCAGGCAAACAAACAAACAAACAAACAAAGAAATACTATCTAGCTGTGTAGTACAGGACTCAGAAATAATTGTAGGTCTCAGTCACTGACAGTTGCCAAGCGTTTAGGGATTAACTTGGCAAAGGGCAGAAAACTGCTGCTGCTTTCTTTCCTGGTCTTTCCTCAGCCTCCATGGTACTTTCTTCCTATTTTTCAGTCCCCTCAGAGTTTCCCTACAGTGGTTGATCGGGGTCAGTAAGAGTTGAGATGCTATCATTCCACCAGGAGATTGTACACAAACCCCATTCTCCCCCTGCTCCTCCTGTGAAATTAAGCTCAGCAAACTCCGCAAACTCCATAGGCTGAAGTGAAGTGAAAAATCACACTTAATATTTTTTTCAAAGCCTCCAAATATTTTATATTTTTCTGAGGCAAAAGACATGGCACACCTTCTTAGCTAAATGACAAAGTGTTTATCAGAAAACACAGTAATAATTGAGAAAGGTTAATACAAAATGAAACCCATGTAAGCCTATGGGAAAAAAACAACAGACAGTACCTTTAAATTGTTGCTGGCTACCCAGCAAACTTAAGCTCATCTGGAGAAGTAATTTCTTGCTCCTCCTTGCTCAAAATTGACATTGAACATCCTCAAACCCACCTCTCCTACATGACCAATTTTCAGATCAGTTAGTTAAGCCATTCTCTCAGTATAAGCCAGGAAACCTAATCTCGCCCCTCAACACTCTGTTATAATGGTAGGCTGAGATTCAGCCAACTCAACCTTATCGTAATAAAAACAGATTCAAACAATATGGAAGGATCTGGCAATGAATGAATGAATGAATGAATGAATGAATGAATGAATGAATAACAAAAACCCAAACTGCAGTAGTATAGTAATATGACCCATTAACATATTCAAAATCTAATTACATTTAAATATTTAACTTGATAGAAGATATTTAAAGTTCTCCATTTGCCATGTATCTATAAAACTGAATCACTGAGATGTTTTATCCCCCCTCCCTTCTTTCCGCTTCTTCTTTTCAGGTATTCGGAGCTATTTCAGTAATTACAAGAAAAGAGTTTCACTTTGACAACAGAAGTGGTGGTTCTGTTCTGAGAGCCCTTGAGTACAAAAGCACCAGATATTGCAACAATCTCTGTGAAATCCAGAAGCCTCTTTCCATCAAACTCATAAATGCTTCTGATGGATGACAGTAGTCGCCCATCTCTGCACATTCTGGATGTTAGCCCACCTACAGAAGCTCCCCATGCAGTGTTGGCAGATGTTTGCTTCCAGATGCCATGCATTCACTCCTCAAAGAACAGAGAACAATGCAAGGAAATTGCATAGGCTGAGCATAACAAAACATAAGCAGGAAAACAGTCCGTTTCCCCGCCACTTTTACTGATAGCCATTTTCGAGGTATATAGGGAAATATAGTCATACTATACGCAATGTAGTCTGAATTCTTCTCTCTCACACTCCAACACTAGTATTTTGTTGATTCTTTTTGCTTTCCAAATAATGATTTCTCAATCACCTGCATTTTTGAAGAACTCTTCCAAATAATAAGATGTTCCAGTGTTATACTAGAGCCCTGGCACACAGGATTAAAAATCAGGACATTTGGATGACCAGACATGATGACCTGGCTCCCTGAGGAAACCCTGAGAGCCAGATGGGACCTCTGGGCCAGAAGTCCCCCATCCTGGCTCTAGGCACACTAAACCTACCTTTTGGTTTCCTCCAGACCTTTGGGACTCCAGTTCCCTCCAGCCCTAGCCAGCATGCTTTACAGTAAGGAAGCCTGTTGTCATCCCAAACGCCTGATGAGCAACTGAGTGGAGAAGGATGCTTTGCGCCAACCAGCACCAATGCTGCTGCTGCTGCTGATCATGAGCAAAGTGAGCACCTGCATGCCACAACCAGTCTTCGTGTAAGATTGCATAAGAAGCTGCCTTATTCCAAGTTGCATCGTTGATCCATCTATCTGCATATTTTTTGCATCTTTCCCTATCATAGTGTCTTCCAGATATTTTGGACTTCACCTACCATGGTCCCCAGACAGCATGACCAATTATCAGGAATTCTGGGAGCTGTAGTCACAAAATTGGAGGGCACCAAATGAGAAAGACTGACTCAAAGGTCTTGGAAAGCTCCAACGTGGAACAGCTTTCCTTCATTTGGTGTGCTCATCATGCTTTGGACTACAGCTCCTAGAATTCCTGACCATCCCTGATCCCCATTCATGGTCCAGCTAGAGATGCCAGGGACTGGAACTGGGACATTGGGACTGTGGCTCCCCAAAAGGGAACATTTAGAGGCCAATAGAAGCACTACTAGAGCTTCAGAAAGGGCTGCTGGATCCAGATTTTGCTCTGGAATTTCTGAAGTGAAACTTGATCCCATCCCCAATACCAGCTTCAGTTGGCCTCACTATTCAAGAAACCAGCAGGCAGTGGCGCACCCACTCTGCTTCAGTTCTATCCTTCTGTGAAGTCATGGAATGTAAGCTGGCCTAATGTTCCATTGGAAAGAGGACAGTCCTCTTCTTGAGGGTCTGTAAGTAGAGGAAGGGGTCTTCTGTTTGTGGAGATGCTCATTCCAAACCTGGCTTAAAACAGGACCTTATACACTTAGCATCTGGATAGCAGACTAAAAAGCAGGCATAGAGGTCACAAGGTCACCATCTTCCCCACTGTGGGGAAATATATTATAGCTCTATTTAAAGCATAATAATTATCTCTGAATTTGCATCTATCTATCTATGGAAGTGTACATAGAAATTATTCAAAATGGTGGTCTCTTTTGTAGCCATATGGAAGTTGCCACATCTTCCTGAAGAACATCAGATGATTCTCTGTCCCTAGATAGGTTGAAGGCCTGCCATTCCTGCTGGTTGACAGGGGGTCCTTTGCTCATTTTATACCTGACAGGACCCCGCAAAAGAAGGCCCTCAGGGGAGAAAGCCATAAAAATGTTTTATGTAGGAACTGGTTGGTTTCTGTGCAATAAAACCCGAAGCCATTGAAAAGCAAGCTCCTGTGTAATTACAAAGAGAAAGGAGATGGCTTCCATATGTTTGAGTGGGTGTGAGAGGCCCAGGGCTGGCATCTGTTCTCTTTGTTCTGTCAGAGTGGTGGTGTGAAGGGAGGAGGGTGGAGTGAAAGAGGGAAGGATAAGGAAGGGAAGAAAAGGAAAACGTGGGTCTAATGAGAAAAATGACCCCTTGATAAACTGAGTAGCAGTGGCCACTGATTCAAAGCACCAAACTTCAGAGTGCATCTGGCTTTGACCACAGCACAGGGCGCTCCAGAGGTTTAAAAACAAAAGGAAAGTGGGGTGGGGGGAGAGCGCCTTGGATCAATAAATTACTCTACCAGGCATGGAATCAGGGCAATCTGAGAGCCATTCATTAACGAGCTCGTTAAATGATTGATACGCTTAATTTTCCTGTCAAAGGTGCACTTCCCTTGTAAACATGTCAGCTGAGAAAAGTTCAAGCTTGTCAATGGGATTTATGGCAGGAATAATATGTAGGTGGAAAACAGCGACACGTCCCCGGTGACCCAGGCCGACTCACTGTTCAGAGCGGGGCCAAGGAATCCAGGTGGCAGAATATCCTCCTCCTCCTCCTCCTCCTCCACCATCCTTTCTTCCCACAGCTGAGATAACAACAACAGACCTACAAACCAGAAACAGACCAGAACTTGGCCCCAGTAGCAATTAGCCTATTAAATTGGCTCATCTTGATAAAGGAAGAGGCATCTTAGCTATGGAATGCCTTTGATGACTTGTTTTTTGTAAACTTCAGAGGCCTCCTTTTCCACCTTTATCTTCTCCTTCTCCTTGATGCTTTAAAATAGGAGGGGTGGCAGGAGTTCACATTATACCTGACGTGTGTTAATTTATAGCTTTTAACCAGGTTCTCTCCCCTTGCTTCTGCCCTGAGAATTAATCAATGGCCAGGGAATGGTTTCCTGCCTGCGCTGGATGTGTCTGTTCGTTATATGTGTGCATCTGTGTTTTAAATATCCTCCTCCTAGGCTGGGCATCTAAACAAAGGTATGAGGAGGTAACAATAAGTTTGCCAGCTTAGTGGATCCCACGCAGTAATGGCAAATTCATTATCAGAACATTGATCCTTGTATAACTAAAATGCCATAATCCATGCACAAGAGAGAGGTACCAGCAGCTCCGTGAAAGTGAGGAGTCCAAGATTTTTAGAAGTTTGTGGCCACTTCTGCATCATGAGATGAGGCCAATTTGCATAATATTTGCATGTGTTAATGTGTGAGCATAAGTTTGATTACAGAGATAGGAACTGTTTTGTAAATAGAAATGCAAGGCATCTCATCACCGTAGAGAAAACTGACTAGGTAACCCATGTTCCTGCTCAGTTAGTATCCCCGGGCATATTACAGTTTGCTGACATTAAAGCATCAAGCATCTCAAAGCATCTTATAGTTTGCTGACATGAAACTATAGCTGAACAGGAGAGCCTATCAGCTGAAGACATCTTCAAAAGAAGGACTATCCTCTGCCAGTTATCCAAAATAGAAAACGGATGCTCAGGGCTGGCCCAAAACACTTTGCCACCTGAGGGAAAGGATGAGATGACACCACCTGTCATTCCACACAGGAAAGCTGATGGAACCTTTCTTTAACGCTGGTGATGGGGCAGCTTTCTCCAACACCCTTCAAGGCAGCAGGCAAACTTAGCAGGTGCAGAGAAGGACTGCTAGGTTACAGCAATTTCCTCCAAAAAGCTTAGTGCAATCTCCCAGCACCTGCCACTGAAGCAAACCCCTCACTCTGCTTGATGGCAAGGCCGACCCTGCTTTGCCCATGCAGAGGGAGATTCAGTAAATTCTGTGGGTCCTGCAACACCTTCCCACGTACCAAAGGACAGCAGCATAGATCGTGAATTCAATTGGCAGAAAGGGATCAGAGCTGGTAAGCATCAGAAGAGGGATTCCCTCCTGCTCTCCCGTCTGCTTCCCTTCCCTTCTGAAGAACCCCAGCTAGAAGGTCCAAAATACCTAGGAAAAAGAGTGGGAGACTCTGGGGAGTAAGAATTGCCTCTGCTGCTCTTCGTGCTCTGCTTAGCATGTTCATGAACCTCTGCCTTGGAAGGCTTCTTGGCATCTTGATTGGATTGCACTTGAAAACACAGCATCAGAACGAATAAAATGGAGCGTAAAATATTTCCACTTCCAGAGGGACACACACAGACACACACAATATCATTGTAGAAATATAGAAGAAACTATTATCTGACTTCTCTGCAAAACACTGAAGAGGAAAGGAAAGGAAAGGAAAGGAAAGGAAAGGAAAGGAAAGGAAAGGAAAGGAAAGGAAAGGAAGGAATTGCAACTCAGTTTTAAGTCTAAGAAGTAAACAGAAGGCTAAGAAGTAAACAGAGAAATTAAACAACAACAACACACTATAACTGCTTTGGGGACTGCAAAGTCAATAATCAGTGTGCCTGATAAACAGGTAAACCAAGACCTCAGAAATCTTGCCGGTTGCCCTGTTATGGCAGCTGCCTCCCACAGCTTCTCAGAGATGCTCTGAAAATTGTACACAGCAATACATATGCATGGTGCATTGCTCTGCTTAAAAAAATGAAATAATATAAGAAGTCTGTGTGTGTGTGTGTGTGTGTGATTGTGATCCTGTCTCCCTCTTGTGGTGCATTCAGAGAACTGAGTTTGCTTTGCTTGCTTGCTTTACTTTTATTTATTGATTTGGTATATGCCTTTGGAGCCTGCACTTGGCAGCATCAAAGTCAAAAAGATCAGTTTAATTTGCAGCTTTGTGTAGGATCACATCACATTAGACCAATCGAAATTTGTTATTTTTATGTTTTCCCCTTTTGGAATTTTACACGTTGGTTCAAGACTCTTAATTTATTTCAAATTACAGTTTGGAAAACTTCCTTCATTCTGTTTTATAGTTAAAATTGCTCTCTGAAATATAAGTCCTAATTCTGTGCCTAATATGCAGACCCTGGATTCTCTCTGGAATGCCTTTCCTAGCCCTCACATTGATATACACAATTGATCTCTGAAATATATTGCCCAGTACATTAATGAATATACAAAATCATGCATATATTTTCCTAGCTCTAGAATGAATATATAAATACAATAGATACCATCTGGAAAAAAACTTTTGAGGCAGGTTGATCTGATGGACCCTAGACAGCAACTAGGGGTCATAGGATCTTTTGGCCATAGGATCTTTCCGATTCCCAGATGTGAAGTCCCAGGAGCTTCAACCTTGGAACTGGGGAACTGTGCTTGGATCCACTTTCCCCTGCTTCCTTACAGCTTCATTGCACTGGCTGCCATGCCAGGTTGTAAGAGCAACCTCAGATAAATGCTAATGAGCACATTCTGAGAGGTGGATGAGGCTGGATTGTCCAGGATATCCTGGAGGTGCTCCAGCCTCCTTCCCACCCTGTCTGAAGCATGGCAGCTGAAGTCAGCCCTCAGCAAGCTCTGTGGGCGCAGATGAGTGTGTAGGCAAAGACCATCTCTGTGCATCTCCTGCTGTGCATCTGATACCTATAATCCTCTGAGTTTTGACTTTATAGGCAGTCCCATTGGATAGCACTCGAAATGACATCTTTCTCTAAAACGCTGGTGGGTATATCAAAGGAAAAACAACATACTCGTGTACTTTTTTGTCACTGGTGTTGACACTTTGCAAAACCACTGGAAAGCTTCAGTCATGGCTTCCCTCCCCCTGAGAATATGGGCTTGTGTGTTTGTGGGGGATTTTCATGAAATCCCTGCCCTCCACACAGATGCCTCAGGAAAATCCTATGAATTACCAGAATTGGGAGAAATCGACTCTGTTGGGATTGAGCTAGCTCCTGCTGTGCTTTATGGAGGACGGTCACCTATTCGACAGACTGTGAGGCCAAGCATTGTGGCATTTCTTGCTTCAGCATCATGGCCCCATGGACCTCCACACTATCGGATCAGTTGTCAAACAGTGTGGTAAGCCACCGGCACATCAGTTGCCTATGGTCCTTGCTCAGCCATAGTTCCATCCACCATCTCCTTTGTCTTCCACCTCCTGTAGGGACACAATTTCTCCACCTAATGGCTTTAGTGCAGAGTGAAGAACCTCAAGCCTTGGCTTCCAAACCAGCCCTTCAGAAATCCACAGAAGGCCACATCCTCTTTTCCTGGGCCCACAGCCTTTCCGCCAAATACCAATTGTTCACAGGTTTCCCAGCTTTTGTACAATCCCCTTCCCTCACTCTAAAAGGTTAAGATTCCTCTCCTAAGGCTTAATTACAGAGAGTAAGAGCTCTAAGCTATGTCATATTGGTATTTCAGCACCACCACTTTTGCTTTGCCCCTTCCCACCATGGGAGTACAATCCCTAAAAAGCTTCTTCAACTGGAATTTAGCTCTCTGGCTGAAAGAAATGTCACATCCTTAATTTACTCCATTGGTTTGGGGTTGGGATTGCTAGTTCCCTATACCAAGTAAACTTCATGAATAACATAGTTAAATTTATCCTGTGCTGAGGAAGGCCCTCTGTTTTGGCCTCATAAGTCCATCATGGAACAGGAGTAGAAGAAATCACTTTCTCAAGCAAATCCTTGCAAACAAAACCATGCTAGTTACACCCCAAATGTACCTTGACTTGTTCAAGTCTTGGATAAAATGAAGAAACATCTTGCATGTGAGAAAGGAACTGTCCAGAAAGTATAGCTTTTGTCTGGACTCAGTTCCTTTCCACACAGAGCAACTGCTTGGACTGCCAGGGAGAGAGATTTTTTTATTGTTATTATTATTACTTTTTGTGGGAGAGGACAAAGGGAGACAAACACTGCTATCTGCTCGGCTTTTGCTGACTAGTTTTGTTATTCCAGACGAGGCAAGCAAGGATTTGACAGGTGATATAAGGGTGTGAGAGAAAGCTTAGACATTGGTTCCTCAGTTGCACATTTGCCCTTTATAGGTTTTGAGGTGAAATATGTTTTTAATTAAAGGCCAAGCGAGGGCTTCTGCTGTAGTCACATGCAACTTGCTGTATCAATCTGACCTGTTTTATTTTCATCATCTTTTCCCCCTTCAAAAAGTGCTGCTCTTGGGGATCTGTGGAAAATTAGGACAATGACACGAGTGCTTCCTTTTCATAGCTGAACAGGCTCGTAAATCACAGGATAAGCTGACTTTGGTCTTGTCCAGTCCGCTTCTTCCCCTTTCTTAAGTGCCAGAATCACTGTGGTCCACCAATGTGTTCAGAATTTAGAAGTGAGGGTGCACAGGAACTACGCAGAGTCAAAGCATCACTGGGCTAATGCTAATCCCAGCTTAGTGAAAGCCAATATGCATTCTTGCATAAAGCCAAAGGCAAAAACAAAGCCACAGCAGACCAGATCGTGATCCACGTAGCCTAGCATTTTTTGCAAGAATCCTGGCACTCTCTTGATGGCAGTGCTGCAGGGCTGACTTTTGGGGGGGGGGCACTCATGACATGCTTTGTGTCCATGCCACCAAGAGCGGTCTAGCAATTCCTGGAAACAGCACTTGTCCTTGATGACAAAGCACTTTTTGTTTCCATCGGCCCTTAACATTAGCTTAGGGTTTGGGTTAACTCCCCATTCAGCACCAGTTCATGGCAGTGAACTTGCTCAATAGTCGTTGTGATGGCATGTTGTGGATTGGGGCCCCTGTACTTAGGGAGGAGAAACTGAATCCCTCCCTCCTCGACTGAAGGCCCCCAAAATCCTGGCAGTTGGAGATAATAAAAAAGCTCCTGTTGGCATTTAACGGGGTGTTCCTGCTGCCCTGGTACAGGGGATTCTATAGGATTATGGTCAAGAAAGAAAGAATAAATCTTCCTACTGACAACTTGTGGTTTTCATCCAGTTTGTGACATCCTGATTTGGGGATTTCCACATCCATCAGCCTCAGCAGTATAGCCAATTATCAGGAGTGTTGGAAGCTGGAGAACAACTGGTTGGGAAGCATGGTGACCTCTTTGGAGTTAGGGATATAAATGCAATCAATTAAAAAAATGAACACCGGTGCACAACACACACGAGAGAGAGAGAGAGAGAGAGAGAGAGAGAGAGAGAGAGAGAGAGAGAGAATTGTTACTTTGTTCTGCTTTCTTTGAGCTACTTCTTGGTTGCAAACTGGACTCTTCACAGAGTGCCTCATCATCTTCTTTTTATAGGCTGGACTGTCCTGGTATCAGTTTGCATTATAAGTTATAATTATAAAGCACTTAATTTTACATGTTCAAATCAACTCACAAATTCAAATACTACATTTCACTTGCACTTGCACTTTTCCAAATTTTGGAATCAAGTAGTTCAATGATAAATGAGGATTAAAATGCATATACTGGTGAAAATCAAATTCAAAATATGCTTTGCAAATATGTGCATATTAGGCCAAATTGCATACAAAATTGCATGCACTGGGACAGATGGGCACAGACTGCATTCATATTTTAATGCAGACTTAAACAAATTCTTGAAGTTCAGTATGAAACAAATATAAGACTATTGAGAATAAAGAACAACTAAAAGAAATTGAAATTATTTCCTCTGTGATGTTGCAGCAAATGGTGCAGAGGAGGGACCACTGTACTGGGTCCATGATTAAGGAAGTAGGAATGTAAGTCTTCATCACATGGCTGCATGGAAACCTAGGGAACACCAGTCATGGCATATGAATTTAGAGTAGCAGGCATTTTGTGCTTTACTGGAAGAGCTGCACTAGAACTTCAGGTCAACTTCTTTTACTGCAAACTCCAAGTTTCTGCTTTCATTACATGCAGTTTTCAGCGGCAAATATTTAGGCAATCCTTTAAATGGGTCTTCAGAATGAGAAATGACTTCATGTAGCTTGCTTTTTCGGTCATGTATATCTGATATTATTCCCTTATACATGATGCTATGTAAGCATTATTGGGCACTGAAACCTTTTGCCAGACAACTGATGAATCACAGTAGTATTAATAATTCCTAAGGCAGGACAGGGACTAGTGGAGCAGCCCCAATCTAACTGCAGGCTGTTTTGTAAGGAATTAATAATCCCTGATACATTACTGTTCTCACCTACTATACTGTTTGGTCACTCTTAGTGGGTTCCATTGTCAGCTGCCAGAGGGGACCCATGAGTTAGGTCAGAGCTGAGTGTTCAAAGCAGGCATCACCAAAAGCCATGCCAGAACCAAGATGATTCCCCACCCCCACCCCTTGGGCAGAGTCCCAGCTCAGAGAGAAGTCATTTCTGTCCCTTTCTCTCTAGGATCCAATGGGCAGCATGGTAAAGCCAATGCAGAGCCTGTGAATACTCCATCATGGTGGAAGATACGGATGCAGCTGTGGTAACTCAGTACACAAGGCAATTACACGCACTGCTGAGAGGTGCTGGTTGTGACACAGATGGTATCTGATAGTTAAACATCTATTTTGGTGGGGATTTACCACTGTACCCGTAATTTATCACTCTATCACCCCGTGGTAAACTGGGTGATAAGAGTGGTAAATTTAATTTTAACCTGGTCTTAAAATAAACAAAAACATAAATCAAGTCCTTGAAACTTCTTATTGTTCTGTGTGCATCTTTGTGTGCCTTGTTTGTTTATATGAAAATGGTTTTTATGATCTATTTCTAAGGTATGCTTTGCCCAGAGAACTTCAACTACTGAGAGTGATAGAAATGCAATTAATTAAATGAAATGAGTGATGAACAGCCATATAGTTGTTTGGAGACCCTGACAAGAGGTTACATCTGTTCACATGAGAAGCTGACTGTTTAGAATCTCCAAATTGTCCTCCATGTAATTATCCCAACAGGCAGAAAAGGCTGAAAAATCTTCTGACCTTGGAAGGAATCATACTGCTGTAAGGCCGGTCCTTTTCCTTTCATCTCTCAGTGTGAGTCTAGTGACAAACAGGTTGGTCTTAAATTCAAAAAGCTTTCCTGTTGCTCCTATTCTGATAAATATCAGAGGAGTGTGGGGGGAAGGAGGGGAAGGGAGCCATTTCAAAGATACGGATCGGGAGTCAGCACCCAGCATGTCAGGGCACATGCTGGGGCCCTGCGACTCCAGAGGGGCCCGCTGCCAATGCTTCTGGGCTGCTAACATGCCTTCTGCAGCTAAAACAATGGTTGTGGTGGTGCAGAATGTTGCTCTTGCAGCAGACACATACCGGCGAGTTAGGGAGTAGAAACAGTGTGGTTAATGAGATGGCACCAACCACTGAGCTATGAGCTGGTGCTAGTGATGGACCACTGTGGGAGGGAAGCTGCTTGGTTTGTCTGCGCCCCTGAAACATACAGCCAAGCTTGCAAATATATGTGTGCTGCAGATGGTCAAATGAGGTAGACAATAATTTGACAGCGCTAAGCCTTAGTCACGTTAGGTGTGTCCCCTTCTCATGTTGAGACAGCCAAGAGGGTGCAGATCCCATCAAGAGTGTTCGTGAGACGAAGTTAAGGATAAGTAAATCAGCAAAGCCTATGCTTGTTGGGATACTCTGATTTCCATTGCAAAACGCATTCTGACCTTTTCTTAAGTGCATGCATCAATTGTTTACATTCTTGAACTGTATAGGCTTTCTCTCATTGATTTATTAAAACAATAATAAAATTTTTCCTTCCTTCCATCTCTTTTTTTTTCGAATGTACACATTTTATGTAGTTGTTTTGTGATGTGAATTACGTTGCAAGCTTGGTAACGTACAGATTTGATCACAGACCATGTTTGGGTCTGCAGATCAGGTACATTTTAGTAAAAAAAAGAGCTGAAACATATTTTTCAAACATCCTAAGGGACATTCTTCCATAAGCTGGAGAAATACCTTTCTTGAAGGCTTTCTCCACTATCTCAACACCTGGACAAAATTTCCTTCCTCAATGTCTTTCTTCATTCCTTTCTTCTGTTTGAGGTCCTCTAGTTTCAGTCTTGTTTAAAAACATTCACATAGTGCTTTGCAGTAAAACATCTTGCAGATCAGCTCTCAAAAAAATACAAACAGCTATTCAATCCGCATAATAAAGCAGAAATAAATCGCAAACATTTGAAAATGTGAAAGTAGCTGCTAAACCAGTTCCAAACTCAAAACTTCAACACCCTGGGAGGACAAAAAGTCCTTCACCTGGCATGCAGAACTTATCAGAATGGGGGGTGGGTAAGTCTCCTGAGGCAGGAGATTCCCATAATGGGGTGGAAAAGACCCACTACACAGTTGCCTCCAGACAAATTTCAGAGGGTAGGACACACTGAGGGTAGGGCTGGCCCAGAGCACTCTTTCTACACAAGTCAGAGCAGCAAATGATGCAAATTTCAAAGTTCAAATGCATAGTTTCCCAGGCCAGCCACATTTTGGAACCTGAGGCAAATATAGGGTGTCTGTCATTAGATAGGACAGTCTGCGATTTGAAGTCGGCTTGGGACCTGGATACCTAAAGGAACGCCTTCTTCCATATTTGCCCTCCCGCCCCCTGAGATTGGCAGCAGAGACCCTCCTCTGGGAACCCTCCATGAAAGATATTAGGAGGCAAAGTACCCGGAGGAGGGCCTTCTTTGCGGTGGCGCCCAACTTATGGAATGCGCTCCCCAGAGAGGTCCGCCTGGTGCTGTCGTTATTCGTTTTTTGACATCAGGCTAAGACTTTTTCATTCCAACAATATTTTAATAAGTTTTAATATCATGACTTATATGTTTTTATTGCAGCCAGTGTGGGTCGATAATTTTATCTATGTTACATTTTATTGTATTTTATCTATGTGAGCCGTCCTGAGGCTTTTGCGACAGGACGGCATAGAAATACTTTAAATAAATAAATAAGTGTCAGAGGACACTTCTCTCTGGAGGTTTCCTCTGTTTTGAAAGCTGTCTATTTCAGTACAGTACAAAAAATCATCAGAGGGAGATACAGGGCCTCAAAGTTACCCGTGTACCATTAGAGGCTGGACAGCTGACAGATCACCAGGTCTCACATTTCTCCACTGTGGTGAGGTATATTTCTGTTTCCATTCTAATGAGTGTTTCCAATCACCACCACCTATCTCAGGATATCGAAAACACAGTCAAACTATTTTGAGCTATGTGTAAATGCTCGACCAGGCAAAAAATTCCATACGTGCCTCTAGTCCCACTGGCAATATAAACACCATACTACTAAATTAGATTCACTGACATTTTATGACACCCCAAATCAGCGACCTAAGACTGCCACCTCATTCTGACTAATGCTTAGTCTGATCCTGCAAGGAACACGTTAGTGGGTGACCTCGGCAGACGGGCAGCCTGACATGGGAACACCTGTTCCTAGCTCTGTGAACAGCCTTACATATGAGCATCTGTAGTTTGTTTTAGAATCGTTCAGGAATTGGCCAGAAAGAGATAGTTCCCCCTTTGGTCCTAGTTTAAAGCCTCTGCTCAGTCTGTTGCCAGTTGCCACTTCTTTCCTGATGACGTCACTTCTCTGGCTGCAGGCACATGGCTCAGCTTTTTGCATTGTGGCAGAGGGTTGCCGCTGCAAGCAGAGCCTCTCAGGATGTCTTCGGGTGACTTCTTGCTATAAAGCCCTTCAGACCTCTGGAGAGTAAATATAGATGAATGGGACTCCACTGGGTGTCCTGTGCCCAGAGTTGTGGCTCTAAGTCCACAAGCAGAATCAATAAAACAATGCACACAAATGTGGATCAAGGGGTGAATAACCCTGAGGATGTATTTCCCTGCCTCTCGGACTCTTGCAAGTCTGACTGTGTCTATCAATCAGGACCCCTCAACTGGGAATCAGCCCAGTACTTGGTCTAGGACTTTGCTTCCAGGTCTCAGCTACTTTCACCACTAAATGGCCCTTTGGATCTGAAACTTTGAGGTATGGTGGCAAAACTTGGGAATAATAATGAACAATTATTGTACAGGAGACAGTTCCAGCTGGAGCAATATCCAGTGGTTGAGCATATATCTAACTAAGGATTGTTATTTAAGCAATAACCCTTGAGAAATTGGTCGTTACCAGCATTAAACGACTCAGCCCATTGCCAAGGATGGTTAACGCTCTAATAAACTGGTCATTAACTGCAGTAACAATGAATTTCGAGGGGATTATTGCTATTATAAACCTTAATCAATGGTTTATAACAGCAGTAATGCAGTCCTTTCTTTTAGCAGTAAGTAGGGCGAGCAGGAGAAGCCTGATTCCAGCAGTTTCCATTTTGGCTGGTAAGACAGAGTAGAGAAATTAAAATCTCAACTAGCCAAAATCAGCCAGCAACCTACATCCTCTCCTCCCTAGAGATCTTAACCAATATTTAGCACATTTAGAGACCATTTCTGGTTGCAAGTTTAATCAGAGCAGGTTTTGGAATAGCCTGGAGATATGTCCAATTAGATTATTCAGGATTGCAGGACAAACCTCAGGACTGCGAGGCAAATCTGGCCCAACTGGGGTTTTAATATGCCCCTGCAGATGTACACATGTCCTTCCCTTGAACCCACCTCCCTTCTACCAACTGCCAATCTTGATGGTTTCCTGCAATGTCTTTTTGCAATGCCTCCTCAACTCAAAAAGGTGGTCAGTGGGTGGGACCAAAGGTGGGCAGGGCCATCCATTCTCTCACCCTCTTTATCTTCCTCTCTGCCTCTCCTTCTCTTTCCCTTTCTTCCTTCAACTCACCATCCAGCAGGTTCTTGGGAAGGACAGTTTGTTTATGCCAGAGATCTGAACTCACTGCTTGCAGAGGGCTTTTGAAATTATGGTTACCCACCATTCAAGTATGCAATGTAAGTGTATGCTTACATTACATCCACAGCTCAGTGGCAGGGCATATGATTTTCATTTTGGTAGTCCCAGCTTCAACCCCTTGCGTCTCCTGGACAAAGGCTCTCCAGGTGAAAAGAACATTGAATAGCAGGTGATGAGAAGAGCTTTCTGAGACAACGATGGACACTGTAAAATAGAGTGGGGAGACAATGTTAGGCTAGATGGAGAGGTGGACTGTCCTGCTATAAAGCATCTTGTCCAATTACATGACTTCCAGGTTGCTACTGAGCCATGTTCAGGGTACTATTGTATAATATCCTGAACAGCTTAGGTCCAAGTTACTTGGAATATCATCACTCCTTTTATAGTTCAGTAAGGTCTTCATAAGAGGCCTTGTTGTCCATGGTACATCCTGAAGAGTTTGATCTGACACCGTCACACCACTGAGTCATTTCTATAGGGGTGCCCATCCTCTACAGCATCCTTTTTTTTAGTTATGCCATCATTGATCACCATGCAATTTTTATGAGTATTAAAAACCTACGTGTTAGCCCTGGATTTTCCCACCATAATATCAACTAAATGCTCTTGTGCTTTTACTGTGCTATTTTATTTTAGATTGAGTTATAAATTGCATCAGGATCTTAACAATAGGAAGTGGAGTCTAAATATTTCAAAACAAAGTTGAATTATCAACATGTGGAGCACCATCACTGGGCTTTTTAAAATTTAAAGCTGGCTATGTGACTTAGGTGACATAAGTGACCTTTTTAACTGATAGTGAGACAGTACAGAGAGAGAAACATGCATCTTTTCCAGAGTGCTCCTCTCAGGTCAATGTTGAAATGGTCACCAATTATGCATACATATATACATATCGGAGAGTTCTTCAGGGGGGAAATGCTGAAATTACTAATTTATTGAGTAGGATGTCTAATTCTGGATCCACTCCAGGATGAATTTTACAGTATGACTTTTGACTCCTAAGACCTGATTTGGGAGGCAGGGAGGGAGGGAGGGATGTTTCATACAGGCTGAAACTGGGACATAGAAGAGTTCTGCTAGCATTCTAGAATGTGTGCTTGAAATGTTCATGCACAATAAGAATCTTCCTGTTTATGGAAGACCCTTCTAGCTCTCTAATAATAAGGGAGAAACCTAGGAGACACCATATCTGCTTCTTGCATGTGTTTGGACCTGGAGGGCAATACAAATGCAGGAGAGCTTTCAAAAATATGACTTTCTGACCAGGTTCACAAAACACAACGAACCACCATAGCTGATCATGACTGTTGGGTTGTGTGAACCCACTGCACTTTTTAAAGCATAGGTTATTTTCCACAAACAAGCCACCCTGAGACTTGTGACCTGTTTTAGGGTTGTGGATAGCCACAATGGCTTGTGGTACACAAACCCAGCTGGGTGACTTTTTCATGGGTTTTGGAACAGCCTGTTAGATGGCAAAAAACAAGGTCGGGATTCAGCTAATGAGGCACCCAGGATCTGTGCTGGATCTGGTGGAAGAACTAAAGGGGAATTAGTGGAGGCAACAACAGGGGCAATTATCTGTCAGTCAGCAAGTGAACAACTGACCCATGGTGGCTTATTGACAGGGTGATTTAACATAATGTGTGAACCTTCCGTCTCTGAGCATTCTGAGATGGCACAGTGATATGAGAGGACTCTACCATCCAGTCTCTTGTATTCTTAAACTGAGTAAGAAGCTAGGACAAGAGTGTCCAACTGCTTTCATGTCAAAACCATCCTTGTGAGGGCCTTATAACCAGTGCTTCAGATTTAGCCTCTGGGTGAGATTGATATCTACCCTGCTGTCATGGGTCAAAACCAGAAGTCTTCCGATACAAGAGTGTTCATCTCTAGCAGCTGAGAGGAAGAGAGGGATCCACTCTCTGGCAACTCCTGCATAGCTACTCCAAGTAAACCCCAGGATTAAGCTTGCAAGCAATCATTCTGCATACTGTTTCCTGACTCATGATGAGGAAACTTTTCCATCAGACACTGATGAATGTATCTTAGTCCTATTGGAGGACAAGCAAAATCCTGAGGATCATCCCTTGAACAATTCAAAATCCCACTGTCCCTGAGAAGCCCTTGGCTGCATGAAAAGGCTTTGGTCTTTTCCAAATGTAGCACTCAGAAGGCATGACTCCAGCACTGACACTTCAGGCATGCCTATAGCTCTGGAAGTTGCTCCAAGCCAATGTTGAGCCAACTTGTTCCTTCCATTTCAGTGGTAGGATTGTCACCTTGTGGTCCAGACCTCTGACCTTCAGATGCCAACTCCACATCTTTCTCCAGTGCCATGATTAGGGTAATTGACTGTGCCTTAGCACCAGCTGAAGTCTGGAACCCAGGCCTGACTTTCTCCACTTCCTTTCTTTTCAGAGATTGTGGTGGATCACGGTGCCAGTATTACTTAGGCTAGTTCTTCATGGGGATGTAAATGCATGTTGGTCCAGCTCCAGAGTTAAAGACCCTTGGAAAAGTGTCCTCCAATCTTTCTTCTCCTAAAGCACTTACACCGTTTGTGCAGTGACCTGTAGGGTCCAGACATTGGTCACCCTGTCACCATTTCACACTTTTAAGCTGTTGTGTGAACCAAATTTCAGTAATCCTTCTACAGTTGTATTGGATTCCCTGCTCAAAAATACATACAAAAATTGGGGAGATAATGTTCCGGCAGCTATTATGTGAAGAAATTTTCTTTCAGAAATATTTACCTTAGGCAAGCATGCATATATTAGCAGAAAAATGTTCACTAATGTTAATGAATTTGGATGCATTTTTTAAAATGTTCACTGCTGAGGACAAAACAAACTTAAGAAGGAGAAAGTCTCAAAGTTAAAGATGTATTTGAGATAGGAAAAAAAAGATAAACCTAAAGGGGAAGATGTGGACAAATTCATCCATCCCCAACCACCTCGGTAAGGGTTGGACCTAAGATGATAAGTACAAATGACACCTTGGAGAGGGGATGGGAAGACACAAAGGAGCTTTGTGCCAGGTGCCTAGGGAAAATGTTTTGGAGAACGTTCAGGTAACCGAGATGGACAAATTTGATCTGACTGGGAAAATCTTCTGTAGCCACATATGTTTGGATAGAAAAGATTTAACACCAATAGGCTAATACACAGATGAAGAGTGGTATTTATTTTCAAGGCAAATGGTCCCTTATGTTTCCAATGGAACACTTTAAAAGGGAACACATTTTCAGCTACCTTTAAAAATGTATGGCAAGCTAATATAACAGTTAAGAAAAATAACTATATGCCACAGAAATGTACAGATAGCTATAACATAAGGAAAAGCTATGTCTGGGCACATGCCATAGAAAACAGAGAGATTGATAAATGTTTCAGGTCCAATACACCATGGAGTTATGTGCCTAATGCTCTTATTTTTGTGTGTCAGAGAAATATTCCTGTTAGTCTCCAGTTCTTATTTTAAAATGAAGTGTGTATAACATTAGTTCTAAAAGTTGACATTTAGAGTCCTTAAAGAACTTTATGGTCATATAATTAGTTGGTGTCACCTGGAGAGACACCGACAGGTTTCATGTTGAAGAAAAGTGTGTGTGTGTGTTTGTATTAAAATGACATCTGTAACATGTATATGTCCAGTTGGCTAACTCTAATATACATGCATGTTTCTGGAAGGACCTGATGGCCCAGGTGCTGGTGTCAAAAGTGCCCCATCACCTGCTCCTATCTGGATCATCATTTGTGGCCCCCTGGGCTGGGGAGAGGTAGCCTTGACCCCAAGGTCCAGCTCTAGCTGTTGGCATCAACGGCCAGGGCTAGTGGCAGGATCTCTGTGTGAAGCCAAGAGCTGAACTTACCTCATTTCCTTTGCCACTTTCAGAAGCCTACGAAAGGAATAGGACCCTGGGCAAGTCACTGTCTGGACCTAGCCTGCCAAAGGGGGATCAGGTGCTAGGCCTAGAGGTGTACATGGAGTTTTGAACGTTGCGGGTGCCTTCACAAGGGCTGGGGTGCCGGAGTCAGGGCTTGTAGGAATGCAGAACTGGAACTTTAGTTTTTACTTGCAGGGAAACTACATCTGCACAATTCAGAATTCAGAATTTCAGAAAACTGCAGAAAACTGAGCTTACCCGCAGTTTTCACATGAATGGGAGAAAATTAATTTTCCTGAGAATATATTGTTTCTTGTTGTGATGCAAATTATCTTGGGGTGGCTTGAACTTGTATGGACTGCTACAACTCATTAGATTCATAAAAGACCTAGATAAAGTTTTTAGAACTTATTTGCTGATAAGGATCGACCAAAGTTTTGATCTCTTCTTAAGATCATGGTTGCACCTCAAATTTTCCATTGCACCACTGTCCAAGACAGACTTGTCCCCTCACTCCTCAAACTTACAATGCTTGCAAATACCACTCTAGGGGATTATGTCCTCATTCCTGCTGTGAAAAATCGACCAGGGCTGTGATTGCTCCATGCTCCTTTCTCTCTTTAGTGATGCTGAAGGATGAATAAATGCCCCATTCCTGGTGCAACCCCCAAATGCACAATGCACATTTATGCACACATTTCAGCTTAATCCAGAGGTGTGGAGTTTGACCATGGATGGTGACAGCAGCAGCAGAGGCAGCTTTTCATGGTGAGCTTTCCCACCACCTTAGCCATGCAAACTGGAACACTTGATGAAGAGCAGGAAATGTCTTCTCATGAATATGGTGCAGGGAGACATTTTACAGAGGAGAGCCCTCTACTGGAAAGAATGAAAGAATACCAAAGGACTGGCTGCTCTATTTGGAAGTGGAATTAATTACATGGAATTAAAAAAATATATTGAAGTTGTCCGGTATTTCAAGGACTCTCCAGGCCAAGTCTGGTTTAAAGATAAGGAATCATCAGAAGGAAGTGCTGGACATTGAAACTGCTGTCAAAAATACTTTTATTGAAGGCTGAGCAAGGTGTACAGGTCCTCTAGGCTCAGTTTTCCCACTACAGCGAGATATACTAATTATTACAACATTTGCACGTATAAATAGGAATCTGCGTAAGAGCCTGCCTCTTCTTTCCTTGTGTGTTTGTGTGTGCAGGGGAATCTGCACTAAAGCTCCTTCAGTTTACCAGGCAGTGTCATTGCAGCATTTATGTCAACTGTATTTACCACTGTTGGGTCATAAGTTAATGAACAGACCACTATTTTCACTGTGTTGAAAATGTGACATTGCATTTATTTATTTAAAACACTTTTAACCCATCCTTTGCATAGCCTCAGGATGGCTTACAAGAATTAAGTCCAATAATAAACATTCAATAAAATTCAACAATAAACATTAAAACATCCAGTCATGACAATTGTTCAAAATTAAAAAGAAGAGAAAACAGGAAAAGAAGAAGAAAAAGAAAATGTGACCGTAAAATGTTTTAATTCTGATTAAAATGATTAATTTAATTATTAAAATGATGGGTAAATAAAAAGGCCTTTACCTGGTGCCGGAAAGAGTAGAGAGTCAGTGCCGGGCTCACCTCTCTGGGGAGTGCATTCTATAGTCTGGGTGCCACCAACAAATATGGTATTATACATTCAATTTTGGGAAAAGTAGGATTTGGCAGGTGATGCATGCAAGGAAATGGCCCATTCAGATTCATTTGTTGTTGCATTTTAAAAGCCATTAAACTATGCACATGTTCACTGGTGTGAAGAAGTGGAAATTAAAAAAAGAAAATAACAAAGAACAGTATCTCAGAGCTCCTTCCCAAAAGACAAAGCAGTCTGCCTTTCCTCTATGATTAAAGGAGTAAGCACCATTGAAGGAAATCTGAATGCATATATATTGAGGTGTTTTTAATTAGTTGTTCCTTGCAGCCACGCTCATGTGTTGACTTTTGCAGCTACTGATGTCAGTGTGATTTACTTCTGAGTAGACATGTCTGTCGGGGCATTTTCAGCTAGTAGATCCTCACAGAGAACCTGAAGTAATGTGAGAATTTCCATTACGCACAGATTCTAATACCTATGTGCATTAGGAAATACCTTTAAAAAGACTCCAAATCCAATAAGAGGCAGTGTCACTTCTTCACCTGTGTCCAGGACTACACTGGAACTGCTCCATCTCCCCCTAGAATATTACAGGGACATAGAAACAGAGCGAGTCAGAAGGGACCTCTCGGGCCACCTTCTCTGACCCCCAGCTCCAGCTAACTCCACGCATGACATGCCTACCATGTGCATGTCCAGCCTATCCTTGAACACTCTCACCACTGGGGCTTCAACCATCTCCCGTGGAAGCCCATTCCATACCCAAGTGGTTCTAACTGTTGGGACCTATTTCCTGGCATCTGATTGGAACCTTGGTTCCCTGGGCTTTGTTCCACTGGACTGCATCCTGCCCTTCTCTGCAGGGGAAAACAGGTCTCTACCCACCTCCATGTTACACTCCCCCACGTGACACTCACCAACATATCCCTACATCAGACACTACCCACCTCCATGTGACACTCACCAATAGATCCCCCCGGAGTGTCCTCTTCTCCGGGCTGAAAAGACCCAGTTCCCTCAGTCTTGCCTCATACGGCTTTCCCTGCAATCTGGCCACCATCCTTGTGGCCCGATGCTGCAGTGGCTCTAAACTGGTTATATTTTTCTGTAATGCAGAGCCCAGAACTGAACACAGTACGCCAGTTGCAGGCACACCAGAGTCATATAGAAAGGTAGTAATGCCTCTCTCAGTCTAGAAGCCACGCTTCTGGCTATGCAACCAAGGGTGGCGTTCGCCCTCTTGACCACCGCATCACACTGCTGACTCATGTTTAGCCTGCAGTCAACCAGCACCCCGAGGTCCCTTTCACCAGCGCTGCTCTCCAGCCACTTGTATCATAAAGTTAGCACACAGAAATATAGAGTATGAGTAAAAGCAACATGTTAACATTCATGATATAACTAGCTTGATGAAATAGGGGATAAAATGGCAGAAATAGTGTGAGGAGGTTGGTTTGGGTGTATGTAGCACTGAGTCAGGCATCACAGTGCTGGTAAAATCTCTAGTACATATCCAGGTATCTGCACTTCCCAGTCCGTCCCTTCCTGCCTTTAGCAAATCAGCATGGAACTGACTGAGAACTAAGTTTTCTCTATTTATATAATGCTTCTTTTTTATTATTTCCACAACTGATTTGACCTTCAGTGGGACAGCTCATATTCATAAAATCTGTCATTTCCTTTTTCTTTTTTCTAGTTAGTAAAAATAAGAACTGCATGCAGAAGCCATCAATATTTTCCGATTCAGTGATGAAATGTAAATATTAATAACTGGGTTTTGCAAATTTTTTCTCTGTCATGTTGCTGAAGTAGGCTAAGATGTGTGCCATCGATATGCAGACATTCTGATCTTATCTTACAATATGCCAAGACAGATAAGGGTGTAAAAACAATGAAAAGGGCTACTATACAATAGTCTCCTGTTAGTACAGCCTAGAACATTACTGATCTTTTGTACTAAACCTCTCAATTTCTTATCTATGAAATGTTGCTGTGATTTGCTGTGCTGTGAAATGTTGTTGTGATATAACCATCTCCCTAGTTCATATTCATGACTTCCATACTTGCTACCAATGTGCAACATCTTACTCTTTCCTTAATTTTACACCATACTATGTCTTCTGTATTTTGTAGTTTCTTGGGATAACCTTGACTTTTTTTTCTCATCCTCTAAAGCATTAACAACTCTCAACTTCATGCCGTAAATGAATGCTAAACAAAATCAAAATTCGCACTTTAATTCTGGGAATGTTTCTGGACTTTCAGCTGTTGAAAATCAGAAATTCCAGTGGTCAAATTTTGACGATCTGCATTCCATGCACAGAAGCAGCGCAAAGAAACAAATCAAACCCTTTGGCAGCCCTAAGTATGGACACATGGAGTTTCTGCAACACTGAGCTCAATAATTTCAAGAGTAGTTGAAATTCTGATTTTAAATATCTAGATATAGCTTGCTCTTATTTGAAAGTTCCCTTTGTGATGTCAGTGTCGGGGAAGGATGTGTCTTAAGAAAGAGATGCTGAATTGTAACTTTTCAAAAAAGAGGGCAAAAGTAGAAGAAAGCGTCTGCATTGGCATAAATTGGAAAGTTTACTTGATGTAGCATGGAAATAAAAAAAGCTCATTCAGAAAGTTAATGATTTATTTTATAGTTTCATTATCAGGGTCACATTACTCAATAGCATTTCAAACATGTCATTTGTACAAACTATGGTAATTAAAATTTATAACGTACTTCATCAGCAGCATATGAATCTTTTAGCCAGTACTCTGCTGTCATATAAACAGTGTAATTTCAGCTGCAATTCACCCTTTATTGGCTCTCATTTGTGATTTAACAGCCATCAATGGCTGGGCTATAAAGAATAAATTAACCATCCGTAAACCTGATGATGACAGGGACAGTCAAACAGGCTTAAAGTGCTTTATAGCAGGTTCCAGTTACCCAGCACAGATGAAATAGTAAGGAAGGAGGGAGGAAAATGAAAAAAACGTGGTTGGGTGGCTGCCATTCCGGGAGGGTCAACCAAAAATACTACCCATGCTAGGCACTGAACTTGAGCACCAGGTTAATGGACTTGAGGGGTCTGTTGTAATGTGGAACATGAGGAGCAGGCCAGAGTATTTGTTCAGCCCAGTCAGCATTGTCCCATCCACCCATCCAGAGAGCCTTTCAAGGAACTCGAGGCAGCTTACAAAATTCTCCTCTCTTCAGTCTTATCCTCACAACAGCAACTCTGTGAGCTAGTTTGGCCTGAGAGCGTGTGCCCAAAGGAACCAAGTGAACTCCAGGGCTAAGTGTGGACTGGGACCCAGATCTGTGGGGTCCCACACACTTGCCCTTGACCACTACCCCCCACTGGTTCTCACACTGTTGGACTGACAGTGGTTCTCTGGGTTGTCAGGCAATGGTCTTCCCAAGAATACGTGGGATAAGACCAGGCACAGGCAAGGCAGGATTTCTCCCAGCAACACTCCCAGTGAATCTTAGGGTGCTGGGAGGCAAAAAAACCAAAACTAGGATCAGAAATCCACTTTGGTATCCAGCACAAGGAAAGAATTCACAGTGTATTAAGGGCAAAGACCCTGAAATAGTCAGAAAAAAATTCAGCAGAAATGGAAAGTGAGCTTAAAGTACCCGGCAAGTCCTTTCTTTGCACTGCTGAAGAATCACAACATGGCATAGGCAAGGAAGAACTTGTGTCACCTACTATTGATGCCCCAGGCCTGCCCAATATGTGCGTCACTTCTGCAACCAACCACACTTCCAACAACCAGATAAAGAGTTGTGTATAAAATGCATTGCAAGTTGAGCACACAAGCTAATGAGATGTTCCTGAAGCAGGAAAATCCCACAGTGGATAAAAAGAGGCACTTGTGAAAATTGTTGAAATGATATAATCCATGTGCTAGGTTTTATTGAAATCCCTTCTGGAAGCTGCAACTTTTTGAGTGTCCCAAGAACCATGGGTAGATTTGTTCTATTTTTATCCCATGTTGCTCAAAATATTGTTAATATAAAATAACAATTAAATTATTCAAACAAACAAAGCTCTGATGTCTTAAGACCACAGTTAAGCTTATCACAGGTTGGCTTAAATTTAGAGCCAGTGTGGCGTAGTGGTTAAGAGCATGGGACTGGGACTCAGACGATCCGGGTTTGAGTCCTTGCTCAGCCATGGAGCCAACTGGGTGACTTTGGGCCAGTCACAGACTCTCAGCCCAACCTGCCTCACAGGGTGGTTGTTGTGGGGATAAGATGGAGGAGGAGAGTGATGCAAGCTGCCTTGAGCCCTTTGTAGGAAAAAGGCAGGATATAAATCCAAAAATGAATAAATGAATAACTAAATTTAGGAAAGTGCAGAAGTTGTTGGAGAGCCGTCTGCCTGGCTGGCGAACAGGCTCCCTTCCTGAACTAGTTGAGGTCATCTTGGTATCGGTCTGCTGCCTCAGATCCCAGTTTGGGTAGAGAAGAAGAAATTACACTGAAACGAATCAAATAAAATCAATAATAAAATAAGGTCGATGACTTGACAGACATGCCCCCTGATCAATGATGCCATTGTGCAATGTTCCAAGTTGCGCTTGTGCGCAGTTTACCCTCCATGGACCCACACTTCTCCTTGGACTTCCAGGTCCAAATTCAAATAAGAGGATGGAGTACGGACAACAAGCTAATAAGGTCTGCGTTGTCCTGTTCTGAAGCATTTGAGTCTTTATGTCTTGCTCCTGTGGGTTGACACACACGTATGCATTGCGTGTGAGCAAACACGCGTGGTTAAGATTTTGAGTTGGAGTTTGAGTTTTTCGATTTCAATTTCGCTCTCATTGGTAACATGTTTCTGTTGGTTTCACATACATTTTAAATTATTGTTAGTTGTTGTTTTGACTTTGGATCGATCATTTTGGGTTTTGTATGCCATCCTGAGACACTTCATGCATAGGATAGGATATAAATATTATAAATAAACAAGCAAATAAATTAAAAAGAGCACAGCCTCCAATCTCCTGGTTGTGCAGAGCCTGAGGCAGCCTTAACTCTGATCCGCAACCAGGAGGTGTTTTGATTGTTGCATTTCTGTGTGTGTGCTGGTTTTTGAGGACATTGATTGTTTCAGCATTCTGAAGAAAAACAACAAAAGCACAAAATAAAAAGCAAAGCACAAGACACTGACTAAGCTTTACGCAGGAATACATGTCTCTGTATATTCAGATCAGCTTACTTCAGAGTAAGCTTGCCCTGCTATTTTAGCATAGCCTTTCCCTCTTCCCTCTTTACATCAGTGATCTGTGAAGGAGATTGTTTACCCCAGCCTTCAAAATTATCTACTACATATCGTGGCTGCCACTTTCCCACTATCTCTGCTGCACTGCACTGTAAAAATGCTGATGGAACAGTGGAAGGCATTGCAAAATTCTAGAGTGCTGGCAGAATTCTAGCCTCAGAGTAGAACTGAGCATGCCTGGCATACCATTGCAGGCATTCATGGAAACCCTTCATGGTGTTTAAGCTACTGCTCAGAATTTTCCCAAACTGAGAAAAGGCAAGCCTTCTTGACAACACTGAATAAAATACATTGGTAGTTTCCTGCAGAATTTGAAAGAAAGATCGCCAGGCTATAAATGTATCAGTTGTAAATGCTTTTTATCATGCTGCATTGGTGGCAATTCTTATCTGAGCCATTGGAACTCTTCCATAGTTGTCAAACTAATTGGGTGGATTATGGATGCCAATGTTCAAGTTATTAGCTCAGTCAGGGTTATTGTTTATAATCAGTAGCATCTTAAGCTTTATAATGGTAGAACATTTTATGTGTGCAACTCATCTTAACTAAAGAGGCCATCCCCTAACCCTTTGTCAAAATGAGAGCATCTTCAAATATATTCAGTGTCCTTCATTGACCATGAAGTAATTGCCATCAGGACTTTTTAAAGTCAAGCAAGGATCTTTTCTAGACTCACCGGTTCATCTCATTTGCTATGTTAACTAACAAGAGGTGACCCCAGCAAAAGATAACATCTTATCTGTGCCATTTGTGTCATTCCCAAGCAGAGACCAGCCGGTCAACACCCACCTGTATCCATCAACTGCGCGACGCACACGCTGCCAGTTTGATGGGTTAGAGCGGCTTCTTCATCAGGAATGCCTTGCAGGTGACAATTATCCAAGGGCTTGTTTGTGTCCATCCTTCAGTGAGGGAACAATGCACTTTAATGGAATCCCTCCCCCTACAGTCACAGCTGACACTCTGCAAAGCTAACAAATGATATGGATTGGATTTGTTACCAAGACATCTCTGAGGAGCTCAGGTCATACAGGCCAATAAAATTGGCCTCATAAATTTACCCTGACACATGGGATTACACCAGTATTGCTGGGGTCACCTTCTCAAACTGATTTATCACCAGCCCATGGATTTATAAGACTGTTTATTATAAGGGCTGCAGTTTTCCCTACATGAACAGGATATTAATCAGCACATCCTGGCTGCGTGTGGGTCAGTGGAAATGGCAGCAGGTAGGGATGCAAGAAGCGGCAGAAGGTTGCGGATGGATTGATTTGCTACTCTGGGTTTCCTGTGCTTTAAAGAATGCTTTATAAATGCCTGCAGGGTCGGAAAAGGATTCTGATCTCTGGTGTGAACTAAGCCCAGTGAAGGAACACGGGAAAAATCAACATCACTGGATGTCAGTATCTAGACAATTGGGGGATGAATTTTGCACACACATGCACACTTTTTGAAGGACAGGGGCTCAGTGACAAGGGGTTTCCATGCTGTGAGGGTTTGTAGACCCCCTTCAAGAACAGCACCAGGACATCCAGTTCAGGTGCAACAGGGAGGTTGCATCTCTCACAGTCGGGGAGCTGGATTTGGAAGAGGCTGCGTTCCAAGGGCAGGTGGGACTGAAGGGGATGGGGAGAGAACAAATGCAAAAAGGAAGGAGTCAAAATACTCACATATTTTAGCTCCAATCTCTGACTACTGAGAGGTAAGCTTTGGAAGATGCATTTCAGCCCTTTAGAGTGCATGATCTTCAATGAACTAGGGCATAAAATGCTGGGCTACAGGGGACTTTGGTCTGATCCTGCAAGGCCCTTTTACTGTTCTTCTTTCCCCTCCATGGTCAGTCTAATGGCAGTAGGAACCCAGAAGCTGAACGCACAAACAGTGGCTTATGGCCATTACTGTCTTCTGCCCTGACACTATTCAGTGTCGTACTGTCTCTGAACATGGAGGTTCAATTTAGCTGTGAAGCTGAATAGCTAAATAAATCAAGTTAAACTGTATGCAGACAATGTTGCTCTCCCTAAATAGCCTTACCTTTTTTATTTATTTTGCCATTTTTAAAAACCCAAACTGGCTCCATCCATGCTAAACAGTACAACACCACTGCTCTGGGCTTCTGAGGAAATGAGGAGAAAATATAGCAATAAATAAAAGTTTCCAAAGTCATGAAATGGCAGGAGCTGTGATCAGAGCTGTGAGCTATGATCAGAGGGCATTATTCTTACCTCCTTACCTAATTACCATTTGTTCCTCCTTCCCTTCTGCATCGCTTGCGCAATAGCGTTGTGCAAAGCAATTGCAGCACCGATGGGTGCAGAACCTTGGATGAGGAATTGCATTATCATCATCAGAGAAATGCAGCCCCATGGGAAGACGACTGAGTTGTGCATAGCAGCTGAGAAACAGCTGCACATTTATGGTGGCTAAAAGCTGGATCTTTTGGAAATGCTTCCTGGGAACAGAAAAGGGGATGCCTGATTTCCCAACCAATTCAATAAAGCGTCTTTCACCTTGTGCTTGAAAAGCTTGCAAAATCTCTGCGGTGTCTCTTTTGTCAGATGCAGGATGTATTCACTGAAGGTTTAGGATATGGCATGCACAAAAGGGTCCACTGAGCTAAGGGAGGGGAGCCTGTCTCACAAGGCAAGATAGACATATAAAGAGCCCTCTTCTGAAAGTGGAAAGACCATGTATGGATCAGTCAGCAGATGCAATCACTAGTACTCAGCAAGCCATCTAGATGTACAGTAAATGGATGAAGGGACACTTAACTGTCCCCAGCTAATGCTTTTCTAAACGGTAGCATTTAATCCATGAGCTGCGGCAGATGGTGCCCAAGATGGGAAATGGGACATTTCCAGTCTCTCCCCCCGCTGCCACTTTCTCCAGATGGACCTGGGGAAGGAATGAGTCTCCACCTATTAATTCTATGGTCTTTATGATCAGCTGGTGAAACCTGTTTCATTTACTATCTTTTCCAGAAACCTAGAGTTGCTTGCTGCATTTAAAATGTTCCAAAGGGAGCTGCTGTTGGTGTCGCCATAGAAGTGCCCACAGATGAAGTTTAACTTTGGAACACATGTTCAGAGAAAGTTGCATTTCTGGCTGACCTGGAGGGAGTTGTGTGCTTGCCAGACATATATAGAAATCTAGGAAAGTGTCCTGGTGGGATTCGCTCTTCTGCTTAGGTTATGATTTTTGTTTATCTCTCCCTTTTCCCAAGCAAATCTAGCTGAAGGCTCACAATTCATTTTTAACAGAAAGAATTATTGGGCCTGTGTCACCTTTTGAAATTGGATTTCTTTAGTTCTCTAGCCAGCCACCTGTTTCTTCTGCAGTGGAATGCAAGGACAGCACTCAGTTATCCATTCTCTCCTCTCAGACTGTGGTTGTGCCATTTGGGGGTGGGGTGGGGAATCTGTGGATATTAAGTTCCAAGGACAAAAGATGTCTAATATGTTTAAGCCTCAAGAAAACTAAGTGTGCCTTTAAAGGTCATTATTCACCATTAGAAAGAGGAATGGACAGAGGTCTCCCAAAACAAAAAGGGTTGACATAAATTATCAGAGCAATACAGGATATAAATTATGGTGTATTAATTCCCATATAGGCTCATCACAAGGCATACATGTACATGTTTGTGTTTAATTTTGAAGAAGCATGCTCTTAGGAATGTGCCTGAAATTAACTCTGTCAAAGTTCCTCCCCAACCTTTCTTGATAGATTTATTCAATTTGCATCTCCCAAACCTGAACCCAGACCCAAACACAATGTGCGATTAAGAATCTATACATTTTGGAGAATGCAGTGCATTTCATGACACAAAGGTGTTTGGCAGCATGCACACATGGGAAAATGTGTAAAGAAAATGCATACATTTCCAAAATGTGCACAAACACACCTTAGTCACTGGGTGCATGCACCCCAAAATAGTTACTTCTAAAAATGTGCACAAAGGGGAGCATTGGCTATTGGTGGAATAAAAATACAATAAATAAATTCTATGAATACATCATACAAATGTGTATGGTCTTCTTTTAATATTGTAGAGTCTCCACTTTTGTTGAATATTGCTAGTACCACCAACATCCCTAAAAAGTGCATGAGATAAAAATTATCTGATTAAGCTTCTATATTTTGCTGGGGTAGAAGACAGCTGGGTAAAAAGAATACAGCTACCAAATGATACACTCAGTGCTGAATCTGTCATCCTAAGAGCCATGTATCATCTTATGAAAGTGTTCTGGATAGACATAGGTTATTCTGGGTTCTCCTTCCTTCCTTCCTTCCTTCCTTCCTTCCTTCCTTCCTTCCTTCCTTCCTTCCTTCCTTCCTTCCTGTTTAGACAGAATGCCAGAAGAGGTCTCTGTAAGGATGGGAGAACCAGGGATGCTCAAGCTTGCTGACATTCTCCAAACCTCCAAGCTTGGTTTGATTTGCTTGTTTATGGCATGTTTATGGCAGGTTTTTGTGTGAGAAAAGTTGTGTAATTTTCAAACTTTGCGCATTTTGGAGAAAATCGTATATCTTTTCAAAGGAACAATTTGTAAATGCAAAGGCAAGATTGAAAATTGAAAGTGTTTTTAACATTATTGTAGAACTTGCCTCCCTATTCACCTTCAGGGTTCCAAATACAGCATTCCTGTGTGACTTGCAAACACAAATCACATGTATTCTAGGTGTTTGTCCATCTAGTCTAATATTGTCTACTCTGACTGGCAGCAGCTGCCCGGTGTCTCAGGGAAATATATCCTGCCCCTCATCATCTTATACAAGACCGTTTGAACAAGAGATAACAGGGGCTAATCTTGGGACCTTCTCCATGCAAGCACGTGCTCTTCCACATAGCTTGAGTTCCTTCCCAATATTCTTCTTCTTCTTCCATTACATTTATATCCTGCCTTTCTTCTTGCAAGGACCTGCAGGTGGCTTGCAAGGCTCTCCTTTTCTCCATTTTAACTTCACAGCAACAGCCCTGAGAGGTGGGGTAGCCCGAGAGTTTGTGACTGCCTCAAAGTCATCCTGTGAGATGCACAGGCAAGTGGGACTAGAACCTGGATCTCTCAAGTCCCATTCCAGCAGTATAACCCCCATGCTACACTGGCCAGATCCATTCCGAGAGCCATGCTGTGAGTCTTTGGGGCTAAGTTAGAATGTATTCCATTGTTTGCACACCACTGAGTTCCTGCAATTTTACCGGTGCTGCGATTCTTCCAAAGACTGCTGCATTGGGTGGGCTCGGCTGAGAATCTCCCTTCTCTCACTTTCTGAAGTAAAGAAGGCATACTTTTCTAGCACCATCTGGACTTAATCTCGAGTTTTGCTAATAGAAGGACTAGCTCATGTTTGTTGAAAGCTTTCTGCTTTGAAAGGGACAATGTGTTCCAATTTGTATTAGTGCTGTTTTACCATCATTGTTTTATTACATGGTTTTAGCATTTAGTCTTGTACATTATCCAAAGAACTTTGGTTATTAGGCAGTTTTAAAATGTAAGTACAGAAATAGGGGCTAATCCTGAGAACTAGTGCTATTTATTTTTTCAAAAGGAGGGGCAGCCATCATTTCTTCAGTTCAACCTGTTCTTATATTTTTTTCGATGCATTTCGTAATTATGCTTTTTGCCTACTGGGGTTCTGTACTATGCCTTCTTACAATCTGCTTAGTTGTTCTTGTAGTTGCTCTAGGCCCCTTCTAACATAATTAACAGTCCTCCCTTGTGAACATCTGCTGGGAAGTAAGCTCCACGGATTTCCATGGGATTTACTCACAGGTAAGTGAGAATAGGATTGCACCTAACAATGCAATGCAGTCCTATGCAAATTCATTCAACAGTAAGGCTCACTTCATTCAGTGGATTTACTCCTGAGTAAGTGTCTACAGGTTTCCGGAACACCTTGTTTTCCAGCCATAGACTTCGGATGCAACCCCATGCATGCTTAAACAGAAAGGATGAAAGGATGCCTGAGAAGTTGTCTGCCTTTTTTCCGCCTAGGCATGCATAAAAGAAGGAGACCGAGCCTTTACTGTTGCACCCACCAAAATCCTCTCTGACGCTGACTGCTGGCAAGCTCACTCCATTGCTGCATTTCAGCTGTTGTTCATCCATGAATTATACTACTGTTCCAAATGAATGCATACATTTATTAATTCTAAAGCATTTTAATATCTATTTTTTCTCAAAAAGCACCTAAAATCACATAGGGTTTAGTAACTGTACCCTGAGGGAAATTTGGCAGGAGCTAGGAAGCATCTGGTGTGGGTGAAATCATCTCTAGGGGATAAAGATGAAAAGTTGTGGATTGCCCAAATGTAGGAGGGGAGGAAGTAGGACAGGAGAATGTGGTGAAACATGACAACTGATCAAGGACACCCACATGCCAAAACTGAAGTTGCATATGCCAGAGATGACTGGACAGGGACAGCAGGTCTAGCTCTTCCTATGCAAATGCTCTACCTAAACGAGAAGAGATATCCTGTTTTATAGAAGCATCTTGATACCCTGGATACTGCAGAAACCTGGTGAAATGCAGAGAATCAATGGGCTGTGCTGATCTCTAGATATAAAGAGGCATGCCATGGGAATGACAGGGGATGGTGTAGCAGAAGAGGTGTTGCTTTGTATGTCAAAGAGGGGATAGAGGTCCACAGAACTGGGAATTTAAAAGTTGCAGATTTCTTCACAAAGTCTCTGTGGGTGACAACAGCAGGATCCCAAATTCATTTAGTCCAAGAACATGCTATTATCCCCCAGAGGAGAATACTCAGGGTGAACTTGAAATGGAAAATGAAAAGAGGGAGGCTTCAAAAGAGGAAAGTGCTGTGAGAATAGGTGACTTCCACTAGTGACACGTTGAATGGATAAGTGGATGTTCCAGTTCTGACAAAGAGGTTACATTTTGGATTCCCTAAATGACTATTCCCTTAAGCAGCTGGTCGTGGAACCAAGCAGGAGGAAGGAAATCCTGGCTTTAATCCTAGGTGGGGTTGCCCAGGACCCAGTAGAAGATAATTTGAAATAGTGGCAACAGTGTTATCAGATTTTTGTATGTTTAAGTAAAAAATTGCTCAAACATCCAACAAAGTCTCATTTCACTTCAAAAGATGACGCTCCTTTAAAATAAGAGCACTGGTAAAAAGTATGTTGAAGAGGGGGCTAAGAGGGTTAAAGACCTTTAAAACGCTTGGCAATTGCTCACAGCCACAAAAAATAAAAGCTCATATTGCATGTATACCACATGTTAAGGAAAGTAGCACAAAGTCCAAGGGGTCGCTGACATAGTTAATAAGTAGTGCCAAGAAAACTATTAGAGGAAATAAGACTTCCTTCAGGAAACAGAAGCCTTGCTCAAAGGAGGAAGACAAAAGGGAGAATAAGCTTGCACAAGGGAGAAGTAGAAGAGATGACTGATGGATAAAGATAATACAGCATAATACAACAAATAACGAAGAAATCCTAACCAGGTAACCAGCCAGAGAAGCTGTTGGATGACTGGATGATAACGGGGTTAAAAGAGTTCTGAAGGAGGATAAGGAGATTGTTGAGAAGCTGAATGAATGCTTTCCATCTGACTTCAGTGCCGAAGATACAGGAAAGATACCTATGCCTGAACTGATGTTTTCAAGAACGGAGTCTGAGGAACTGAGGCAGGCAGTGATGACAAAGATGAAATTCTTAACTATCTCAACAAATTGAAAAGTGAACCAATCACCAGGCCCAGATGGCACCCATCCTAAAATTCTTAAAGAGTTCAAATATGAAATGGCTGACCTTCTTACAAAAAGATGTAATATGTCCCTAAGCTTAGCCTTTGTATCAGAGGATAAAAGAATGTCCAATGTAACACCAACGTTTAAAAAGAGAGCCAGGGGAATCCAGAGAATTGCAAGCTGGTTACCTTAACATCCATTCTGGACAAATTGGTTAAGAGTGTTATTGAAGACAGAATCAATAAGAAAATGGAGGGAAAAGCCCTGCTGAAGAAGAATCAACAAGGCTTCTGAAAAGTAAGTCCTGTTTCAATAACCTGTTTGAATTCTTTGACAGTGTCAAGAGGCGTGTGGACAGACTGATTCCAGTTTATATTGTTTAGTTGTACTTGCTAAAGGCATTGAACAAAGTTCCTCTAAAGACCTGAGAAAACTAAACAGTTACTGAATGGTGGGGGAGGGTCCTCCTATGGATCAGTAACTGGTTGGGTCCTGGCTACCTGAACGAGTGCTTACATCCGTATATGCCTGACCGCCCCTTGAGATCTTTGGGAGAGTCCGTTCTCCGGGAACCCTCCATGAAAGAAATTAGGAGAGTAAGTACTCGGAGGAGGGCTTTCTCTGCGGTGGCACCCAACCTATGGAATTCACTCCCCAAAGAGGTCCACCTGGCACCATCGTTACTGGTTTTTCGGCGCCAGGTAAAGACCTTTTTATTTAAACATCATTTTAATTGTTAAAATATATGATCTGGCCAGGGCAACTTCTTCTTCCTTCTCTTTTCTCCTCCTATATTCTTTATTTACTTATTTTATACTGTTAATTTTAATTTTATATTATTGTATCTCAGTGTATTTTTTGTATTTAGTGGTAATTTATTATGTTCTATTGTATTTCAATGTATCTTATTGTGTTGTAAGCCACCCCGAGACTTCAGCAAGGGGCGGCATAGAAATGTAATAATAATAATAATAATAATAATAATAATAATAGCAGAGAATGGGAATAAATGGTAATTTTGCCCAAATGATGGATGTAAACAGTGGGGTCCCGCAGGGTTTTGTATTAGGACTGATGCTTTTCAACCTGATCATAAATGATCGGGAATTAGGAGTGAGCAAGAAAGAGCCCAGGTTAGCTGGTGCAAACTATTTAGGGTAGTTAAAACCAAAAGGGCTTCTGAAGAGCTCCAAAAGGATTTCTCTAAACTGCAAGAATGAACCTCAAAATAGCAACTATGGTTCAATATAAGCAAGCATAAAGCCATGTATAAGGAGCAGTAAATAAATAAGTAAATAAAATCCCAGCTTCAAATTTAAGCTGAAGGGCTATAAACTGTCAGTGAAAGTTTAAGCTGTGGGATATAAAGTCACTGATGAATGCATGATGATGATGATGATGATGATGATGGCAAGGACATTTATATAAATCAGGAAAGATGTGTGTGTCCTTGAGGATGTGCAGAGCACTTCTTCCCTCATACCTGAAGAACTTCCTGTAATCCTTCTTTTTTCTGAGCCTCCCCCTTCTGTGCCCAACCCTTCTCAGACAGAAAGGCACTGCCACAAACATGGCTTTTGCCACCATCTCTTTTCAAACCATCGTTGGTGCTGCTGGTTCCTCCCATCAGATCTTAAGTGGCCACGGTATCCCCTGTTTACCATCCAGCCGACCGTTTGCCTTGCTTCTGCCGTTTCATGTTATTTTTCCTGCTGCCATAATGCAAGGGGACAGGTGAGATGTGCTTCAAAACACCGTAATCATATTTTAAATGGAAATGAAATGTGTGAATTAAATGTAAATTACAGCAGAATGGAAGGACAATCACTATTAGTTAAGGTCTGACACCTATTTTTACAGACCTTTCCTAAATGCCACAACTTGTTTCTTCGCACTTGTGATGAGGGCTGGTAATTAGGTGGCAGCTGCTTGCAGAGCCCGGCCAGTGGAGGGAGGGCCCGCCGGTGTACCATTGGCATGGTGGAAATGGGTTTGGACGGCAGGTCAGGTCTTCAAAATGATGCCGTGGGAATCATATTTTTCTATTCAGGAACTGTTAAAATAAACTTTAGTTTTTTCCCCAAGAAAAGGTGAGGGAGCATAATGGGAAGGGACGTTTTCACAGAGTCAATTCATTTAAGGCTTCCCCCATTTGCCTTTATATTGGAAAAATATGTAGCAAGCCAACGGCCTGCAGTTTCTCTGTTAGCTTTGCACTTTGCTTTTACTCGTGCACCAAGCTTTTTTCCCCAGGTTTTTCCTTTGTCAAAGCAACATCAAGTCCGTCCTTCCTTCCTTCCTTCCTTCCTTCCAACAATCTTTGTTTCCACCCACCTACCCACCCAAAGGGTCAGGGTTAAAGTGAAGACCTGCAAACACAGGAGTTACAGGATCGCAGAGTACCCTACACACTCCTAAATTTTTGGTGTACTGCAACATTACGGACAGACACACCATAACCTAGATTGCTTTATCAGATCTGTACCCATCTTCTTGAAAAGGTGTTTTTACAAAGACATTGCAACACACATCCTGTATTATTATACTAGGTAACACATATTTAAATAAAATGATGTTTTCACTATGCAGTGTATGATGCAATGCAACTGTGAGTGGAATAGATGTGTAACATAAAATACTTAAGATGAAATTGTCCATGATGGCTTTTGATTCCATCTATCATTGTATTGTTCTGGGTCTCTTGGAAATTTCATTCATTCTTGGAGGATCAATTCTCAAAGGTGGTATGGGGTGGGGGGTATTTCATCCTATGCTCTTTATGGTATGCCACAAGGTTCTATCTTATCTCCCATGATGTTTAACATATACATGAGGCCACTGGAACTGGTCACTTGGATGTTTGATCTGAGGTAACATCAACATATGGGTGCCACCTGGCCACAATTTGTTCCCCGGGAGGCAGTTGAAGAGATTGATCTGTGTTTTGTATCCATTCCTGAGTGGCTAGGGGATGAACAAACTAAGGCATTATCACCCCCCCCCCAAAAAAAAAAACATGGAGGAGAAAACTGAAGGTTTCATACCAACGATTAGCAATAGTGGGTAGGTATCATATGATCTCATCACGCAGGTATGCCACGTGAAAATAACCAATCAGAAAAGGGCCACATAAAGGGGCTATGCCATAGTGTGCCCTGCAGTGTGATTCCAAACTACACTTCCCAAGATGCACCTTGATATTAAGCATACCCAAAAACCACATAGGCAAAATGAGTTTTTGTATGGATGGATGTGTTGCTTTCTGAGTAAGTAATGAATTATCTCAGGGTAAGTTCAGCCATCATTAAACTGCATGGTTACTCATTCTGTTTTGAAAATGCTGCCAGGCTTCAATTCTAGTCCAACCCTTCTTGCCCTGATATATTTTTATACTTTCATATCGGGAGAGAATTCCATATCTAATCTAGGAATTTGTCACCTTGAGTTCTATTGAAGAAAGAAGGAATTTTAATAACATTTAGTAAGCTTTGCCCAGAGTAACATACAATAAATATTAAATTATTGTCAAAAGATAAAAACCAGCAAACAAATCCACACCAAAAATGCTAGTACACATATCAATACACTTATATAAAACCAAAAAGCCCAAGCGAAAATAAAAACAAGGGAACCAATTCAGCAGGCACCAGGTAAAAGTCCAGGCCTGGATCCAGGGCTTCTGGATAACTACCAGCCCACTGTAAAGCTCCTCTTTTTGGGAATGGTGATGGAGCAGATGGTGACCAGGCAGCTGCAGGCATTCTCGGAAGATACGGATTATCTGCATCCATCTCAGTCAGGCTTTAGTCCTGGGTTTGGAATGGAGTCAGTGTTGGTGGCCTGTATGATTACCTGTGCGGACAGAGGAATGGGGGAGTGTGACCCTGTTCATTCTCCTTGACCTCTCAGCAGCCTTTGACACCATTGACCATGGTGTCCTTCTGGACGGGTTGGCCAGGGTTGGGATTAGAGGCATTGCTTTGCAGTGGTTCCACTCCTACCTGGCTGGATGAGTCCAGAAAGTAGTTCTGGGGGATTGTTGCTCTGCACCATGATGGTTGGGTCCTCCAGAGGTTTGGGATGAGGACTCAGCAATATGCTGATGATATTCAGCTCTACCTCTCTTTTGCATCTTACCCAGGTGAGGCTGTCACCATCTCGAACTGGAGCCTGAGCTCAGTAAAGGATTGGATGAGGGCCAATAAACTAAGGCTCAGTCCTGACAAGACGGAAGTACTACCATTAGGTTCTGTAGCAGGGCCGCTTGGTTGGAGACAGGAGCCCCTAGGGCCGGGGGGGGGGGGGGGGGGGGGGCGGTGGCGCTCTATGATTCTATAACTTGTTCTGCAGGGCAAAGTTGCAATGAGGTTGTTTTAGGATAAATTCTGGAGAACTTTATAAGGAAGCCCAGAAAATAGTTCTGAAAAATGAAGAAATTCATGGATGAATACTAGACACAAGTATTTAATAGTTGTATAAGAGGAAGAAATGTAACAGGTCTGTGTATGTGGAGCATGTATATATGGGACAAGGTGTACCTGTTAAATTTCTGACTGCATTTCTCTGTGTGTTAAAGGTACAGGGGAAGAAAGGGCATCTTTAATGAGAAACATGAGCGTTCCTGGCTTCCTGTTGGCCCATGACAACCTTGTAGGAGGTGTGAACTTCCTTTGGGAGAGGAACGGGGGCTGCAAGGAAGAAATAAAACATTTGAAAGAGGAAACGCTCAGAAGAATATGGATTCATGGAATCATAGAATCATGGAATAGTGGAGTTGGGAGGGGCCAGAGGTCCATCAGGTCCAACTCCCTGCTTAGTGCAAGACTCTTAAGTTAAGCCATCCCTGTCAGGTGGCAGTCCAGTTGCATTATGAATGCTTATAGTGTGGGAGAGCCCACAACATCCCTAGGTCATTGCTTCCATTGCTGACACAGTCAAGAAGTTCTTCCTGATGTCCATCTGGAACCTGGTTTCCTGCAACTTGAAGAGTATAAGGAAATTCCCTCTGAATAGAAGAGAAAATAAGAACATAAGAAGAATGCTGATTGATCAGACCACTGGTCCATCCAGTCTAGCCATAGCTGGTGTCAGCACTCAGCATCCTTAAGTAGCTGCTAGGGTGCCAATTCCACTAATAGTGCTTTGCTACTTCCTAAAAAGGAAAGTCTGACTCAGTACTCTAAGCAGGGCTTGATGGCTGAAACTAGATAACCTCTTAATGTCCAGCAATGTCTTTTACATAGGGTATCAGCATTGTATGGTGGTTAGTGTTGGACTGGGGACCTGGGAGATCAGGGTTCTAATTCCCTCTCTGCCATGAAGCTCACTGGGTGACTTTGAGCAGTCATGGACTCTCAGACTACCTACTTCACAACTGAAGAGGAACAACATAAGCCGCCTTGTGTTCCCTGCAAGAGGAATAAAGGGTGGAATGTAGATACATTGCAAAAATAAGAGTGTTGCTCCAGGGCACGAAGCAAAGAAAACTCATCTCTGCCTCCCCGTTGTCCCTCTGCCCAGCAATTGCCTCTGTATTGGATGCTCCATCTACTCTGGCTAACAGTCAGAGTAGATGCTACAAATATTTGAACTGTTCCATCTCTACCACGCAGTGCTTGATTCAGGAGAAGCCAAAACTCAGAACAAGCCGGTTTCCTTCCCTCTTTCTTTTCTCCCTGCAAGCCCTGATCAGGCCTCAGTGCAGGGTCTGTAATGGTTGCATATGGCAAGCATTCAACAGGTGAAAGCTTCACTGTCATCATGAAAGTCCCCATTGCCACATCTCCAGGAGGAGTCCATCATGCAGGGAGCTGTGCTCATCTCTTTGTGTGTATCATATCTTTTTGCATTAGTCATTTGTTTTAAAGCCCATGGCTCTCAATTCCCCATTCAGAACTAAACCACCCCAAGATATTTCATAGCACAGCAAGGACAGCCACAACCATACTGCATATGGTTGCTGTGACAATTTCCCCCCTCCCAATATTGTAAGGATTGCGGTGATGTTCAGTGGGAACATGGAAGCCTGAGTGGGGTGCTGCATGGTGTCATCACCCCTGCTAACCAAAAGTCCTGATGCTTCAGCTCTGAAAGCCCAGGCTCTGCTGCACCACATCACTGTTTTGACCCCAATCCCTACGTCTTGTCTATACAGCCATCCTTCCACAGATAAATGCCTGAACAGGTGCAATGCCTCTATGGACAGCAGCACTATCACAGATATTTGGCTCCCCAGAAAGCCAGAGAGACAAAGGTGCACATTATCTTTCCTGGAGGAAACTCTATCACTGTACCTGCTTGCTTGAGCAATGCACATGTTCAAACCTTTTCTCCTTCTGGTGAGCTCAAGTTTCCCTTCCATGCACTTCCCTGGGTTTGCCATTGCTCTAGCACGTTCACAGACCGGAGCGCCCATTCTGCCCCATGAATTCCTGCAAGGGGCTGCAGTGAAGACTTGGCCTTCCTGGCACAAGAGCACTGCCTGCCTGCCCTGATGCCCGGCAGCTGCAGGCTTGGGAGATGAATGTCTTCCATTCTTCTCAGCTAAGCACAGCCCTGGCTTGAGTCTGTTGCCATCAGCTCCTTTCTTCCCACACTGCATCAAGAAACGAGCCACGTGTTGCAGATCTGGCGCTTGTCTCCATTTTTTTTAATACACAAAGCTCCTTCAATTGTCAGATGGGGAAAGGGTACCATCTGGTTAGCCCTTGTTTACTGCACACCCTGCCAGTTTCAGCTTATTAATCATATTTATCCAAGTATCTTAATTACTCCCTGTCTAGAGACTCGCCTTGCACTCAGCTGTTGACCCATCCCTCTCTCCTCTCCTCTCCTTTCCATTTTTTAAGTGGGGGTGAGGAAGGGAGAGTTCTTTTCTATCATTAATCACAAGAGCAGTGTGGGTAGAAGAGGAATTCTCCAGCTTAGGTTTCATTGGCACTGTTGCCGCTCCCACAGTGGAGGGACTGGAGTTCACTTTTGGCTTCTGACAAACTTTCTAATTAATCCACCTGAGATCAGAAACAGACTAATAGGGGATGAAGGCTGTGCAATGGTAGACCCCCACCCCTCAGCCTTTTCAGCATTGCAGGCTGCATGAAGCCTTCACTGCCTCTGACTGGGCTTCCAGAACATGCACAGCTCTTTCTTTCTTTCTTTCTTTCTTTCTTTCTTTCTTTCTTTCTTTCTTTCTTTTTGCAGCAACTGAAAGAGTTTTAGGGTGTGGTGGGGATTTGCTAATCATCTCCTTTTTTCTGAGCTTTACCCTGACAATGCTCCAGAGACCGTGTTTGAGGAACTTCTCTCACTGTTGCTTAAGAAGCTACACACCACTGGCTTTTGGTCTATTTCTGAACACAACTGAAAAAGTTCCGGTGCTTCCTTTGAACACGCTAGGTGACTCGGAGTGTGTTTGCTTGAAGTGACATCTTGCACGTATGGATGGACCAGTCTGCTTCTGGTCCATATGCAGTTTTGCAGAGCTTCATTCACATGACTGTTTCATTGCTGCATTCATTTGTGGCTATTTTTTTTTTTTTTTGTAAATACATATTTCAGCATGAATCTTTGAACATGTTGACTGCATTGTGAATTCGGCATTTTGGCATGACTGTAGTTTTGGTGTAATTTCTGAGACAAGAGCACCATTGCAACATTTGAAGAAGTGCCTAATTCAAGGGCTAAGTGAATTCCAATCTGTAGCTTAGTTTAGTATGTAAGGATCTGGTTGTTTATATTAGGATATGCACATGAAATGATTCAAGAGAACCACCTCCCTCATTTCTACCTATCCATACACTAAGTGAGCCTTCCCCAACATGGTGGCCTTCAGAGGCATTTGGACTGCAACTCCAAGAATTCCCATCCAGCTTGACTGGGTGTTTCCCAATCAATGGACTGTGAATTCCAATCACTGACTGGGAATGCAGGGTGTTGCAGTCCAATCATGTCTGGAAGGCACAAGGTTGAGAAAGGCTGCACTAAGTCCTTCTGGAGCTGTTCTCAAACTTCTGCCTTCCTATTTGTGAAACTTTCTCTACTCCAGAGAGACTCACTTTGAGCAAATGAAACATCCTACATCACGGGGTAACTGGAATCCTCCTAAATAACTTTCTATGCTGTAATTTGTTGTTGTTGTTGTTAGTTGCAAAGTCGTGTCCGACCTATCGCGACCCCATGGACAACATTCCTCCAGACCTTCCTGTGGTCCACCATCCCCCGGAGTCCACTTAAGCTCATGCCAACTGCTTCAGTGACTCCATCCAGCCATAGGCAAATTTCTCCATTGGTAGTCTTAAATTACCAAAATGTCAGCTTCCTACATGTTACCTTTTAAAAATAAAACAACCATGCCCAGAGTGCATAAGTATCCCAGAATCTCCATAAGAATAATTGTTTGAGGTACATTTTTACTATGAATAATCCCCTGCTCCCCCAAAAAGCTGTGTTATGACTTTTAGTATGCCAGAGAAAAAAATCAATAAGCCTGGCATTGTTAAATAGATTTTCTTGTTTTGCATAGCCTCAGGAAGGATTAAACCTGAAATTACCTTTAGGTGCTGAGAGCTGAATGCCATTCTTATGTGTACTGTAAGCCCTTGCAGGGAAACTTTCAGCCAGAACAAAGTTTTTTTCAGATTCAGCATTTTTCTTGCCTGAGATTCTTCCTACTGGGGTAAAAAAATGACCCCATGATGCTGGTAGGGCTAGTTTTTTGTTGAGAGGGGAAGAGGGTTAAGCAGCATGTGAAGAGCCTTCTTATTCAATTATCCCAAAGCATTTAGCCTCTGCTTTTTATTTCAATTCATTTTGTTTTGAATTCTATTGTGATTGTGTCTCATGCTGCCTTTCCTTGTCACAGACTGGTGCCTATTGATTTTAGTTGTTTTATTGTGCTTTATGACCTCTTGTAAATTGCCTTGGGAAATGTTAATTGAAGGGTAGTATAAAGTGCTTAAAGACAGGCATATATACTCACTTTTTGATCCATCTCCTTGAGTTTCCCTACAAACCTGATGCTTTTCTCCTATCAGCTTCTAGGACTAACAGAACAGAACATTTGGAAGGGGCCTATGAGGTTATCAGGCCCAACTCCCTGTTCTGTTTCTACAGCTGGTCATCCATCTGGCTGCAGATCCGTGCCTTCTCAGCTTAGCAAAGGTGACTTGACACACTAACTCGATGTATAGCTACATAGAGTCTAGGTTTTGCATTTATACATTCCCAGCCTTTACTATTTTCTCCTTTCTATGTGTACTGTGGCATCCCACCCATCTTCCTCCAAGGAGTTCCAAATGGCACACAAGGTTCTCTCCCAGATAGATTTATTCTCAAAACAACTTGAGTGGATGCCTGGCTTTAGGTCATGCAATGAGCTTTGAAGTCAAGTGGGGATTTGAACTAAGCTGAGCAAAATCGTTCTCCTCACTATTCAGCAGTCTACTGGTAGGCAGTGAGATGGGACAGCAGCCAGATATTCTTGGGAGGGGACAGTTAGGTTGTGAGTGGAGAATTCTGAGATGTTTTTACTTGTTTCATTAATATTCTTTTTCATGCATGCACCCCAAGCTCTGTAGCAGCCAGACAGGTCCTGCTGATTGGGTTGACAAACACTCAAATAGATGCGAACAGATGAATCTGGCCTCTGATTTCCAGAGGGCACAACAGATATTAAGTCTAGATCCTAGGGATGAGGAATAGTGTCCAAATGGCATTTGCCATTCATATGTGGTTAATATACGTTAAAATGTTGCTGCCTGAAGTATCAGATTAAGCAAAGACAAGCAGAGTGAGTTAAAGGATGCTAAATCACCTTCAGCATTTTTAGAACTTGCAAAGCCTTTCTTGTCAATTTGTCAAAACAGACAGGGGATGAAATCCCCACCCTCTAAGTTTATGCTCGTTGTCATTGTTATGTGCCATCAAGTCATCTCTAACTGATATGCAGCATGGTGTACCATTACCTGGCAAAGACTTATCTGTTTCAGAAGAGAAAAAAACTCTAGCAGGGCCCAACAGCAGTCTCAGAAAAAAAGGTATAAAGAAAACAAGGGCACAGCCAGAATGAACTTAAATGTCTCTACACCAGTGCCCAGAACATGGGAAACAAACAGCTCAAACTTCAGCTCATACTACATGAGGGCAATTGCAATCTTATAGGAATAGCTGAAACTTGGTGGGATAACTCACGTGACTGGAACTCTACAATTGATGGATACAACCTGTTTAAGAAAGGGAGGTGGAGTTGCACTATATGCAAGAGACACATAGATCTGCACAGAAATACAAGAAGAGGAATTTAGTAACCCCATTGAAAGCCTCTGGCTTAATTTAAAGGGAACAAAAATTAAGGAAAACGTAGTTATTAGCATCTATTACCAACAGCCCAAGATTGGGCTGGCATCCCAGAAATCACACCCCAAGATTGACAGACAAATGGTCAAGGAATTCCTAGATGGAATAAATGTTCACATCTCCAGGGTCTGACGAACTCCATTCCAGAGTCATAAAAATGCTAGTGGAGGGACCCTCAGAACAACTGGCTATTCTCTTTGATAAATCTTGGAAAACAGAAGTGCCAGATGACTGGGGAATGGCTAACAATATCCCTATCTTCAAAAAGATGTACCTGGGAACTACAGACCAGTTAGTCTGATGTCAAGGCTGTCACAAAGAGGAAGGTCAAGATTTCTTCTTACTGATGCCAGAGTGCAAGACACGGAATAATCAATTCAAGTTACGACAACCCAGATTCAGGCTAGATATCAGGAAAACTTCCTCACTGTCAGAGCAATATGGCAGTGGAACCAGCTGCCTAGAGAGGTGGTGGGCTCTCCCACACTAGAAACATCCAAGGCAAAACTGGGCAGCCATCTGAATTGGATGGTGTAACATGGTGTCCTACAACCACAGGGGGTTGGACTTGATGGCCTTAAAGGCCTCTCCCAACTCTACTATTCCATGATTCTTTGATGGCGACCCTATGAATGAAAGCCCTCCAAAATGTCCTAACCAGGATAGCCCTGCTCAGCTCTTGTAAATTCAAGGCTGGGGCTTCCCTAATGGAGTCCATCCATCTCATGGTTGGTTTACCTTTTCTTCTTCTGCCTTCTACTTTCTCTAGCATGATTGTCTTCAATGAGTCTTGCCTTCCTATGAGCCCACATAAATATTGCTGGGGCACACTGGTATATCCCAGAGTACATAGTTGCTTTCTGCCCATATCAATGCTTTGTTTTCTTTAGAGATCTTAATGCATTTTTTGCAGTAAGAGAGGCCCTTTATTCCCATTTTATAGAGGGAGATGCTGAGGCTTATGCCAGATGTCAAGGGGAGAGCTGAGGTGAAAAATTGGAAATCTGAACCCCAGTAGCCTCACAGACCCTTCAAAAGTCTTCTGTAATCTTCCACCATCATCCATTAGCCAGTGTCCATAAATCTACTTTTCTGGGTGAGCCAAAGTTTTCATTTGTAGCTTGCTGGATTCCTTCCAGGTATAATTACTTATAGACTGAGGTTGTAGGAATGTGAGCAGAAAATCAGGGAAAGAGGGGCTGGGAGAAGGGAAGACATAGACCAGATGGGAATTTGTTGGACACATTGATATAGTTTGGAAGGAAACAAATGCTTTCACAAGCATTGCTTGCATATTACAATGTCCTGCCTTTTATAAAGCAATTATATAAAATATTTCTTATTTTATTTATTATATTTATATTCCGTCTTTATTTCCTGCAGGACTGCTTACATAATCTACCTCCTCCTCTCTGTGTTATCCTCATAAATATCCTGGGAATTTGTTAGGATGAGAATCAGCCCAGAGAGCTGCATGGACAAGTGGGGGCTAGAACCCAGATCACCCAAGTCTCAGTCCAACACCAATCACCACACCAGACTTATGTAAGCAACTATTCCTACACAAGTCACAACACTTTCAATGAGGCATATGAATGAATAAGAGGGTACAAGACTGAAATCTGATTGGTTGGATCCAGAATTAATCTTTAGAACTAGTTTAGAACAAGCCAGACTAGTTTTGAAACCAGCCCAGACACTTTTCCTTCCTCGTTGAAAGGAAGAAAATGGGTGTGATTGACCAAAAGGCAAATTGCTTCTTCTTAGTGCAGGGTGGTCTCATCTTAATCCACATTCACATTTAGTCTGTGTCCTATACTGAGGCACCTGGAAGTAAGTCTCACTCAACTCACTGGAGCTTATTGCTGAGTAAACCTGTACAGGAAAGAGAAAATTATGAACCCGCTCATTCCCTCAGGTCAGATTTCAGTGCCTCACACTTGGAAGCAAAGATGACCATGCATTTTCAGTGCGTCTTTTTCTTCGGAATGGCCCCACCAGAGAGTTCCAACTGGCACCCTATTTATTCTTCTAGATTTTCAGAGCCTTTTGCTGAGCTTGCTCTTTCTTTTCTGGTCCATTCCTTATAATGCTTGATTGCAGTTGTTGAAGAAGAATATTTAACAGCAGACTCCTACGAATCTGTATTCAGAAGAAAGTCTCACTGAGATTAGTAGAGCCTACTTCCAGGGTATGGGCACAGGATTACTACTTACACTCTCTCACTACACAGGGCATGTGCTTAGGAAGCAGGTGATGGTAGGTGGGGGAAAGGATAATTATAATTCATGAAATCATGTCCTGTTCACAACTCCAGATGCAAAGTTGAGCAGGGATGCAATTCTTAGAAATATTTTACAATTTCCTAACTTATATTTGCATTAGAAAGTATGCATTTGTACAAAAGTACCCATTTTTCCTGAATGCAAATGCACATTTTTCACAATGTGGGGGAGACACTCTGGTTTGGGAGTGAAAATGGGGTGAAGTGAACCTTGAAGAGGAATTTGGAGAAATACAAAGAGTTTAAAAACACGTGTTCACTGATCCCTATGTGGGGATTTGCACCACATAAGGTTTAAAACTTCTAGTCATATTAGAAGCAAAAGAAGAAACTGCTGGGCCTCAAGCTCCCTTTGCAAAATACTGTGGAGGAATTTCCATTTCTCTCTGTTTTTCATTTTTTCCATTCTTAAATTCAGTTCATCTCATACTTGGAGATTTTTCCCTGATCTTAAATTGGTTTCATCTTGAGCTTGGAAACTATTTTTTTCCAGTTAGCATTAAAATCCATATGCATTTTTGTGCACCTTTCTCATGATATGTGTAATGAGAATTAGGATGGGTTAGCTTCCTAGGCGCTCACCAGAATAGACTTTGCATTTTCTCTGGGTTCTCTTTTGTTGTTAGTCACGAAGTCGTGTCCCACCCATCGCGACCCCATGGACAACATTCCTCCAGGCCTTCCTGTCCTCCACCATCCCCTGAAGTCTACCTAAGCTCACACCAACTGCTTCAGTGACTCCATCTAGTCACCTCATCCTCTGCCATCCCCTTCTTCTTTTGCCATCTATTGTTCCCAGCATTAGGCTCTTCTCCGGGGAATCCCTCCTTCTCATTAGGTGGCCAAAGTATTTGAGTTTCATCTTCAGGATCTGGCCTTCTAAAGAGCAGTCAGGGTTGATCTCCTCTAGGACTGACCAGTTTGATCGCCTTGCGGTCCAAAGGACTCGCAGGAGTCTCCTCCAGCACCTCTCCTACTCACCAAAGCCCAACCAGAAATGGAGAAGGGCAAAGGGCAGAGCAATCTTATCAGGGCAGCCTCTAGACAGCCATAGGATGTTCTAGATTCCCAACTACAAGGTTGAAAAATCGCTCTGACCTTGTGGTGAGAAATCTGTACTTGGCTCTCCTTCCCATCTGTTGCAGCTGGCCTAGGCAGAAGAGTAGCAGCTGCTCCTCCAAGGTCATAAAAGTGACCTTGACAAAATGCTTTTGGGGACGGTCCAGCAGCAGGGAGGAAAGGAAATGGATGCTGCAGAGATATCACATATTCTAGTGGTGACCCAGTCTTTTCCTCACCCTTGCTGCAGCACTGTGTTTGAAAGGCTGAACTCAGCTCTCCAAGTACTTCACAGAGTGAGAGGAGCAGAGGCTTGGTCTTTGAATCCATGCCCTTCACAGACTCCATAGCATGCTTCTAATCCTCTGAGTTCAGAGGGTTATGAGCACAATCATAGAACTGAGAACTACATAAACGATCCCAAGCAAGGCATCTCCAAGAATGCACACGAGGGGAAACAATGCGTCTGAACTACGGTTTTATTGATTCCTGGTTAGGAATAGATTCCTGCTTATTCCCACAGATTGTGGAACTAGAATGTCATGCAGTGCTGTCCAGGCTAGAGCAGTGGTAGGTAGCCACACTGACCAGGGAGAGGCCTGGGTCAGGGAGCAAGGCATGGCTGCACCTCCCACTCTCTGACTGCATGGGCTCTCTTGGGCTGGGACACGTTTTTCTGTGACTTTCCTCTGCCCAGGTGAAGAGGAACCCACTCCTGCGCAAGCATTTCCTGTGTCCTCAACCAGGTCCACAGCCCTCTCAATGCTGGCATGAGCAATGAAGGGGCTTCCCAATTACATTCCTTGAACTGTTGCTTTACTTTGTACTCCTCTACTGCTGAATTCCAGTTTGCCTGGGAGAATCGCTAAAATCCATAAATAATTGGAGCTTCCCAGTTTGCTTCAGCTTTCAGTCCCTTCACTTAATTGTGTCCTCTCTCCCTACAGTCTCCATTACCAAGGAACACCTGCATGGGGCTGGGATCTTGTCCTGATGTGAGCGTATACATGATTGCATGAAGGTTCTTTTTTACTCCTACTTCAGAAGCAATGCTCATGTACTGAACCAAGGCAAACAGGAAACAAGATAGGACTGGCATCAAGACTGCACCTGCCTCACCTCACTTGACTTACACACCGGGTGCAATCCACCCTCTGCAATCCTTCTGCCTGGCTAAGAAGCTAGGTGGCTGATCTGAGCTGAGTACAGGTGGCACTTGAGCAGGAAGAGAGGAGGTGTTGTTTCACCAGAATGCCTGACACTGAGGCAGTGTCTGCTCCTCCCTGGAATGCCATGAAGCCCCTTCTCCAAGACAGCTTTCTCAGTTCTTTCCACACCAATTCTGAGAGGGAAAGAAAAGGCACTTGGAGTTGCAAGTATCCAGGGTTGCAGCTGGGACTTTAAAAAAAGCCTAAGACCATCTAAAGGCTGTGCAGGGGCCATCAGACCACACTCTCGCTTATTTATTATGTTCCTGTACTGCCCAATAGCCCAAACTCTCTGGGTTCACATGAGTTAAAACCATAACATAAGGCAACATGATAAAACCAAATATAAAACCGTTAAAAATTTAAATCAACAGTGGGAATACAGCAAAACAAAACAAGAGTATAAAGTAGAAGTAGTGCAAAGATCTAAATGTACAACAGCAGATTTAAAACAATAAAAATGCAAGAGCTTAAAATGCTGGTGGGGGATGGAATGGTCTTCACTTGTTGCTGAAAAGGCAATAATGGCCAGGGCGACTTATTTTATATTGTTAATTCGTTTTATATTTTTAGTGTATTATATTTTAATTGATGTTTTGTGAGCCTCCCCGGGGCTTCAGCGAATGGGGCAGAATAAAAATTTTCTAAATAAATAAATAATGTAGGTGCCAGGCAAACCTTTCCAGGGAGGGCATTCCACAGCTAGGGGGCCACAACTGAAAAGACCCTCTGATTTGCAAACACTGTTTTCCTCCATCTTGTAATACCCCCATTTTCTGAGTGTATGCTTCAGATGAAGAACCATTTGTGTGTACCGTTGTGTGTGTGTGTGTGTGTGTGAAGTCTTACAGGTTGATCTGGAGTCCTCTTTGATCAGGGCCAAACATGGGAATGTCAGAGTGTGGATCAAAATGGCACATACTACAGCATAAGGACATCTTCGTGGTGCAGCATCACTTTGGGAGGGAGTTTTTCTGATGCACACACTCTGTCACACCGATCCTGATGTAATCGTATGTATCACAGCTGAAGATTATGATGCCAGCGTACTGCTTAATGTGGAAGTGAGCAATCACACATAATTGAACAGAGGGAGGGAAAGATACAAGCGAAGTGAGGAAAGTGGATGCTGAGATGAACCACCAGCTTCCTGGGTTGTGCTCTTCTGAATTCCATAGAGTGTCCATGCACAAAATGGGCAGGTATAAAATGCAACGGCAGAGGTAACGAATGCAACAGTTACATTTTGGAAACGAGACCAGGTAAAGCAGATAAGCCAGAATGACAAAACCCAGAGAAAAAATGCAACATGGAGGTCAGAAATCTCCCCAGTGGGGATGGTCACTCCCTGCTCAAGGGAATGGGCAACCCAGGATATGCAGTCGCCAGGAAGAGATGCCGTTAAGGACCGTAATTTGTTGATCCAGCCTTTGCTGGCATTTCAGCGGTGAGAGTGGCACTGTTTTCTTTATGACCTCATAAAGTCACAGCCGAGAGGCCGATTTAGAAAACAAACTGCCTCAAGTTGACAGATAATTAGATGCAGGGGACATATTATATGCCTTTGCATATAAATGCTCTCTGAAGCCTGTTGGTTCATCAGAAGTTTAAGTTAAAGGAGAAGCAGGTATTCCTGACACATCAGGATGCATTTTCTGATGCACTTTAAGATGATGGCTCATAACACCTTCATCTTAATGTCATTGGGAGCATTGTCAGCACAACCATGTTTTGCTTTGTGAAGGGGCTTGCTTTATTTCTGCTTTGGTATTTACCTTCTTTGCCGGTGAGAAAAAAAAAGATGATTTGACATCCCTGGAAGATACCCCACACTTCTTTTTCTTTTCTTTTAGTAAAACAATTATGATAGACAGAGATAGGAGAAGATAATACTATGAAAACAAGCAAACAAACAAACAAACAAACCAAACCAGTTGTTTCCACCTTTTCTTTTTGTCTGTAGTTGCATGGCTTAATAACAAGAACAGTACTTAATATTTGCATAGCACTTTTGAGCTTTCCTGACCCTTTATATGCATGAAATAGTTGAAATTCTAACAACCCTGCAAAGAAAGTCAGTATTATACTTTCTAAAGTTCAGACTGAAACAGAGAGAGAAAGAGAGAGAGAGAGAGAGAGAGAGAGAGCGCTCTTCAGAGGAAAGAATTTATATGTACAGATACATATTTACGAATAGTTAATACAACTGGAATATGATCTATCTCCAAAAAATGGGGAAGCTTGTAGGCAGGCCTGTGTACTTGGTGCTATGAATGCAGTCCAGGTACAAACTACTGATGGTCAACTGGGGGCCCCTGTTCTTACGGTTCTCTGCAAACTATGCTTCGAGTGCCCAGTGCTTATAAACAGGTTTGTCTTCAGTAAAGAAAGGACCCAGAGTCACCCATATTTCAGAGATGAGATTTGAACCAGGGATTCCCTCTTGCAGGATTCCACTTCTGCTTCCTTGGTCCCTTCCATATGTATGCATGTAAAAGCCCTTTGTATGTCACACAAACGTACAGATAGTGGGGAGGGTATGACAACTGCACGAACTGGGGGAGGAGCTGGACTCTGCGGTCTCATTATTCCCCTCTGCATCTGCCTGTATAGTTGAACTGTTGCTTTCTGACTCCCTGCACAGGGACACTGATTTATGAGATGGCCATTTGGGGGCCGCTAGGCTCCTCAAAAGCTAAGCTTGTTAAGGTCCTTTGAATTGCACTTTGTTCATGTTCAGATCTGACAACTTTGCATATATTTTCCCTTTACAGAGAAAAAAGTGCATACATATTTTCTTGCACATTTTCCCCAAATGTATCCATACATTATATGTCTCTTTCATATACATTGTAAGCATACATTGTATGTCTCTTTCATATACATTGTAAGCATACATTGTATGGCTCTTTCATATACATTGTAAGCATACATTGTATGTCTCTTTCATGTTCACATTTTTCTCCTCTTGATTGATGCGTTTTTGTGTGCATGCCTCAATATGATGCAAAAATGTTTCCTGTGCATTTTCTGATTTGCACATTTTGCAAATGCATTTGCTTTTTGGTTGGTTGGTTCCACAGATCACTTTGCAATCTAGGAAATGTATGCCCTTCAACCATGGATTGCATGCAGAAGAGCGTTCATTTCCAGGGGTTGAAAGGATTGAACCAAAAGCCATTCTTCACACTTCCCTAGAGCTAGCTCTTTACTTTACACCTCCTTGACTGGCTGTCTTGTTCCTGTTTCCTGAATAGCAGGGTTCTGGCTGCGCCCTCAGCTTCTCTTTTGAGGACCCTGCTTGCAAGGGAGCTGCTGAGAAGGAGAGAAAAAATGTGCTGTGCTGTGTGGATTATTGTGTGTTTGTCATCTGGAATGGTATAAGCTGTAGGTACAGCATCTCTTGGCGGTGATTTATGGTTCCTGTCAGCCGGCACCAGCGCTTTATCTGCCGTAGCGTGGAGGATGAATGCAGTGCTGTCATCCCAGGCAGGGCAGTCTCTCTCTCTCTCTCTCTCTCTCTCTCTCTCTCTCTCTCTCTCTCTCTCATTGCTCCACATCTCCCTCCCTCCCCCCCTCTCTCGCCATTTCATGCCACTGAACATAAACAATCTTTTGTAAACCTGACAGTCACACTTACTTCTTTGGAAACATAAAGCAGAAATGTATGACTCGGTTTTCATTACCCGATTTCCAAGGCTATATAGCAAATGCGTTTGGGAAACAGCAGGCAGAGGGAGGAGAAATGAATGCTCAAGATGGGTAAAACTAAGTGGGAGAGGAAGGAGGAAACAACCAAACACCCCTTCCTTTTGATGTCTACAATAACCTCCATGCACACATAATTGAACTCATTGCACACCCAGTAGTGTGCGAGTGCACTGCTAATATGGGAAGGAGTTCTGCATTAGCAAGCACAGTTTTATTCTCCTATGGTAGTTTCCTTTCTGATGGCTGATCCTTCTGTTCTCAAGATTGCATTATGCCTAGGGATTCTTGAGGAATTTGACATCTGTGAATTTCAATTTGTAGTGAATTGATCTTTACTTGTGAGACTAGAATTGTACGAGAAAGTCAATTCAGTTCAGTTTTGATCGGGATTTAGCCACTATTCACTTTCTAGACGGAACACAGACTTGTATGCAATTGATGGTTGAAGGCCAAAGATTACCTAGCTTGTAGTATGATTTGTAGACAAAAGAAATGCATTATATAGCATGCACATATTTGAAAATTACATGAGGAAAATGTGTACTTTTGAAAAACGTACATAAATACTTAATCCATGGAAGAAGAATGCATGCATTCAAAGAAGCACAGAGTTTATTTGGAAAATAAACATAAGAAACATGCACAGATTTTCATGTAGAAAGAAAACAGAGACCACAATCTGATACAGTTTTGTGCCAGAATTAGTTTTGAGATGGAATTTGAGGACTTTGATGAGCTTGGGTTTGTGGATTCACACATCCCTATGTCAATCTAGTGGAACATAGCTATTCGCTGGTGTTTCGGCTTCAAAATGTTCCAGCGGAGTCCTCATTCAAAGAACAACAATGGCAACAAAGTATCGAACATAGTTTTAAAAATGTCTGTGCTGACAGAAGAGGTGCATGTTTAAGCATACATTTCAATGCAGATTTCTTATGCAGATTTTAAAAATCCTAATAAATGCAGAAAAAGATCAGAAATGATTGATGCAAACACAGATGAGAGTGGCATGCACTGGGTATAGTTTGGCTGCCCTTCCATACTTCTTGAGCTTACCTTTATGCCTTCAACATTTCCCTAGTAAAAATAGAGAGAAAGATGTAGGAACCCCGTCCCCTTGTACTCAAGCTTCAAGGCTAGTGGGATGGAATATCAGTTCTGAGTCATAGTTTGAACTTTAAATGAGCTGTCCATGGTTTTGAACCCTATGTTGTACCTTGAAGTCATTCAGAACTGCAAGTAACTCCTTACAGTAGATGCATCTCTAGTCTCTTCTGTTTGTCTCTACCTACACATTGCTGAACATGCAAGTTCAGGAATAAGTTAATCTATTTGCTTCCCTTTCTTTTACAGTCAATGTTGCTTTACGATCTCAAGTTCTCTCTCTCTGGAATATGAAAAAACCTGAGATTTTGGCACAATCTTTTTTTTTAAATGAATGGAATTCTCATCTACCTGCAGCAGCCAAATTGAACTGGTACCAATTGTATCTTCCTGCGAGTCATGTAGTTGTGTTATAGCTGCCTGCCATGGAGTCGTTAAGAATAAGGAGCCAGTTAGTAAACTGGGGAAGGGGGTGGTAATCCTAGTTAAGCACTAACATGATTGAAAACATGGGGATTCCAATCCAGACTTGTAAAAGCAAAGTCCTCAAGGCTTAGATAAACCTGTGAGTTTTAAAGTTTCTATCATTTACATTTTGAGACATTCTTACTCAAACCAAACTAAAACAAAAATTCCACCCATGCCTAGGATGTACTACTGGCATAGATAACCTGGTGCCCTTCAGATATTTCAGATTGCAGGCTCTTACAGTGGGCAGTGGCAGGGGATTATGAGAATTGTAGTCCAAAGCACTCATAATGCACCAGTTGACAGCCTGCTTTATCGTATATCTTCTGTAGTAGGGTGTCTTCAAAGCTAAGAAGATTTTATACTTTGGATCGGGGTGGAACACTATCCTGTAAGACATAATTTACAGTTTGGATAAAACTCTTTGTCCATACCCTATGAAAAAAAGGGAGAAGGAAGGAAGGAAGGAAGGAAGGAAGGAAGGAAGGAAGGAAGGAAAGGTTTTCAAGCAGTTTTGAGGGCAAGCTAGAGCATGTTGTAGGCTCTCTCTCTCTCTCTCTCAGCAACATTAGGATAACATGAATTTCCTACAATCTTTTTCAAATTTAAATGACAAGTTAATGAACTGATAAACAAGCAAACACAAGTACATGGATATCACTGTGAATATGCAATACAATGTACTTATGCATAGGTACAATATATAATAATGACAAGTCAAACATATAAACATGCTCTTTTCATAAAATAAAATGTTGGGTGTGTGTGTGTGACAGTGCTTGGGTGTCAGTTTTGGGTAGAAAGGTCGAGTACAAATCAAATAAATTAATGGAAAATAAAATGGTATAAGACACAGTTTTCTTGCATCAATATTAATAAAGGCCTTCATCAGGGTGTTTCTTAATCTGCGCAAAAAGAGAAAATGGTAGATTTCAATTGTTTTTAAGCTTTGAGGCTACACAGACTCTTTCGATGTAAGCCAGGGGATATGAAACAACTTTCAACATGAAAGTCAAATTCAGTTTCCACAAAGTGCTTGGGGGTTGGAATCTAGCAGAGGGGTGGGGAGGGCAAAGACAAAAGGAATGGAACCATGAATACCTGCCCCAGTATATTTTAGCTCTGAGTCCTTACTGCCAGTAACATAGCCTTAGGATGGGCATTTCAACACTGCACAAAAGCTATTAAATCATCAGATGATTGGTGACCAGAGGGGACCGAAGGAAGGGAGTGTGGCCTTTTGGAGAATCACAGAGAACCAGTTTGGGCCCTCGGGAAGATAGAATTGGCTTCCAGGCCCAATGTTCTGCAACCCCATAGATAGAGTCAACACACAATAGTTGACAGAATGTGGCACATCTGCTCTTTCGGAGTGCAAATACTTCCTGGACACCTTTGAATCCTGCCTTAGCAATGGATATTCCTTCTCATAAATATATTAAGTGATGCTCAAGAGCAATAAATTGTGGGAAATCCTTAGCTTTTTGCTCTCATAGATCACACCTCTTGAGCTAAGTGCATCCTTTCTTTGCCCCCTGCCTCCACACACTGCAGCTGTCAAGATTTTCAGTGGCAAAGAGGAATGAGCTTTTCCTCCGGATGCATTTGCTATCCTTGGAAGTTACAGCCCTTCCCACACCTGCCAGAACAGTGCTATCTGCAGCCGCAGAGGGTGATTTCTCCTATATATAGATGGAATGCATAATGATTCCTTTCTGTCTTTCGCGTCAGGATTTAAGAGCACCCCAGAGCTACCAAGTTTATTAGAGCTCATAAGAAGAACTGGAACATAAATGGGACAACCACTGCTATAAACCCACACCTTGGAGTTTGCAACAAATCTTGAGACACTGACCCAGGGCACACTATTGTTTCTGTCAGCAAGAAAGGAGGGAAAAAGGCAAGGTGGAAGAACTGTAAGCCAATGCAGGAAGGGAATCAATTACACCAACAGCAGAAATGACAAGCACTTCAACCATTTGACTGTGCAGACATGTACCCCTTGAACACACACACACACACACACACACACACACACACACACACACATATATTTATATATCAGGGCACATTCAAACATCCACCCCCAGAAATAACTCAGCAAATGCTGGCAAAGTACTGAATGATCTGTGGGGAATCTTGTAGCCTAGATTGCAAACCCAGAAAATTTTGATTTGGTTCGTGAACTGAGATAAGCATCAATCAGATTTCAGTTCAAAAGCAGGGGCAGAGAACTTGCCATCTGATACAGGCTCCAATCAGAAGAGCATTTCAGAACTTTGGCATTGCTGGTTTGCACATCCCACTTGGGCCTCCAGCAGCCTCATCACTCTAGGAGGTGGAACACGTTAAAGGCAAATAAAAGCAAACTTCAGATTGGTTTATATAGCGGTAGGTGGTTTGTCAGATACCCATGGCCTCACAATGTCTTGGGTTTTTCTACGTAAGAGCATAATGTCTTATTTTGTGACTCATACTGCAAACTTAAAGCTTATAGGTCTGGACCATAAACCGCATTAAGGCCAGCTTTCAGCACCACATGCTATGGACTGGGAAATTCTTATAAAATGAACAGAAATAATATCTCATGCATCCTGAGGTCTGAGGCATCTTCCTGTCATCTAAGATTGCAGCTCACATAAACTCTTGTTGCATTTTGGGAGGCAGCTATGTTTGGTTCTCAAGCAGAGGTAGGACATCCTTCTGTTGAGGATGTTCCAGTTCTAGATTTTCTGAACTGACCAGGGGAGTGAGCTGCATAGGCTACAAGACCCCTCTAACTCTCTGCATCACTGGCTCCAGGAATTTGCCACCCAGTTAGCTAGAAAGTCTGCAGGTTCCGTTTCCTTTCTCACCTCCAGTGGTGAACTTACTCCCTTATTTTTGCAACTGAATTGTAAATACCTTAAATTGATTTCTTTTGAAGTATCCTGGGGATGGAGGTAGGAGCAGCATTATTGGACAAAAAGAGTGACAGTGGGGGAAATTATTTCTTATATATGGCCCACTGTTAATTCTTAATTAGAAGTGACAGATGCTCCCCTGCAATCCTGTTCCCAACAAGTTCTGTTTGCTTTGTTTGGCACAGCAAGATATATGGTGACATCATAATGACCTTTCAAGGCTCGTCCGGAAAGTGTTATTGGCATTCCAATGATTTATTGCATGTTCCAGTTGATTACCAAGCCATTTGTCAACATTTTATTTTGCTCTCTATAAACCTGTCTCCTGCATCACAGATGTTCATGGGCATGAAAGTTTAAACAAATACAATATATTGTTCCTGCTTGACTTCTGTCTTCAGTTCCAAGGCCCCAGAGCAAGATCATTTGGGCTTAGCTGTGCCAATACCTGGGAGAAAGCACAGGTGCTCTGTTGCAAGCCTTGGAAAAGCCGCACGAACATGTTGCCATCGAAGCTAGAGATAGACGAACCTGTAAATTTAGATTTCCCTAGTTTCTCATTTTGTCCCGCACTCTGAGAATCTTTTTACACTTTTCACAAATATTGATATGCATTCTTTCCCTAATATAGGCAATTTTGTATGCAATTTTGCCTAACTGCACATATATTTGCAAATAATTTTCCAAGAAGCAATGCATTTCTAACTTTCTTTTTATTAAGACATACATATTTGCGTGTGTGTGTGTGTGTGTGTGTGTGTGTGTGTGAGAGAGAGAGAGAGAGAGAGAGAGAGAGAGAGAGAGAGAGAAAGAGAATGTTTTCCCCTAATATGCATGTGTTTGTATTCTTTTCTTTTCACTGAAGAAATTATTTTCAACATTGGAGAAATGTGACTATCAAAGTATATCTGAGTCTCAATTCACAGATTCATTTGAAAGTGCAAAGTCCAAATGCAAACTGAACAAAATCTTTCCCGATCCTTAACTCCAGCTCAAGAGGCAAGTTCCGCAAGGATTGCACTATAGACTAAATGGGGCCTCTAACAAACATGGGGGTACCTGCTTGCTCAGGTGTCCAGAAATACCATCTTTAAGAAAACCACACACCTCTCTAGAGGGCCAAAATACTAACATCGTTTAGATTTATTAATGGTAGCTAGTCCTGCGGACTATATATTCTCTCCAGCATCAGTGGCAAGATACCTATGCCTACTCATTGCTGGGGAACATGGGTGGGAGCGTGCTATTGAACTCATGCCCTGCTTGTAGATTTCTTGCAGGCAACTGGTTGGCCTCTGTGTGAAAAAAAGGGGTGGATTAGATGGACACTTGGTCTGATCCAGCATGGACTGTTTGTATGCACACACCTGTGAGAGATTCACTTTGAGTGGGCTGTTCTCTTACCATAAATGACTGCTCTTTGTTGTGGTAAAGTGGAAGCTTTGATTCCCTTCTGCGACATCAGTGTAAGGCACATATGTAACTTTTATGAAGTGTGCTGTGCCCTTTAAGAGCAACAACACACGAGTGCCACCTGAGACAACTTCAGGGTAAATGCCAAAGTGCAGCTGGAAGGCACTCAAGCAGCCCTTTGTTCTGGGGAGAGGACATGGCCGCCCCGGGTGAGGCTCTGGAGTGGCACTCTCCCTTCCAGCTTCCTCCATTTGCATGTAATGTACGGCTTAATTTCCTCTCAAATTAGACACTTGATAAAAACGCACACACACAAAGTTATTATATCTGTCAAGTTGCCAGTACTTTTTATGAGAGCGATAAACTAAGAGCCGTGGCTTTACAAACCTTGATGGGATGTTTCGGTACCTGGAAAACTATTTTATTGCCGCCCAGACGACTAACAAATTGCAAATACTGATTAAGCTATAAAGTTACAACAACATTAAAAAATAATGAGTGGTTATTGCATGCAGGAAGAACCTTCAGCAGCAGCTTTTGCCACCCAGAATCCAAGGCTCGGAGAAGCAGGCCAGCTGCAAAAGGCCATCTGTGAGTTGTCCTTCTACCTCCAGCATGGCTTAAGCACACGCAGTCCGGCCCTTCGCTCTGAAATGGCCGCAAAGAAAAAAAAAACGTGAGGATTCAGAGTGAGGAACCGGCATTGTTGGCTGCTTGAGTGCACCCAGAAGTTTTCCTGCTTGAGAAGCAGAAGTAAATGGCACCCGCCTTGAATCAAAAGGCAGGGCGCCCCATGCTGGTCAAGTCACTTAGGCTCCCGAGACAGAGAATCCCGCAAGTGGGGCACTCGTGTGTCAGCCCGTGTGTCTTGTCTGTGTGATGAACTATTCACTGTGAGTCTGGAAGAAAGAACCCAGAGGGGGATCTGGAAGCTTGAGGGGGCTCACCAGCAGGTTGGTTGCTAGAGGTGCCTCATAGCTATAAATTACTGGGTGCACATGCGATGCCGGTTCCTTCGGCCCTCCTTTCCAGCGATGCACTTACTCTCTTTTGGAAACATGCACATGGTTACCCTGCACATGCAAACATCATCTTAAATTAAATAACCAACAGTGCCATATCCTTCAAGAAACCCCATATCAGAAAGATTCAGCAGGGTATGTCCCTTCCTCGGTGGGGATTTGGACGGCGTTGCTGAGATGGAGAACGGCTCCTTTGTCCACCTGCCACCACTTGGGGCTTCCGGGAGCTGCAAGTGTGTTGACTGAGCTGGATAATTTTAGACCCTGGATGTAATGGTCCTGCAGGCCCCTTTAGATGTCCATGATGCATTGCTCCACTCATACAAGGAGCACACAGTTCATCCACAAAGATCTTCCACTCTTCACAACTGCTTTTGCATTTCCGATCATTAGAATAATCCTAGCACCATTGTGACAACAGGAATAAATGGAATTTCCTTCTGCACCTGTCACTGTCTGGCTGGTCATTTGGGGGCACTCTGGAGGGTGGTCCCGAAGCACAGCCGTGGCTGCTGCACTGCGGCTGAATGGTGTCTGTGTGATTGTGGATGGACTGAATGGGACACGAATGTGACAGACACGGGGCATGGGTAGGAGAGACATGCAGTGGCCCCACCCCCTTAGGCCTCTAGCTCCACCCACTGCAGGCAATGGGCACTAGGGGAATAACTGCACTAGGGGAATAACTCATTTGTTTTGATCAAGCCACCAAAGTCCAAAGTAGATTTCACTGGACTGAACAGGGGAAAATATAAGGAGTGACTCCTTACATCCAGCAAAGTGATGAAATGAGTTCTGTCAACAAAAGAAACATTTCTCCCCTTCTCCTTTGCTACAGCATCTATTTATTACACGAGAAATCAAAAGACAGGTGTGTGATTTACCTAGAGCCTTGGTTAGTGAGAGGGTAATATTTGTACTGTCACACTGAGCAATAATGGAAAATGTCACTTTTTCTCTTTCTGGGCAAAAGTCACTGGTGATATGTTTTCATTCTGATATCGGGGCTTTGCTGTTTAAGTCTGGGCTTGGGTCCTCCCTGAGTTGTCTACATAAAACAAAAATTGTGCTGAGCAGCCAGAGATGTCAGGGAACTGTGGAAAAGACGCTGACTCCTCATGCCTGTAATCGAGTTCTTGGGATGTTTTGCAGGGTCAGGTCTCGTCCTGTGATCCTAAAAGGGCTGTGCAAAATGGATCAGTCCTGACTGCCATCAGTCTTCACTGGCAGAGCATCTTTTCCCCTTCCCCTTCCCCTTTCCTGTTGCATTTATATCCCACCTTTTCCCCACTTGCAAAGGCAGTTGATATAACCACCCTTGTTGCTAGTCACGAAGTCGTGCCTAACCCATTGCGACCCCATGGACAACGTTCCTCCAGGCCTTCCTGTCCTCCACCATCCCCTGGAGTCCACTTAAGCTCACACTGACTGCTTCAGTGAGCCCATCTACCCACCTCTGCATTTTATCCTCAATGAAGTGGCTGAGGCCAAGAGTCAGTGATTGGCCCAGAGTCCCCCTGGGAGCTTCATGGGTGAGTGGAGATTAGAACCCAGATCTCCTGAATCCTGGTCCAACACTCTAATCACTACCTCACACTGCATCTCAGCCCATCCTGCCTAGATGAATGTAGAAGATCTGCCAGAATTGGCTGGTAGTTTTCCGATTGATTTGATTTAGATCTGCAAGGATTTCTGACTCACGAGGGTTTAGGTTCAGAACCTAGGAATCTGTCTAGATATGAAGCAGTATATAAATAGTATAAACAAGAACATATAAATACAGTAGGACTATACAGGGATTTAAATCCTGCACATGATGGGAACATGCCATGACTACAGCCACACACTCAAGGGCAAGCAAGACAGCATGTTCTCCAAATTCAGGCAAATTCCCAAACTCATATTTGCAATCAGAACAATACACATTTTGATGATCTACCCAATGGGGGAAGTGCATATTTTGGTGCTTTCTTTTGAAAAGTCACATTCTCCTATTCAGAATGTACACACTTTCTGTTTTGCTGGAAGGAACATAGGAACAGAAGCAAGAAGAGCTTCCAGTTGGTGTTCTGGGAATCTAAACATGTGTTTACAGGCTCAGGAAAATGACCTTTGGGAACTTGTGATGGCAACTCCATTGCAAAGCCAACATAGAAACAGAGTGAGTCAAAAGGGGCCTCCCAGGCCATCTAGTCTGACCCCCATCTAGCCATCTCCACTCATGATATGCCTACCATGTACATGTCCAGCCTATCCTTAAACAACATAGATGCATTCCTATAACTTAAAGAATCTTGTGAAGTCCAGATTTTAATCTTAAGTCCCAACTGGGATTGCAGCCCTTTGGAAAATCACATCAGGTAGGTCTACCGGCACTCTTCCCCAGTTTCTCCCTTTTTACACTGCTTCTAAAGAAGCCATGGGCAGGCAAGTGGAAGGGTGGGGTAATATTGACGAGTCTGATGCATGGGAAGATGCTGGCATCGGAGGTTCAATGGCAAGCCAACAGTCCCATTCCATCCTGAGCAAGCATATAAGGAATCCAAGTCAACTAAGATTGACTCAGACTTCAAATCTCGCCCATGAACTTGCCTCTTCCCTCAGTTGTCACCACCAGCAGCCAGGCCAATAGGCTATTCAGAGGGAGAGAAGGGAGGGAGAGACCTCCCAACAGCCCTGCCAAAAGGCCACTTATTTTTCTCCTCTTCCCTCCGCATCTGCTTTGCTTTAAATGCCATGTTTCCTTAGACCACAAGCCTGTGGACAGAAGTGGTCTGGTTTTATTGCTTTTTGGAAGACATTTTTGGGAGGAGCTGAGGACCAGAATAAAAATGCTTCCAGTAGATCAAAATGAATAAAATCAATCAGGACCTTCTCATACAGAAGCATCTCTCCTGGTACTTGTGCCAAAAGGATAGAGAAAGAAGGAAAACAACGCTCCCACCCCCTCAAATAAAACCCCACACTGCTTTCCTTCTGGGCCAAAAGTCTGTTATGGAGTCTCTTGACCACACTGTTCCTCCTGGGCAATGCTGAACAGCTTCCCAGCACTCTGTGGGACTCTGCCTTCACAGATGACCATCCAAGCCTACACCTGATGCTGAGCCTGGCTCCGGTCATGATCAGCTGCCTTATTTACTCTGCCTTCATCTTCTCCAGTTTTCAATCTACTTCATGATTGACTCCTTCCTTTCCTATTTCTCCTCCAACTTACAGTATATAGCGTTACAGCTAAACATATGTCTGACCTTAAGAACATAAGGAAAGCCATGCAGGATCAGACCAATGGTCCGCCCAGTCCAGCACTCTGTTCTCATGGTGACAATCCAGCTGCCCAAGGATCTATTGGGCAGGATAACTACAAGAGCTGCTCCTGCCAAACAGCTGAGCAACTGATGGAAGGCATGCCTTCTCTTCCATAAATGTCCAGTCCTCCTTTATAGCTCCCCACATTGGTGGCCATCACTGCTTCCTGTGGAAATAAATTCCATAGTTTAACTACGCACTGTGCGAAGCAGAATTTCCTTTTATCTTCCATCAGGCTATATAGAAGGAGATTTTTTCCTGCACTCCCCATAGCAAAACAAACATAATTAATTGGCATTTGATTTAAAAAAAACTTTTTTCATTCTGTTTACTTCATTTTCTAATGCTCGTGCAATGACTGTCATTGTCCATGAAACCCACCACAATCAAAGGGAGGAAACCCCAGGGTTTGCAGAAGTGCAAATAAAAATATTCCGTGTGGGGGGAAAAAACTTAAATGGGAGGAAAAAGAAGCATCCCAAACAAGCCGGTGGGGATCGTATGTTCAGGGGCACCCAATGAAGGCAGTTGGGTGATGGAGAGTCAAAGAAATCGTGAAGCAGAGAGATGGAATAGAGTGGCCTGAACCCTGAACTGAAGTACTCCACACTGCAATGTTTTGTTGCACTTTGCACTCGTATTATAGAAACATAAAACACAAGAAATGCGATGCCTTCTTAACCTCCCTCGTGGAAATGTCCTTAGCTCCTGCTATTTGGGGAAAAGTGCTTCTGTTGTAGCAACATGTAACAGTCCATCAAGCAAGTTGCTCTCCATTTCCCACTCTAGGTTTGCAATGGCACATTGAGGTATTCTTTGTTGATCAGTTAACAAATCTTCCAAAGCCAGTACTGGTTGCATTGATCTTCTATTATATATTGCAGCAATGACATTGTAAGTGGCAAATAATTTGGTCTGAGATTTCCAAACCTTGTTGGAGAGATTATGAAATCACATCCTGGTTAAAAATTAATCAGGCCCCAGTGGCAGAAAATGGATATTTCAGTCATATTTCATGGCCATCATTTCACTATGAAGTTATTATTAGAATGAGCTCACAACAAAATCAGCATTTGGGTAGAAGGTGAAGAAGCATTTTTTCTTTTCATATTTGCCCAGAGTAGAGTCCAACATAGTTTCCAACTGAACTCTTTGTGGTTTGCAGTCTTACAATAAGCCCACTCCCCAGGCCCACAACCCTGGTTGGGACACAGCTGGGACAGTGATTTGGTCTCTCTTTTATCTTTCCTGTGCCTCCAGCAAAGCTACCCAGTTCTCCTAAGCTGCCATAAACTTGCATGGATATTTCTTAAGTAAAGAATAGTCCAATGTTCATTCATGAATTTCTTTTTGCATAAGAAAAAGAAAACCAATTTTGAGAAGTGTTACAAGGCTGCTCCATTGATGAGGAGCAGGGCCCAGACAGGCAGAATTGTGACATCCCAGAGACTGGCCAACTAGTGCTAGGTATTATTGGCTTCTGCTGAAAATTGGCCATTTGGAAAAGGAATTTATGTCTCTGTATGTAGCACGATGCAGCTACTTCTGGGGAGGCCCAGTTGCTCCGAAAACATTGCACTTGAAAATGAATTTGTCTTAAGTATCTGTTTGTTTGGGGAGACAGGTGAGGAATATTTTATTTTTCTATTCACTGGCAGCCTAGAATCAAACTGGCAGCAGTAAGAGCAAAAGCTGGTGGACAACATGCCCAGAGAGAAGGCAGTGAGGCCACTTTCCCTCTCTTTCTCCCTACCTGTGCCAACTTCCATTTCTCAAATCACAAGCTGGGATGAGAAGTCAGGGCCAGACACAGAAACAAGGAACCAGAAGCCACAGCCTTCTGTGTCTAGCAACCAGGTGTCAGCTTAGAAGTGCCCAGGCACGGTCTTAATCCACCCAGGGAGATCGTATAGCTCTCTCTGGGGAAGGGAATCAACAGCCAGTCTGGGATGGGCAGTGCATTATTGGAGACCAGGAGAACATTGTTACCCAGGGAATGCTCCAGGCTTCATCCCTGGGGACTCACGACACGGGCCAGAATAATATGTAGGCCATTGGTTCTAGCCCTGGTAGCTCTTGGCACTGCTTTCCTGGGAGTGCCTGATTTGCTAGTTTTCTGGCTTCAGCATTAATACAATAGCTAACTTCTTTCTGCAGCCTTTGGCACCAATTCTACTGCTCCTTAAATGTGCCAACAAGGCTTGCAACCAAGAAAAATGGCATCTGGCCCTGGAGCAGTCTCCAATTTGCACATAGAGCCTTGCCAGTGCCTTTCCTTTCATTTGTTTCTGTCAAATTTGCATCAGTTTCACATGTGTACACTCCATTTAATGTTATCTGCTAAATTGCTGCGTTACTGTGTAGCTGAACTAATGACGCAGCGATTAAAAGCATTTTGGGGGTTATTGCTAATAAAGTGGATCCATAAAACTGATTAAAAACTTTCATTAACTAAAATCACATAATTAAAGAAATGTAATAAACAAACAGGTGCGTGCATTAAAACAACCATGTGCAGGGTTCTCAGTAAATAAAATGGATCTTCGGGTTGTGGAACTAAAGGGAGGTGCTGGGCAGAGTGTCTTGCTGCACTTCCTTCTTGGTAACTACTCAAGGAAGGCTGATTCTGTCATTTGCCATTTTTCTGTTCATGTCATTCACTTTTTATATTTGCCTTGTCTACAATCCTTCATGTGTCAAAAGAAAGGCAACACCTAGCAAACACAGGGATTGCGGGGGGGGGGGGGGGCAGTGAACTAGAAGACTTGGGGGAAGAGCGCGCGAGAGAGAGGGAGCTATTCAGCCCAATGGTTAAAGCACTTCAGACAGTTATATGTTGCAAATGTCTTACTAGGGATAGACAAATCAGTCAGTTTCACCTTTCCAAGTCTGCAGATGAAGACATTTGCGAATTTCGGAAAAATGATATCAAAGCTGGACTGAGCAAACTACCAACTAGTTGGTGGTTATCTAAAGGAGCACTTGCGTCCATATATGCCCTCCCACCCCCTGAGATTGGCAGGGGAGGCCCTTCTCCGGGAGCCCTCTGTGAAGGATATTAGGAGGGTGAGTACCCGGAGGAGGGCCTTCTCTGCGGTGGCGCCCCACCTATGGAATGCGCTCCCCAGAGAGGTCCGCCTGGCGCCGTCGTTATTTGTTTTTCGGCGCCAGGCCAAGACCTTTTTATTTAAACCATATGTTAACTGTTAATTGGTTGTTTTATTAGTGGTTTTAAATTATGGCCATGATACTCCAAATTTTTAATGTTATTCTATTCTTTGTTTATTTATTCTCTTTGTAAGCCGCCCCAAGGCTTCTGCAATGGGTGCAGCATAAAAATGTTATAAATAAATAAAGTAAACTATCTGCAGCAGCCAAATGCAACAGGTACAGCCATTAGCACCAAGGAATGTATGAACCAAGAAAACACAGATTAGCCGAAATTGTCCAAATTCCTGCTCAAAGTGTGTTCTGAGTCCATATCAGATTGGATATTTGTTTGTTTTTCCAGGATAATCAATGTGCATTCCTGTGCATATTTTCCCAGATGTCATACAAATTGTGCACGTCATTTTCCCATTGGATCAAGTGTAGTTGTCGGCATTTTACAAAAGTGCACACTTTTCATGCACAGTTTGTCAAAGGAACATATGCTGCTGAATGGTCCATGCATCACATGGAAAACTTGAAAATGTATGGTTTTCAACTGCTGTTTGTGTTCCATTCAGAAGCAGCAAACTGGGTAAATTCTGAATGAATTAAAATACATTTCTTTTATCCACTGTTCCCAGCATGGAGAATACCTGCTGAATATATAGGATAAGGGATGAGAGGATCAGAGAGTCAAGTTCATACATCTTCTTTGAATTCCACCTCAGAGCTTGGTCTGACTCATTGCTATTTCCAAATTCAAGAGTTTTACTGTGTTACTTGCTTGTTTTTGTTCCAAAGACACATTTTCTTTAAAGTGCCTGAGAAATGCATTTGCATCCATATTTGGAACTGTGAACGGGGCAAGTTATGAGCCTGAATGAACTAAACATCTTCCTTCATCCTTTCCTGTGTAGGAGTTTCACAATTAACTTTTAGACCCAACTGCATTTATGGCTAAAGGACTCCAACATGCTCACACACCATGTGGAAAGCATTATCATCTGCTTGGTAGTCAGTCCCTGGGATTTGTAAAACATCAAGCGTAGTAAGGAAAGTAGAGCTGTGGGCAAACGGCTTCCGAAAATTAACTGCAGTATTTGCGGGAAGAGAAATTGGGGGAGACAATTTCACAGGATTTCTTAAGTGGGAAAGATAAATTCATGAATAGTTTCTTGGAGTTGGACCTTACCATTTGTGGTAGCTCCCTAATGCTCCATCCCCGCCACCCCAAGGTCTTTCTTTACTTTTATAGAATAATAGGATCATCATAGAATCATAGAACAGTAGCGTTGGAAGGGGCCAGAGGTCCAACGAGTCCAACAACCTGCTCAATGCAGGACTCCCAGTCAAACCATCCCTCTCAGTTTGATTCTTTGCTGCCCGTGGAACAGCAGTGGATGCACTGACAGACCAGCTGCTTTCTGCATGCTTCACTGCGGGAACTTGTATGGAGAGAGGACAACACAACAAAATAGTGGAGGGAATTTGGTGGAGGCCATTTTTCTTTCTATCATAGATGCCTCCATTGCTGTGCAGTATCCCAGTTTTAATTAAAATGCAGGATGCAAACACAGAAGGAGGGAGGGAGGGAGGGAGAGATTCGAGTGGGCAATACAAGACAGCACACTTTAGAAAACACTTCGACCACCTCCTAAGTGAGGAAGGCACAAGAATACCAAACCCAACCCATGAAAATGTCACCAAATTTTTCTTCCCTTTGAATTTCTTTTTGAAATCATTTTCTTTTATCCATTTAAATGTGAAGGTTGGGGAAATATGGAAAATACTTTTGGCACAGTGCTAAAGGAAAGGCAGAATCAATGATTCGTTGGCAGTGTAGCATGTTTTGCTGCCTAACCCGAACCTTCTTGAAAGGTTAATTTCACTCTGACCCAAATATGAAATGCTTACTCATGTGATCTGAAACACATTTTCTTCTACACACACATAGCCAACATTTGGTTAGATTTTGGGGGAGCATGTGAGAATTATTTGCTGGTGGAGTGTTTGCACCTTGGGCAATTACGTCTACGGGCTAGAAAACAAGAGCAGCAGGACTACAGCAGGGAGGTGAGAAAAAAAATCCTATCATGTCAGAATAATGAGATCTGTGATTTCAGCACTTACTGGGTCAAAGACACATGCAGTGTGTTATCTGTAATGCTTTCCTGCTGACATTTGGGGAAATTGCATTTATGCAGAGGACACAAAGCAATGAAGCACTGTGCTTCACCAGGGCACTGTGACAGGAGACAATCCCTCCTGTACTGTCAGTCTTCCATGGCCTCTCCAGTCTCATCCTCAGCTCTTAGGGAGATGTGACGCTGCAGCAGGAAGAGCAATCTAGAGTGACATCCAGGATGGGAAAGGGTGGGTGTTCAGCACATGCAAATACTTCAATAGGAGCATATGTGCCAGTCCTAAAACAGGTGATCCTATGGCCCCTGGCCCATGTTCAGGGGACTATAGAGTCCTTTCTCAGTCCAGCTACAGATTCATTTCACTAGACCAGGTTTGTGGAACTTCAATGCCTGTGGATGAAATCTGGCCAACCTGAAGATTTTTTGTCCAGTACTTTCTCCTAACTCCTTCCCTTAATTGCTCTGGTAGTTTCCCAGCTTTTGTGCACTCTCCTTCTCTATTCCAAAAGGTTGAAGTGTCTTACTCCTAAGACAGGAAGAGCTTAAAGCTAGAACATGCTTTTTGTTTGGCCCTACCTCATTTGTTTCTGGCCTCTCTCAAAGGTGGTCTGTGGGAGCTTCTTCAAACTGAAATTCATCTGTCAGGCTGAAGAGGTTCAATACCTCTGCATTTGAGAGACCAGCACCTAACTCAGGGGGCTTTGGCATGCAAAGCGCGTTGTGGACCCTGAGGGATAGATGCTCCTTCCCACAGTAGAGATGCCTCATTCCATGCTTTCAGGAGCTAAAGTCATGTGCACCCCACTTGTCCTTATGTATCAGAGGAGAGTGCTTATGTTCTAGGCTTCACTGTCCCAGTTTTGTTCCTATTTTTGCCTTTTTTTTTGGAATATACCCTTTGAGAAAATGTGGCTCAAGAGATTTTGTGGCTTGGGGCAAAGGACAAAGTGCTGTACTCACCATGTCATGGACAGGAGTTGATGGGTGAGCCCTTGACTCTGACTTTAATCCCAGCCATGGCATTGAGTCTCTCACCATCCCTATGGGTGGCAGGCTAGTTCAGAGGGTGCAGGAGTCTTCAAAAAGGGGAATGTCGCAGGGGGCTCAGAAAGAATGTTTTGGGAGCTCCCGCTCTTCCCCACATCATCTGCCAACTAGGGACTTGCCTCTGCCTAATGGTGGGTCCATTCCTTCCTATAAACATTGTGCTGACGTGAGCTGCTTAGGTTGTCATTTCAGTGGCACACTCATTATTTGTTTATTTAAAAACATATACTGTCCATCAGCCAGAAAGGCTTTCTGGATGGTTCTTGCAGAGAGATTCATCCCTAGGGGTGGATGAATCAATGTGCTTCCAGTCTGAGTCAGCTACACACGACTCAATCCTAAATGTGTTCTAGCCCATTTTCTATGCATTAAATCGAATGTGAAATATCCCTATTCAACTATTTGAATTTTCCCACCTAAAATACACATTTCTCTCTCCCCCTCATCTGCATTGTATATGCATTCTCTGAGCCAACAAATAAACTCAAAGGGGTGTGCAATCTGAAGGATAACTGTGTTCCAACCCATTGATTACTCCAAGAAGGGCAAATTGTGTTGGTTTGCTTAAACATACTGCCCAGATGCAATTCACCAGCATTCCCATTCATCCCTATCTATTGATTATTTTATTGCTTATGGCTTGTTTCATTTTGGAGTTATTGGCTTAATCTTACTGGTGAGGTACCTTGAATGCACTTACTACAGAAAGGCAGGAAATACATTTATGAGATAAATAAATAATAAAGGCAAACCAGGGGCAACCAGCCCAAGTAAGAGTGGTAGGAACGCTGAGAATACTGGAGGACTGAAATGCATGTGCCCATTGATGGATTATCTGTAGCATTCCCGTGTACTGTGCTCATTCCTGGGAAAATATCCCTCACAGCCTCATCACCAGTAATTACACGTGCAGTTCTCCACCCTGCCGAAGCACAAGAAAAGGCGTTTCTGAGCTGTATTGTACAAATGGACCCTTGAACCGATTTAAAGATCTTGCCACAGCCAAGTTATCTCACTCGCTTGCATTTTCGACTTGCATTTTCCTCCAAAGGAAAAGCTGTGGAATTTTCCACCCTTGATAATCTCTTAAAACAGGTGGCTGAAGCTTTGTTGTTGCTGTCTCCTCCTCCTCTCTGCCCCCTTGCCTTCCTGATATGCACTGGCAGTGATGAAGTGATTGATTATCCTGCTTGCAGTATCTTACAAGGCTTGATATTTAATCCTGCCACAAAAGTGGCAACTCATGAGGGAGTTCAGGCAACAAGAGGTGGAAATTCAGGCTGACATGCTGCATCTCCACCCTCCAAACATGAGTGGGGAGACTGCACAGCAGAGAGGATGGGAAGCAAGAAATGCGATGTGTGCACATTGACTAGAGTGTTGGACCAGGGAGACATGGGTTCAAATCAGCCATGAATTTGAAGCCATGGGATGGCTTTTTGGAGATGGGGATTTGGACTGCAGATGCCCCCAGCAAAGTGAGCATTGTGTAATGCTAAAATGATTAAAAGCAGTCCAAATCACATGAGCATCGTTTCACAAGACAACTGGCAGTGTGATTCTGCACACATGTCACACACACACGTAGGGGGCCCATGCACCACTTTCTCTCCATCACTCTTGCATAACGTTTTGGACTAACGTAGCCCTGGGTTCGCACAGCAAATCAATTGTCTGGCTTTAATATCAATTCAAAACCACCCTTTTGCAACAGGGTTCAGCACAACACTGATCGGTTGGTTTCTGTGTCAGTCAGCATGCTTCCCAGCACACTTTTTAAAGTGTAAAACAATATTTAAAAGTTACTTGCCAAAGAAACATTTTGATGCCGGGGGAAAAATCAAGGTTTCTTAGAATGAAAATACAGTGGGCACCGTATTTGGGAATATGGGTGGGAAAACGTTCAATCTGGAGCAGAAGCTGAGAGAAGCAGAAAGCCCCTTGCAGCATGGTAACTGTTTGAAGGTACGTCTGTGCATGCCTTTGAAAAAATACTAGACATCCACATGGAAATATTCGAAACGAATGGTGCAATGCAAAAATTGCAAGAAAATCAGCATTTGGCAATAATGGTGTACTCAGCAGGGCACCAAGAAACATGTACCATGCTGCAGGGTAAGAATACACAGATCAGAACGATAGGAATGTGGATGTGGAATGATCACCAGGAAACATCATCCACTCACTGCCTTCACCACTGAGGTAACGGCTAGCTTGCCGACACCAAAGCCCAGCTCCCTCTAGTTCTCTGCCAGCAATGAAATTGACTCACAGTGTTCCTGCCTGTCTGGCGGTTGATCTTTTAGGCAATTATTTGGGAGTAATGAACACGGATGCATGACATTTAAAAACAGAAACTCTGCTGTCAGCAGGAAACCGGTGCAATTCCCTGGCCCCTCAGAGAATACGCTTAGCTTGAAATAATGTTCATTTTAGCACAGTTGTAAATTATGAGTGGGTTAGGGTCCTGAGGGGAATTATTACCATTTGGAGGGAGGTTATAGGCCTTGAGCTGTTGCTGCTGCATCTGGTGCACGCTACAAAGTGGCCGCAAAGCAAAGTCGGGAAGCAAAGGAACGAGCCCTTTATGGGGCATCTCTGGTGGCTTATATTGCTGGTATTCCTCAGACACAGACAAATAACTTTCTGTGGAAAAGAGGTCAGATTTTAAAATCTGCTGTCCCCAGTCACTCGCCCAGTCAATGTAGCTAATGAGTGGTGCCAAAGCTTTGTCGGTGAGAGGGGGTCCTTCCTCTCACTGATCCCTTCCATGCTCATGGGTCATGCTCTGTCACATGTCCCACTCCCCCAGATTCCTTTTGAATAAGGAGTGGAGCACTTAATATTTGAATCAAAGTGTTTGCAAGTTTCCTTTGTTCAATTTATTTGCCTCTTTCACTCCTCTGTGTTCCTAACTTGATATGGACACGTGCATGTATAAAAGCATCTTCTACCTACCCACCTAAAGAAAAATCAGTCTAGATATAATCAAAGATATAATAGGAAGAACCCAAAACTTTGGCAAGTGCACATGCAGTAGAAACTCCCAACAGTTAAATCATGCAAAATGGCTGGCCCATCCAGTCCAGCAGGTTGCACCTCACAGTAATCAAATGGATCCCTCTGGGAAGAACACCAAGACAAGACAGCTTCCAGTCTGCAGCTTTGGTACAGCAGTATGCAACTTCTGAACCTGGACACTGCATACAACTAATAGTCATGGAAAAACCATGATCTTGCCTAGCATCCTTTCAAGGCACTCTAAGGTATGGAACACTACCACATCCAGGACATGGGGCATGGTGAGCATCCACTTTGCATGCTGAAAGTCTCAGATTCAGTTGCTGCTTCTCCAGGTAGGGCTTTAACAGCTCCTGTGTTGAAACTCTGAAGACCTGCTGCCAGTCAGTGATGATAATTCTGGGCCAAATGAACCAAGTGCCTGACTTTCCTTGTTCCTATGTTCCTGAGCATGCTGAATGCAGCAGCTCTGTGCTGTGTGAAGAAGCACTTCCTTTAGAAGCATTTCCTTCTTGCCTATTAGTTCCATTAGATGAAACTCAGCACTGGACAATGATTGAGACACTTAGTGCGTTCACCGCACTTCAGAAATAAGGCTAGATAATCCTGCATGGTTATATCTGGGAGCAAAACTGGATGAGAAAATTATCCCTCTTCGTAGATCACAGATGATGAACCTCTGGTCCGTGGGCAAATCTGGACTGCCAGTGATCCTAGTAGGGTTCTCTAGCATACTGCAGAGATCCTATCATTTTGTGGTTTCCTGGTTTTTGCAAATGTACCCTGCCCCATTACTGTCTAGGACGGACATGCCTTACTAAGACTTCTTTTCAGGCATAAGAGCTTTAAACGAAAACATCCTGCAATTGGGAGCATTACAACCCTTTGGGGTCCTTTTGCCATGAGCCACACCCACCACCAGGGAAATTGACGCGTGAGAGCTCATTTGAAGTCGAATTTGGTGCTCGGACTGTGAGAGGACCAGCACCTCTGTTGTAGCCCTCCTAAGATTGCTGCGTACGTGCATTGCCGACGAGGCACACAGGGCTGCTGCGACAAAATACCCTGCCGTTGCGTTGGCAAAGTCCCTCCTGCTTACACAGCAGCTTCAGTGTTTATCTGCAGCTAGTGGAAGTGTTTGGCTCCAACATCAGAGGAGCAGTTTAGGCACTCTGGGTTTCATTTTGGACTATGCAAGAGTTACCCATGGAGCTCAATCATACCCCACAAATGCGTTCAGCACCATGGATAGTTCCTCAAAATTCAGACCACCCTGCAGAGCACTAAAACTGCCCTACTGACACTGGGGCCCCTATCCTTCAGATGTGTTGAAAAATGGAAGGTTCATCAGTCCAGAAAATAACCACCTGTGCTTCTCTTGATTTGTTGAGTAGAAATTGGGTTTGTTTTCCATCTGATAAGGTTTATTTATGATCATCAGCAGTGTCACAATCTGCCTGTCTACCAAATGTAGGACTCTGGCAGCTTCTAACAATGATAATATAATTTAGTACATTAAAACCTGGGAGGGGGGTGGGGAGGAAAACAATCCAACAGGCAACAACAACAAAATTAATGACTTACAGTTTAAGGGCCACCAACAGCTTGGGTGAAGAGTTTCCACCTGATGCCTAACAGTTAACCATGTAGGGTCCTGACAAACATATTGGAGAAGAAAAGCCAAAGTACATTTAAATATGAATTTTCATGAAAAAAAATCTCATTAAAATGTGTATTCATGTAAAAGTGCATAGCCAGTGCAGGCAGCTTATACATGCATATGAAAATGTAGATTTCCCCCAAAATGATTACATCAGAATTTAAACAAATGTTTGTGTCACTAAAAAAAAAAGAAAACCTTCCTTTTTTTGTACAAATGAAATGCAATGGAATTAAAATGTAGTTTTCCCCCAAAACAAAGTGAAGAAAGAATGAAACCCAAGCAGAATGGAACTGGACTGATCCACCCTGGAATCTGCAGAGACATGCCCCAGAGGCGGAGCAGAGGACCTTGGTAGATGGTGCTTCGGAGAGGCCTTCCTCCAGCTATTATGGTCCCAGGCAGTGTAGGGCTTTACAGGTCAAAACAAGCACCTTGAATTGTGCTCAGAAATGTAGGCAGACAGTGTGAGCATGTCAGAATTGGTGTTGTATGATCAGAACATCTGGTCCCTGTTGTTAGTGCACAAGACACAGCTTCCAAGCAGTCTTCGTCTTCAGCCATCCAGCCATTGGTATGCACCAGTGTCTTCCTCTTCCCACACTTGGGGTGATTTACCTTATGCCATCTTCATTGTATTGCCCCCAACACACACTCACACTCTTGTTTTTTGTCAAAGCAGGTATATCACACTCTTGTTTTTTGTCAAAGCAGGTATGCACTTAGAATATTTTCCAAATGGGTATTCACGTTAATTATTGCAGCAGAAACAAGGAAGTGTATATTGGGACATACTGTGTACAGGTCTGGTCACTTCAGTTCCAGAAACCTGAGAAATGGGCAGAAAAGGGGCAGCCATAATCAGGAAACTGAGGGACTTCCCTCCCTGCTCCCCCCCCCCCACACACACTGAAACACAACATGTTTAGAGTATGGAGTAAGTAAAGAGGGGTATGATAGAGATGTATACAACTAGCCACAGTGTGAAGAAAGTGGAAACTTCTCCCTTTCCCATATAATTAGAAGCCATGATCACCCAATGAACATAATTGGTGGAAGATACTTGATTTATATTGCTGCTGCTTCATGTGGTCATAACAGGAACTCTGTTGGAATCCTGATCACCTTTTTGTATCCCAGACCTGGTGTTCTGGCAGGGCAGGTCAGAGCAAATGATGGATAATACTATATAAAAATGAAAAAGAACTTTTTTTTAAAAAAATGATCGACTAGCCTTCCTTTTCCGAAAAAAAAAAAAACCCTCAGAGATTTTCTCCAGAGTTTCTTCTCTGAAAAATGTGATCTCAGCTCTAGTGTTGCTATATTTTGAAGTAGTCCATTGACCCATCCACCCAGTATTCCTTATTCTGATTAACAGTAGCTCTGACTCTGACTGACTCTGGTAAGCACTGAATTTAGGACCTTCTGCAAGCACATGTTCTATAACAGAGCTGTGGCATCTCCCTGTCCAGGTAGGGCATGAGATGCATCACTGAAGGTTCCTTGTTCCTCTTTAGAAACTGAATTACAGCTGTGTCCTCCACCCAGACCACAAGAGTATCACTCATAGCCTTTCAGTTTAGGGAAAGAATGTGCACTCACCAGTGCTGGGAGAGAAAAGATGAGAGAAGCATATGGACCACTTCTGGCCTAGCAAGCTGCTGTTGTGCATAGACAAACAGCCAAGAGGGAGACGGAAAGCTCAGCTGGCTGTGCTGTGAACTTCACAGTCTGAGGCTTGGCTGGGATATATTTACCTCCTTTGTAGCTGGCTCTAACTCACAGCCCTGCAAAGCACTCTGCCAATAGAGCATTTGCTGATGTATAGCTACAGCCATTCCCACTGTTTCCCTTACTCTGTCTCAGTGTAGAATAATATGCGATTAATTGATTTTCTGTCGCTCTTTTAGTATGGAAAATTAATTTTGGAGCAACCTTGTTTTCTCAGGGTATGAATTCTCTACATGCCGAGTAATTCCACTCGTCCATTATTCATGAGCAAGAATAGTGATGGAGTGTGCAACTGAGGCAGCCCCTAAGGCGGCAAGTTAAGAGTCTCTCCTAGTGATACAACAATATTCCACTGATGCCTCTAAATAATTCACATCTGCAACTCCATTTGGCACCAGTTGCAGGGCTCTGGATGCAATGGGAACAGGAGGGGAGAAGCAGTTGGTAGAAAGTTGTCAGTGACCACGTAAAACAAGGTACGTGTGATTTGGTTTTCTGAGAGAACGCAGGAGGCCACTGAAGGGGCTGGTCCATGACGGGCATGCTGCCCAATTTTCTACATGTGCAACCCTTAGGGGGCTCACACTTGTCCACATTTATGAGGATGCAGTAAAATATACACACTTCAGCTGTTTGCATGTGCCCTGGATGAGGTCAGGTTTTCTGATACCCATATTTACTGAAATGACTGGTCCTGGGTTTTGGATGGGTGTCCCCCTGCCCAGCTTTGGAGGCAAAAAACATGTGGTGATGTTGTCTCTTCCCCCCCCCCCCCGAAATGATATTAGTGTGATTTCTTTGAGTTACAACACAGGAAAGAGTGTTACATCATGGATGTTCAACTCTCTATCCCAATATTGATGTGTCTTTCCCAGTCTCTAGGTATCTTTTCCATCCATCCATCCATCCATCCATCCATCCATCCATCCATCCATACATCCTTTTATGTAAAATATTGTAAATATAGCTTCAAGGATAGAGAAGTTGTCACCATAACTGGTGATGCCAAGGATTGAACCTGGGACTTTCTGCATGCAAAGCATGTCCTGGAGAACTGAGTTATGCCTTCTTGGTTCCCCAGGAGCTGTCTCTCTTCATGTTTCATTAGACGCTTTTACATGCATCAGTGAAAACCAGAAGGTCTGGTTGGTGCCAACAAAGAGAAGGGCATTTCACTGGTGGCCCCCAGTTATGGAACAAGTTCCCTGCTGAGGCCTGCCTGGCACCAACCTTACTATCTTTTTGGTGTCGGGTCAAGACTTTACCACAAGGCATTTGATTAATTTAGGCTTTGCGAGTGTTTGACCAGGTTCAGCCAGGTTTTATCTTGCTTAAGTTATTGGAATTCTGTGTTAAATGTGGTTTTAAATATATCTGGGGGTATGACTACCCCCCCCCTGCCCCATATTTTTACACCGTGCTACATCTTTGTGTTAAAGGATTGTTGTATTCCACCTTTGGCTTTGGCTGTTCAGTGGTGTAGAAGTTAAATTAATAAATAAAGGTCCACCTATCCTCAAACCATGGAACATGCATAGGTTCATTTCCTCTCTGTACCACCCAGAGGCCAAAGCTCTTAGTTCATATCTTAGTTCAACACCTCAAGTAGGGATGCCAGAAGAATTCATTCTTTGTGAATAGGAACTTAGCTGTCCACCAGTTTGGGTCCCAACACTCATGAGTTTTCAGCTCCTGGTGGCATATCAAAATTGACATTTTGCTTTGTCAGTTTCACTGAACTAGGAGGGAGAGGATTATTCGAAGGTGAGTGTAATTCTGTCATGAGGTCAGAGGGCTTCTTACCTTTCCGCTTTTGTCTTCCTTTATTTTAAACCTTTACTTTTTTGCTTGTTTTATAGTATTTTTAAAGCCACCAGTTTGGTTAGGGCTGCATTGGCAAAAGTGCAACAGTTCTGGCTACCAGCTTGACCACCTTTCCTTTCTCAAAGATATAAGCACACTCTCTGAGAAGAACTTCTGGTGTTCTGGAAGGAAGAATGGTGACAGGTTTAAATACAATTGAAATGCAAAAATTTTCATGGATGCTGCTACTGATGGATGATGATGTAACTTGCAGATTAATGCTGAAATGGAACGGAACAGATGTCTGGGTGAACATGTGCAAAAGTGACACAGGCCAAAACTGGGCTGATTTGCTGGCCCCTAATTCCTATTCTCCTTTCAATATTTAATGCTTCCATCCAGCTCTTAGACATTGTTGAAAGCCCTGTTATCCTTCCTGTACGCTATATCTATTTGCATCAAAACTACCTGCCATGTGCAATTTAAAAGCCAGGCTGGTGTTTGTTTTTTGGAATAAAGTGAGACTCTAAAACCAGAAATGTCTTTTAGTATGGTACTAGCAGCTCAAAATGAATCCCAGCAGTTGTAATGTGCAAAATGGCAGATCATCATGCCTTGACGCTAGAGGCACTATTTTCCTCTCCATTCAACCTCTGGAGATGCTGGGGAGAAAGGGAAATCCTGAAGAAAAGCCACTCTAGCAACTCACTCTAAGAGCTCTTTTATACAAGGCTGTTAATCTGCAGTATCAGTTTTGTTGCAGCATTCAGATCCAAGAACTACACAAAGACTAGTGTGTACTGGATGCTTCTCCCTTCTGGCTTATAGTAGCCAGCAAGGAAGGGATAACTGGCTGGGCCAGGCAGGTCATCAATGTCTCTTTGTGAGAGGGAGTTGCCCCATCCTGCCTTAAAGAGGTGGTGATGAGATCACTTCTCAAAAAACCCTCCCTTGACCCAGAAATTTGAACAACTACAGGCCAGAAGCCAACATTGCTTTCCTGGCCCAGGTTCTAGAGAGGCTGGTTGCCAATCAACTCTAGGCACTCTTGGATGAAACTGATTGCCCAGATACATTTCAACTGGGGTTCAGGCCTGGTTTTGTGCAGAAACAGACTGGGTCACCCTGTATGATGAGGAGCGAGATGGGCAAATGCAACCCTGTTGTTGATGTTGGACCTCTCCCCTCTCAGTGGCTTTGGATACCACCAACCATGGTATACTTCTGGAGTGGCTGGCTGAGGCGGAGGTAGGGGGACATGGCGTTGTTGTGGTTTCACTCCTACTTGGAGGCCCATCTCCAGAAGGTGGTTGGGGGATATTGTTCAGCCCTCTGGATTCTCCAACAGGGCGGTCCTCAGGGGTCTGTTCTGTCCCCCTTGCTAGGTGTGGGGAGTTTGGTCATTCAAGAACCAGGAACAACTGCAAGTTCAAGGTGGCCTTTGACAAAAAGCTACTTAAGTAGGCCCCTTCCTCCACTCATGCCACTCCTTCATGGAGTTCCAGCAGCAGCAGGAGGAGGAGGATCCTGCAATTGTCAAGCCCCACAGGGGCAACAACATGGGATTTTTCCTGAAGCATTATGATCAGTTAAAATCACAACCCAGTGATACTTGGAATGGCAGTTTTACTGGGGGCCCAAGACAAGCACTGAGGGCTCTGCCAGGGCATTGGGAGCTCACAGGAGCTACCATAGGATGCCATCTGAAGGTGCCAGACCTTGCAACGGCATATCTAACTGCATTATTCTAGAATGTTTGTTTTCATCCCTGCAGCAAAAATGCCCAGGGTTCCGCACTGCTGCATCATCTCAATGCAATGCAATTGCCCCAGTGCATCGGTGCTGGGCAGCTGAACTGTGCACAGCCCCGGTGGGGGCAGGCAAGCTCCTGGTTTGATGCACATTCAGAGACTGGCTTTACACAGCACCATTCTGCTGATGTCAGCAAAAGCAAAGATTGGCTCTGCAGTGTTGCGCTGCCGCAATCACAGCGCGTGGCTGTATTAGTTTGAAGTCCTGGATTAGCCATTTCTCAGGCCTATGGCCCAAACACCTCATAGAATACCAACTAAGTCGGCAAGAGGTCTGCTTGCTGGTAGCAGCAACCGCCTTTCTTGGCAGGAACCTGTCCAGTGGCTCCACCACTGTGGAAAAGGAGATTGTAAGAGTCATTTCAGCAGAAGAAGCATCCTTCTTGCCAACACAACTCAGGAGGCCCTTTCATCCCTTGCAGCTCCACCAAGTGAATTGTTTACCATCTGCAGGGAGATGGAAGCAGAGTTCTTCTCTTTGTAGCCAAGGCCGAGCGCTCAAGCTGAGGCAAGCGGTGACCAGGGCTGTATGGAAGTGTTTAAGAAGCATCAGCTGAATCCCCCCAGCTCAGCAGACATGAAAGAGAAGACGCTGTGAATGATTTATAGTGCACTGAGCAACTTGACAGTCATGCCGTTTGAAACCCATGTCCTTTGGCTTCAGCCCTGACAAGGGGATTGCTCAGATTAATGGTCTGAGGGAGGAGCAGATTTATAGCTATGCAATGCCAAGTCCCTCTTGCTGCACAGGCCTCTCTCTCCCTCCCTTCCCTCTCTCCTAACTCTGCCAAACTGCCAGATGTGGAGCAAACCTGCCTTTGCTCAAGACAGTTCAGCAGGGATTCTGAACCCTCAAGATTACATGCATGGTATTTATTGCCTCATGAACCTTTTGCAGGGCATTGGATGAACCAACCTTATCTATGTCTCACCTGGTATTAAAGGCACCCAATTATGTATCCTTTCTCCAAACCTGGCCTGACTTGGGTTTATATCATTGAATTGCAATTCAAGTTTATGGAGAACATTAATCATTGCAAATATTTGCTACAGGGTTTCACCTGCATTAAAGTGTGGACATAAGGTATTTGTGGAATTTGCCAAGCCTAGATGTCTTCTAAAAAAAAGATGGGGCAAGCGCCCTGGAGGGAATATCCATCACTGGCTAGGGTTATGGGGACTTTACTCCTGAATACCAGCTGCAGGGAGCAACCGCAGAAGGAGGTTATTGTGTCCATGTCTTGCCAGTAGGTGCTTTGGAGTCTTCTGGTTAGCCACTCTGGAACAGGATGTCCGGATAGATGGACTGTAATTCCAATCCAGCAGGGCTGCTTTAAGTTGTTTTGTTAGCCATTGCCACCAGGTAGCAGCTCCGGTGTGTGTGTGAGTGTTTAATTTAATTTAATGCAAGGGGCAACCCTAGTACAGCTACAGTCGAAACGAACAGCCAGAGGCACCAGTAGAAAATGCCATTAAAGAAACTGCAGCCTTTGATCAGGTATTTTGGTCAGCAGCCTCACCAATGAACCAAATTTACACAGTCTCCGTACAATAAGAAATTTGGCAACTGTGTACACTATAATAAGATATCACCTTACACTGAACAAGACCATTGGTCCCTGCTGCCTAGTGATGTCTACTTAATTTGGCAAGAGAGGTAACTTACCAACATCTTAGACATAAAAGATGCTTTGTTTCTCTTACTAAAGAAAGGGGGGTATTTGAAAATATTTTTAATTGTAGGTACGAGGAGTTGCACATGTGAATGCACAGTATGTTCAAGTAGCACAATAGGAAGCAGGTGATCATCAATCCTTTGAATGCTCTTCCATATCCTGGCTTTGCACAAACTGGTTCTCCCATAAATTCCAGTTTTTTCTCACACTGGTCATTTTGCGGTGCCACAGAGCTGCCTCAGGGATGCTCCAGAAATCAGATCTGTAAATTTCTCCCCATAGCTTGCTATCGTCCACTGCAACTGTTTTCAGTTATAGGGAAGGGTCTTGCTCATCACCGGTTCCCTTACCCTTTCAGTTCGAGAACTGGCAGATGCAACCTGGTTCCGCATGCCGATAAAGTGCTCTGCCACCAAACTACCATCCCCTTCCCTTTTGGCCTTTGCTTCTGCAACTGATCAGATGCTCAGGTGGCATTTTTAGGAGAGCTCATCCTTGAGTTTAGAGATGGAAATTGAACTACAAACTCCTGTTCACTTGTCCCCAAGCCCCAAAATGGTTCATAAAGCATACCACTGTGATGACTGCCAAGCGCCCCAGGCAGGCTCTAGTCAGAACGATTCCTTATGATTCCCATAAGGAAAATCAATTAAGGTTGATAGAACCAAAGCTAAGGTTTATTTCCAAACAACTGTCTGCTGAACCCTGCCATGGCACAGATCCTTACTTCCCTCACTGCAGCAATCTGGAGACGATGCTTCAACGGCTTTTCCACACTGGAGGGAGAAAAAGATGATGATGATGATGATGATGATGATGATGATGATGATGATGATGATGGCAACGGGCACTGAATCTGACATAGCTCTGGACTAGGTGCTAGTAAAGTGAAACTTTCTGCTGTAATGATATATAGTGCAATGCGGTGGCTGGCATTTTGGATGGGGATTGATGAAACATGGGTTGAAGGGCCCCCTTAGCCAAGAAACTCACTGAGTGACTTTGGGCTGGTGATTGGCTCCCTGACTGACTTTTCTTAAAGGGCTATTGTGAGAGTAAAATAGAGAGGAAGAGGATCGAATATGCCACCTGGGACTCTCTGGAGGAAAAGGTAGGTAATGGTAGCAACACATCACTCAAGTTGCACATCATACAATCTACAACTGTAATATCTACAAAGCAAACGTTCCCAACCTGATGCCCATCAGAAGCAACACCATTGGCCCTTCCCAACATGGGCAATGATGAGGGATGATAGGAGTAGTCGTCCAAAAAGTCTGAAGGGAACTAGGTTGGGGGAAGACCAATTCAAGCGTGGTGTGTGTGTGTGGACTTAAAGCATCGTAAACTGAAGCACAACTCATACTCAGAAATAACACTCTTGTTGAAATTCACCACCTGCATCGGGTGGGGCAGGGGGAAAGAGGAAGGAGTCTAGCTGAGTGATGCACAGAGCCCCTTTCAGTCCCATGGCGTATTTTACCACAGCATGACAGCATTGTGTTTTGAGGAAGGAAATGGGACTAAGGTAAAACATTTTGTTTGGTATTTCCTCCTCATTCAGCCTTCTATAGCAAGCAAGTCCGATTCTAGTGTGGCTTGAAGTTTTATGTTCATGATTTCAGAATCATGTCATTTCTTCTCAGATATTAAACCAATACTTCTCTCAGAACATTTTGTGCAGTGAAGAATTTGCCTTTGACACCACTGTCTTTGGTGTTGGCTTTCTTCCTTAATCTTGTTGTTTGTTTTTCTTTGTGTAGAATTTAGTTAATGAATCCATTCTTCCTTGCCATAGTTAGGGGAGGAGGGGAATTATTTAAATAGATCCAGTTTTCTCTGTGCATGTTTCACTAATCATATTATCAGAGTATTAATTCCCTATTTGTCAAACTGTGATCTTCATTTAGCTTCTCTTGTGCTGAATTTAATGTGAAGCATCAAATCCAATTCCGGTCCCACACATGAATTTGGAAAAAAAATATTCCAAAAATGTTTTGGAATTTAGAATTCCATTCTCCCTTTTCTCTTCATTTTTTTCAATATATTTTGTACATTTCCCCATTTTTCTCTGGAGTTTGTTCCATGTACTAAGCTACATTATTATAGTAATGTACTAAACTACATTATTCCACGAACAACAGTAATCCAACCTCCATCTTCTGTTGTTGTTGTTTTGGTCCTGTGCATGCTCACCAGAATTTGCTACTTTCTGTTCTGTATCTATTGCTTTTGTTTGTGTTTGAATCAGTTAGAATGGAACTGGACCATTTTGCAAAGCATCAGATTGAGGTCCAAATCAAATCTTTCGTCAGTGCACACCTGTGATTGCCAGGTTTGTAAAGAAGATGGTGTTTATTCTCCAACAGCCAAAGGGCATGTCAGCATCCTGGAACACCAGGATGGGCTGATTTAGAAAAGAACTCCCTCTCCCCAAACAGCAAACTATTCCTCAAAAGAGGAGCCTGCTGCTTAAACTGCTGAGCTGTCTGTTACTCTGAGATCTGGATTTGAGCAATTTTCTTAGCCTTGTGGAAAGTCTACTTATGGGAATGTGCTCTGTTTGGGTTATGTGGATAAACCTGAAGAATGTGGATGCATGCATTCTATACACCCACAAATATACAGAAAATAGCCAATTGAGGGGGGAGGGGGGAGAAGGAGAGGCTCTGCGGTGTTTTTAGATGCATATAAATAAATAGGGCTGTGTTTAGAGTGGAAGTGCCTCAAAGTGAGAGGAACGCTAGTGGGTTTGGCAAAGAAGATAGTGCTGGAATCAGAAATGTAAACTGTTTAGGAAAAGAAAATGGTTCTGTCAAATGCAAGGAAAAGGTGGCTTTAGAGAATAAACATCCTCCAGAGAACTAATCAGGTTTGTAACTTGCACACTTCGGACTGGTTCACAAAAGAGGTTTGTTTGTTTCCCACCTATGCGAGCGGCAACCACAACCATTCCCAGGGACTCTGCTATAGGAGCAAACAAAATATGGGATCCCAGTAATTATGGATGGATATCACTGACAGAAATTCTTGTGATTACAGTCCACAGGGAGGGAGAGGGGGAAGTGGGGAGGGCAGGAGGCAGGCCAAGTTTGAATACAGGGATTTCTACAAGCGATTGTCTGGTTCCCATATTAGAAGCATCATTAGAGACACATCTTGATCCTTATTAAGCAAAAAATAACCCTGTGATTCTGCTGTCTGCATCCCGGAAACCACCATTTATATTTGCTTAATTTATTGATTTATTATTTTACTGAATTTATTCTGTGAGTTAAAAGGTTGACAGTGTGGCTTACTGGAGGTTAGGAATGTGACACACATCCCTGTGTGAACTCTGAATGAGGTATTACTACCACTCTATATGACTCTGGTGCACCCACAACTGGAGTATTGTGCTCATTACAGAAAGGATATAGCCAGGTTGGAGTCAGTGCAGCATAGGGCCACAAGGTTGGTGGCCAGTTTGCAGGGGATGCCGTATGAGGCGAGACTGAGGGAACTGGGTCTCTTCAGCCTGGAGAAGAGGAGACTCCGAGGGGATCTGTTGGCGACATACAGATATGCGAGGGGATATCACATGGAGATGGGTAGAGACCTGTTCTCCCCTGCAGAGGAAGGCAGGACACGCTCCAACAGAGCAAAGCTCAGGGAGCCAAGGTTCCATTTGGATGCCAGGAAGCACTTCCTGACAGTCAGGACCCCGAGGGTGTGGAATGGGCTTCCACGAGAGGTTGTTGAAGCCCCATCAGTGAGGGTGTTCAAAGATAGGCTGGACATGCACATGGTGGGCATGTTGTGAGTGGAGCCGGCTGGTACCAGAGGTCAGACTAGATGGCTCAGGAGGCCCCTTCTGCCCTCGCTCTGTTTGTATGTTTCTATGAATGGAGCTTGATGCTTTTCACATCCTCCCTGCAAGAGCACATAAAATGCTCAGAAGTGCCCGTTCCTTTCTCAGCAACCACCTGCTTCTCCAGAGCCTGGAGAACAGGCAGGGGAGAATTCTTTCTGGCTCATCTTTTAATGTGAACCTGACAGCTTGGGATCAGGTAATCTAAAGGGGTGCCTCTTCACATATGTGCCTACCAGGACCTGTAGATCATCATCTGAGGTCCTTCTCAGAGAGAGCCCCTGCTGAAGGAAATAAAGATGGTGACTGGGAGAAGGGCCTTTGTGGTGGTGACACCCAGCATCTAGAATCAGCTCCCCAAAAAGATTCATTTGATACTTTCTCTCTGTTTTTTTTTTTTTTTTGTGCCAGGTGAAGACCTTTATAGTTGCCCAGTATATTAATTATTAAAGTGTTAGAGAATTTTTATATGGTATTTGTTGTATTTTAGAGCTACTGTGCTCTTGGCTTAATTTGAATTGTGGCTGTTATGGGATTTTATTGTGGGGTTTTCTTGTGTTTTCTTGTTTTTCTTGTTGTAAGCATTTATGCTAGATTTAATCTTATTGTTGTATCGTGTATGTTGTTATTCTATATTTATGTAAGCCACCCAGAAAGCCATCCTGGCTAATGAGTGGGATAGAAATTTTATAAATGAATAAGTAAACAAACAAACCTACCCAACTTTACATTTAGAATTTTGTTTTCCCACCACTTAAAATATCCAAGTACTCCTACTGCCTCAGAAGATAAAGGGGAGTTAGAAATTGTGGTGCAGCTGGGCAAATTTAGATACTGGACTTAGTACTGTTAAGGGACACCCTTTGGTAGCTACATTATTATTATATTACATTGAATTTATATCCCACCTTTTTTCCTCTTGCAAAGGATCCAAGGAGGTTTACATAGTTCTGCTCAACTTCACTTCTATCCTCAGAACAACAACCCTGTAAAAAGTGTGCTACAACACCTTTCCAAATCTACCTATGAGAAGTTTTTCAAGAATTTGTCCACCCCTTTCCCCTCCCCCTCCCCCTCTCCAAGTGTGTGTGTGTGAGTGTGATCCTTCCAGTTTCTTTGCTCACATATAGGGTAGGTAAGTGCACAGATCATATGTGTGTGTGTGAGAAATCAGGGAAATCCTGGTCTAAATGGTAGAGTATCTGGTTGTTTACATAGCTGCCAGATCTGTGTCAAATAATAACCTAGCAGCTTTCCCCTTATCACAACTCTTTCTCCGTTTAGGCCCAGTTCAAGCAGTCCCAGCTTCTTGCCTCAGCCTGAGTAGGAAGCATGCCGAACAAATGCTGCTTCATAGCCACTGGATGATGGTTGGTGGCTCTTATTTACCCCAAGATCTATTGCTTTACTCCAGCCAGCCCCCGGCTCCTTGGCATCTCCCTTTCTCTCTCTTTAGTACATTGATTTGTGCACTTCTTTGGTGAATCTCCCTTGCAGCTTGTTGACTTATCACTCATCCCTGTGTGTTTCCCATTCTCTCTTCTCCTGACACCTCCTCCTAATGTACTTATTCATTCAATTTAAATAAATTGAACACTGGCCTATGACAGCCGATAAGTGACTCGCACGAGAACAAACAGAAAGGCAGCTTTGCAAATAGTCAAATGCCAGGCTGGAATGGAAAATGGATCTTCCAGCATCAACCAACCTTAGATGTCTAATATTTATGGCCAATTGATGTCATTAGAAAGTAAATAAGCCCTCTTATGCTGCATTACAAAAGATTAACGGCAAGCAATGGAGTTTAAATAGCACAGATAAGTGCAGATGGAAATAAACCTGTTTCAGGCTGGAAATATTTCTGGACCTCCTTGCAGCTTTTAAGATAATGGATCTCTGTATATCTATATTGAATATGGCCATAAAAGCTTGAAGGCATCTTCTGGCAGAACCAAGCTCAGAGGTGAACCCTTTGTTATCTCAAAAGAAGATTTCACAGGACTCCTGCAATTCTCAAAATATCACAAGATATGGAAGGGTACTAGGCAATGGGGTTATCTTAATTCCTTGTATGATTATTTTTCTCAATTCCAAGATGCATAGTATTCTCCAAGGGCCATGTGGTCCTTGAGCTTAGCAGAGTTCTTTGGTTACCCTTGCAGAGATTTCACTGATGCTGAAGCTGCATGCTAGACATTTGCAGAGGGTTGAAGCTCAGTCTCCACTAGAAAGCATCTCTCTAACCCTTTTCCTGTTGCCTTTCTCATTTTATTGTCTGTCTGTCTGTCTGTCTGTCTGTCTGTCTGTCTGTCTGTCTGTCTCCAGCCTTACTGAAGATCATAAACGAAAGAATCAGATCACTGGAAAATGGGAGCGCATTTTGGCTTGGAGTAGAGCACATGTTTTCCATGGCAAAGATTCCTGGTTCTGTTTCTGGCATCCCTAGCTACTGAGAGGGAAACCTGGAGAACTGCCTCCGACCTTGTATAGAGGGTGGTGCAGATCCTCAAACCCGGGGGCCAGATCTGGCCCTCCCATAGTCCCCATCCAACACTCTGGTGTTCCCCAGATGAGGAGAAGCCCTCCCTCTGTCCCTGCCCCCTCTTCAACTACTGATAATTTGGTGCCACTTCAGGTTTTGTGCAAGCTTCTTTCCCATTCCACAATGGTTCACATGCCCCTCCTAAGGATCCAGTTTTACTGGCAGTCAATGTTTTAAGCAAAAAGATGCAACTATCTTGCCTTTGCCTTTTGCTATTTCCTTCAGCTCTCCAGGCCACAAGAAAGTGGTCTCTAAAATGGTCTAAAAGAGGTTCAATAGCCCTGAAGTATGCAATAGTGAGCCCAACTGAGCCATAGCCTGACTTAATATCATGCTTCTTACCTTGAAATCCAAATAAGAAGGCCGACACTAGTCCCCACATTCTGTCCCTTTATTGCCCTGCAGTTTTCTCGCTCCCTTCATCCCACCACTCCTACATTCCAGTTTATGTAGGATAATTTCTGCAGTAGATCCTGGCACTAAGCATTGGCATCCTGTCCTCTCTTCTGCCTGATGGTGCATGGAGAACACAGAATAATACTAAATTTAAAGTTACCATCACTATGGTTGTGCATACCCAAGCACCAGTTGAATATTGCACATTTGGATGTGTCCATACATTCCCCCACCCATTTTACCCTAATAAACCTGTGCCATGCTTTAGACCAGGCCATGGCCTGGTAAGTTCTAAGGGTTCCAAGGAAGTTCAACTGATTCCACACAGCAAGGGGAATGCTGAATGGAACAAGACCACGAACAGGATGCCGAGATAGCCGGAAGTCTGGAATGGCAACGTATAACAGAGGGATGGCACGGACAAGTCAAACCAAGGTCTAATGTGAGGCAATAGGGTGGAGCAAGAGGCAAGAGAACTCAGGAAAGGTCTAGTGTAGGTTCTCAACAGCTTTCCTTGGCTAGGACTGGGGCTTGTAACCCTGAGATCCCAGAGCCCACCCAAAGCCCATCATGATATGTCTTGCTGCAGAAGTCCTTCCCATGAGAGAGGTCTTGCTCACAAGGAAGACTTTACTCCTGAGGAGCCTTCTTCTGCAAGTGGACATTCCTTTTCCCGGCCACCATCCTATCCCAAATAGATGGCAGCATCCTTCTTCAGCTCAGAAGCTGAGCTTTCCACCTGTTGAGCAGTCCTGTGAGAAGGCATCACGCCAAAGGCCCAGGATGGGCTGGCTTGGGGACCCTTTGAAAATAAGGCATTCATTGACACAAGACAGCCAGAAGGACTCCTGAATGCAAGCTGTGTGCCTGCACAATGCGCCAGAGGGACACATGGCTAAAAATAAGGACTGACGAATGGAAGGAGAGGGTGGCCACACTCTGGACTTTTCTCAGTGCTGGCTGTTTCCTTCCATGCTCTCACTTGCCTCTCAGGGAAAGGAGTGAACCTGCCAAGCCAGACTGGCACTGATCGTCCACTGGCGGAGTCTTTATTGAATCCTCCACCGAGGCTCTCAAGATGATTAATTGGTGTGCGGCTGTGTGTTTAGGCTCCATAAAAGCAGGTGCATGCGTTCCTGCACTGCCACTGTCAGGGCACTTAATGCAAGCGTCTGTTTTACAGCCCAATCGACAGCAGCATTGTTCTGGCAGGGCTACAGCTCTGACATGTGGAATCAATCTTTTTAACCTGTCAATTAATCAGTGGGCAGCTGTCAGCCCAGCTGAAAGGCCTGAAGGACAGTGCCCTTTCCGATGGATTATACTGGATGTTTGGTGCAGTGAAATTGAACTCTTTGGCATCAAAGGACTCATGCTGCATTCAGAGCAGTGCTTGGCTCCTCCCAAGCTATGGAGAGCAGACCCAGAATCTGGCTTCCCGGGGAGAACCAGTGCAGAGGCACAGACCTTCCAGCTGAAGGGGAGACATGTGGATGAACGGCAGTGGATGATCTGCCCCATATATGCGCATTTCCAGTTGCTCTGTGATCTGTGACCTTCATGCAGCACAGCACCAGGAATGGATAGAACCTAACTGGATACTGCAGCCTTCCCACCCTTGTGTCCTCCAGATGTTTGGGCTTCGATGCCTGTCAAACTCAGGCACCATGTCCAGTGGCCAGGAAGCCAGGGAGTTGCAATCCGAAATGTCTGGGAGCCCTCTGGCTGGGAAAGGCTGCCCTAGGAATTGTTCAGGATTGCACTCTAATAGGGGAATCCGGGGTATTTTTTTTTTTTTTTTTTAGAAGTCCCTCTAAATCCAGTGCAGCTTAATTTCTGGAGACTGTGTTTCAGATTGCCGCATCTGTCTCATTCAAATAAACTATGCTTAAAGATCCATAATGCTGTTCTTGCTTTGTGGGTTACGTATGATGGGGTGCAAGATTTTAGGGCTGGGCTGAAGTTCTCCTCTTCAGCATTTCCCAGATGGAAATGGTAGAGGAGCATGCTTGCAATCCCATCTGGAAGATGACAGCCTGAACTTCCCTTCCCACCTGCTATGCCCAGTGTCCATCCACTGAATAATAATTTCAAAATACTTCATTTGGCATGGGGTTGGAGATTTATTGGCAAGGGGGAAAACATAGCTGATGGATGGTACAGTGTCACTGTTCAAAAATGCATCAGTATCTGTTGCAGGAGGGATGGCAGCGAATGCACAGCATGCTGCTTTTGATAGGTGTGCGCACTAGAGACAAGAGGCTTCCACTCCAGAATCAGTGCCGCAGATTCTAAACCTTCTGTGGAGGAAGCTAACACTGCTGCAATGACAATTCTAGCAACACCATTTTTACAAGGCACCTCCAGAAGGACAAAGTAGGACGAAGATTTGCTGGGTGCCAAAGCAACAAGACTCAACAGAGGCAGTCCTGCACCAATAGAGTTATTTGGTGTCTCGACTGGAGCAGTTGGGGAAAGTTTTAGTGAGAAAAGAGGGTTCACCTGGACTAATGCTGGTGCAGACACCTACGAATCCAGTTGGGTTTGCTGTTTCACACTATCCAGCAAGACTTCAGTGAGGAGTAAGTGATTTCACATTTAAAGGCCTTTATGTATTCTTCAGCAAGGCAGCTTATTTGAATGTGCAGCAGATTCAGCTAAAGGCTTTTGAGGGCCCTTGGGCCAGGCACCCTCCATGGACCAACCTCACTCCTCGGCATTGTCAGCGGCTGCTCTTACGGTTCGCCCTCCTACTCAGCATCACTAGCACTGGCTCACCTGGCAGGCCTGTGGGCAACAGGATATGCTGCTCCTCCTTCTCCCCCCCCCCCTCACTGTCTGGACCAGAGGGAGAGGCAGAAGAACACACAGGTTGCTCTGGTGAAGAGGTGATGAAACAGCGAAGGGCTTCTGTCAGTGGCCTCTCCTGGATGTGGATGATCAGCAGCTTCTCGACACCACCAGCCATGGTAACCTGCTTAATGAATGTGGCCCATTCATGCCCATAATCTCACGGCAATAGCAAGGGCTTCAATGGCAGCAACAGTAAAGGACCCCAGCTGAACTACACAAGCAAGCCGAGAACAGGAAATGTTCATTAGCAAAGATGGCCAAGACCCACCTCCTCCACAATCCAGATTGGGATTAAGGCACACCAGGATGGGAGTGTGGGTGCTCCGCCTCTTTCCCTTGTGCTGTTTCTCAGTCCAAAGCTGTTGTTTGCTCTTGAAGGTACACAAGAAGCCAGGAAGATTTCTCCCCTCTAAATAGAGTAGCATTCACAGATGTGCACTGAACTACATGGTTCTCAGAACATCCAGAGAGACACAACTGACTCTTGAGTCTCTCTTGATGCTTCTTGATGGCCAGAATAAGAACACAATACGTAAAAATCTTGTGGTTTTCTCGGTGGTAGCAGCACATCAGAAAACAGTGTTATAAAGGGTGTGGACACTGACTTACATGGATTACTCGGCCACAAAATTCATTTTGTGAAGAACTTGCTTAAACTTGATTACCCCCTACACCCCCAATTTAGCTTGGCATCCTTTTATTACTTTTGTGAATCAATATTGGCAAGGTAAGCACTTGCTTTCTCGAAACCAATCATTTGGGAAAGAACTGCTTGTTCAAGTGCTTTCCTTATACTATACAATCATTCTCTTTTAGGGTTTTTATATTTTGAATTAACCAATTGGTTAAGGTTTCCTGGATAGGTGCTTGCATAGGTTGTTGTCTTCTAGCGATCTATATTAGGTTGATAAACTATATTAGGGTTTGTAAACTGCATGGAGATGACTTAAAAGTTTTCAAAAGGAAAGAAACCTACAGCAGCACCTATGCTATAGGTCTTTAAATATTCAGACATGTCTATCATATCTTTTTTCTATTCTGAACTCAGTGGACTAATGACCAGACTTAGTAAAATACACCTGCACATAACCTGGCTATCGCTTCCTTGCAACTGGGGGGCTGATAGAATATAAATGAGGGGGGACTTACATAATGTGGGTCAGCTACACCAATGATAGAGGCCTTGCTTTCTCACCTGCTTTTTGGAGGCTGGATACATGAATTCACTTTCTACTTTACCAATTTAGAGCTTAGAATTTTTTCCCTGAAGTCCTCTGGAAGTCTCCAGCTACCCATCCGAGAGTGGGATGAGGGTCTCTTCCTGTGCAGTCCTATATTTTTATGACAGTCTTTTTGTATTACTTCAAGCTGTGTGATTAGGCTGGGGAAAGACGTATAAAACAATGCTTTTTGGAACAGACTTCAAGACTCATATCAAAAACTAGCTGGACAAACAGGTATGAAATAATAATAAGTTATTTCATAGTGACCCTCAGAACTTAACTGCTCCCCCTGCCAAAAAAAAAAAGGAGGGGGGGACTCTGGAACTGGCATATTAAAAATAGCTTAGAGAGAAACAAGTGTTTCTAATATGAGGAACATTCTGATGTCCTTGTTTTCTCCAGTATTTGAGGACACCTTGTGTTTAAGAGAGCCATTTCTATGATTTACTGGGGATATTTCTGGGGTCACAGATTTCAAAATATGTGCTCCTAGTAAATAGAAGGATATTATTTGAATGTGAAACCACCAACTCTGTATTTATGAATAACTCAGATAAATTCATTGCAAATTTGTTAGTTGGCTTGTCTCATTTGGGTGACATATGTAAAGTAAGATACCTTATCAACAATCAAGTGAAGTATGTGATATTTAGAACTGCCAAATTTTCAGTAACCGTACCACAGTGGAAGAAGTAAGCTAGTGTAGTGAACACCAAGGGTTTACAGACATTTAACATCTGGTTTTTGTGTGCTTCCAAAATTCTCCCACTAAACCTTTTTCCCAAATTGTGGAGTTTCAAATGAGGATGAACAGATCTCAGCTTTTGTTCTTTATTTGTGTTTAGCAGTTTTTATGTTAAACTTTTGTGTTAAACTTTGTTCTGATTTTATGATAAAGATTGAAGCAAGTTCTCCGTGTGTACTGGTTTTCCTCAAAAAAGGACAAAACCTGGAATTATATGTGGAGCATTTATAGAAACATTTATATTCTTTCCCTACTGCTTGCACTGCAGCATTCTGGCTTTCATGAATCATTTCTGAAACATTATCTACACCAATTGGGAGGAGACATGGCATTTGCATCCCAGTCTCTTGGCTCAAGCTAATATGGCATCCCCTTTCCATATCTCATTTACTTTACCCATCTACCTCCCTTCTTTCTATTGTTTATTTTATTTTTTGGCTTTAGCTCCCAAATAATTGTCATATATTCCACTTTCTCTTACTTTCCACCTGGTCAGGGATGGCATTCACTTCCAACATGTTTTTAACTTGATTATTGTTAAATTAACCTTCCCTTTCTTGTATAATATACAAACAGACTTCTGGTAAAGTATTTGCAGTTTGATTAATTGGAACTCTTGATACTTTAAAATCCTAGCTCATTTCTGAACTAGCAATCTCATTAGCCATTTGCATTTTGAAATACACACAAATTCTCTTTTTATCAAATAATAAAACCTGTACCTTGCATGTTTATGTCTATAAACTAAAACTAGTTCCTCATTTTAGCTACTAAATGAAATATTAATTGTTCTCATTACATTACTGATATGTAAAACAATAAAACCCAAAATGATCCCTACAGGTAACAGTGTCCTCAGGAAGGTCTCTCTTGCAGATCCTCATGCTTGGACAGAATCATAACAAGGTTTCTCTGTTAGCTAGGCCTTAAGCACTTAGAGCTTAAGTAGTTGATATTATAAACAACAAGCAAACAAGGAGGCTTGTTCTGTGGAAGAATCCATTTTTAAAGAATTGTGATAAATAGATTGGATACATGCTATAAACTTATAGCTGATGGTAGGTGTCACACAGAAGAACTTGTCGTCCAGGTCTTCTACCCTTGTCTTCAGAGGTTATTCGAGTAATCATGGTTTCTCAAGCATTACAGGCCTTAGAAGGGAGAGCGGTCGCCATGGGCTGTTGTCATGTAGAGCATGAATTGTCAGGGATGAGCGGAAATGGCTATCAGGCTTTATGAGTGTGACATCTAAACACAGACTTAATCAGATGGCCTAATAATCCAACAAGCCACAGGTTAACCACTGGGTATTTTAGCTTCAAAATACCCCATTAGCCTGGGTTTGGATGTGATGCTTATCAACTTATGAAGAAGTTGATTGTGGGTTGTGGAATAAATGCGAAAGTACAGGGAGCATGGAAGGCAGAGTGCTCGCTCTCTCCTGCTTGTGCACCACAGCCCATCAGTTGTTTAGATAATGGATTATTGTGACAAGTGAACCAGATCCCCAAGAGAAGAAGGAAGTGGGCTTTTCTTCTTTGCTGCCTCTTTGCTTAGGCCCAACACTTGCTAGCAAAGAGTTCAGCTGGATTACTGAGGCATTTAGTACATGGGAAGCTGTCAGAGACCTCAGAGTAGAAAGAAATTAACAAAATAGTGCACCTGTGCTCCTTAAGTGGTTGCACTGGGTAGAATATTTTATTTCTCTGGCTGCCACCTTTAAACCAGTAGGTAAAGTGTGTGTGTGTGTGAGAGAGAGAGAGGGATAAGGAGATGATAGATGTGATGTGAGTTACAGAAAGAGAACGAGAGAGACAGCGAGAGAGAGAATTTTAAGTAACAAGGTTTAAGTTTTACTAAAGAAAAATATTAATAGGAACCATTTATGCTTACGCACCCAGCTGCTCACAACTCACACCCTCTCCTGCACACACACCATATTATCGATCAGTTAAGAAAGCTACCAGGGATAAATACAGTCAGCCAACCTCTTTCAATGAGGCTCCTATCCAAGCAATATCTTACAACCATTGGTTCAATTATCTCAATCAACACACACACACACGTACAGATTAACACCATGGTAGTATAACATCAAATGAAACACAAAAATGGAGGACAGTTCTGCCCTTTCACAGGAGGAATGCCCAACCGTCTCATTTCTTTGGTTTCCTGGGAGTGCTGGTCCTGAAATGGGCCGTCTTTGAGATGCATGACTCCTTCCGTCTCCTATGGAGATGAGTTGCGTGGATTTGGCACAAGAGAGAATTCCACTCTTTTCCCTTTCTTTTTGCCCAGTCCAGCTCTTCTAATGTCCTCTTGAAAAAGCTCAGCCCAAGTTGTTTTGCCTTGCCACTGTTCATAATTTCTTCTGTTCCCCTCATGATCACTTCTGGTGAACTTAGATGGAGGAAAGAGATGCCACATGGCTCTTGCTGCATCCTATCAATGAAAAAATGAAACAGAAAATGCCATCCTACTGTATCAAAGGCTTTTGCATGCACCAAGGGAGGCAAATATTACAATCTTATTTAATTTATGCAATTTGCCAACTAATTTGAGGCTTTTTAAAAAGGCTATACCCACTAGTATCAGTGGGTGTATAATACGATGTGGATTAATGCAATCAGTGACAAAACCTTGTAAACTAAAATAGTTATAAATGTATTAACACAACTATGAGGAACTGAAATACAATTATATGATTGGCTACTTGATTGTCTAATTTTTGCTTAGGTATGAAATTAATATCATCTTGAATTCTTTCCAAATAAAGAGGTACTCCAGTGAAGAATGCAATCATCCAAAAGCAGCTTGAAAAATCCAGTGGAATGACCACGTAGCTGTGTCTTACTCTCTAGTGCATGTTTAGGCTAAAATAACAACAACAACAACAACAGTAATTGCAGACCAACTGGATGGAACAGACTTATGAATTAATATGTCAAAAGTTACACAGGTTAGAAATGCACTAAAGGAGAAATCTTATGCAGGTTTAAACAGAAAGAAAATTACCACAACTTCTTGGATGCTGGGAGTAACAGCCCCCCTTTTACTTTTCCCTAAATATGCATCGGATTGAACTCTAATTAACCCATCCCCACTAACTACACGTTCTTCCAATTCTTTAAGATGTGCTTCCTCTTCATTATTTTGATTTATATTTTCTTGGATTTCTGACATTGGATTGTATATAAATGTGTTTGCTTTCTTATATATTTATTCTCTGACTCATTTACTTCTGCACTAAAGAGAATTTCACTCCCTTACAAGGAAGGCCTTCTGAATAGTTCCCTTCTGCGCCCTATTTTGGACTCCCTACTTAAGAACAGTTATGAGTGCTCCACATCTTGATGTCATTCCTTAAGAACAAGTCATTGAATAATCCTTAATAGAGCCTTAAGGAATTCACTGACAAGTATTAAATTCATTAAATGCTTTGTCAACCCCTTCAGCAGATGGACAATATATTCCTTCAATACTCACATTATAATTACTTCGTTCAGAAAATAAATCCATGACCTAATCATTACTTACTTAAGAGCGAAGAAATAAAATTAATATAGGGATATTAATCATGGGAATTATATGAAATGGCACTGACAAAACAGAAATGCAACAGAGGCTCTTCAGTGGATCTAAAGAAGAATAAGGGGGGCACAAAAAGTTAATTTGAGATGAGAACAAGATGAAATCTATATTTTGCTTAACATCAAGATGTTTTTCTCTTGATTTTCTCTAAGAAGCCCTTCAAACAAAGCCCAGCTATGCCGAGGGATATTAGGCCAGGTCTTACTGTGTCTACATCGCACCCCATAGCCTCTTGCCAGAAGTCTGGCTCTGGAGAAGGAAGGCCTGCATAAAGACACAGAGGTGGGGCTGTATGAAACAGATAACACCCTAGTTTGGGATCTCTGGTTCTGCCCTCAAAGGATGAAGTCTGGTCTCTTCTCTGGGGTTATATGATTCAGAGGAGGCAAGTAAGTCCTATGCACAGGTAAAGTCCTAAATATAGGCCCTGTAGTCCAATATAGGTCCCCCGCTCTGCTCTGCCTGCCCACCCTCCCTGTGCTGTGGTCACCTGCCCCTGGCTGGAGAGGCAGCCACTGTGTGCCAAATGCCGGGCCTTCAGCCCAGCAGCTTATGCAGGGGGCAAAGACTGTGGCAGCAGCTCTGGGCCACAGCAGAAAGGGGACACCAAAGGGCACTGTCCATTGGGTGCCTGCTCAGCAACTTCTCTGGGACTGCTGTGGGTTGGCCTGTGGGGAGAACAATCTCACCATTGTCACTGATGAGCTTGGAATCGTGTTTGTTTGCTAGTTTGTTTTTGCTGTATTCATTTTAATTATGTATCTGGGTGCATTGGGGAGCAAGGGGATGCCCCCATTCCCGTGGTCATGGGTAGGGGGAGGCATGGAAGAAATGCCTCACTGGATGCAGTTGGAATCAGCATTGGCATTGCCAGTGGCATCTTTTTGGTGCCAGCTTAAGAAGTGTCTGTATTTCTGCACATTTGACAGTGTAAAAGAAGGTTTTAACTGGTCCCGAGGATAATTTTTTGTTGAGTATTGACATTACTTTTTGCATTATATTCTATACTGTGTTTATATTTGTATTTATATCATATTATATGCTATTGTATTATACATTGCATTTATATTTTAACAGTTTAAATCATGTGTAAACTGCCCAGATTAATGACCCCAGGAAGTAATAGTGCTATGAGGCAGTGCAGGAAATTAAAAAAGCAGCTCCCATTAAAAATGTGGATGGAAGGCCAGTGTGAGGTCCTGATGAAAACAGGAACCCTGCAGCTGCCTGGCGATGCCAACCCCTTGTGCTAGCCCTGGCGGAAGATTTTTAGCAATGCTGATGGCCGAGAAATGGTTTGCTATCCAGTACTTACGTATCTGGGATAAAACCTCAGTGAGCACAATGGATTTATGTCTGAGGAAAGGATTACACGTGTGGCTCCCAGAAGAAAGGATGCCCCATGAAGTGCATAGATCAGGCAAGAGAAAGAAAGCATAACCTTGAAAATAGTTGCATTTCCCCAGTCCCTGCAGCTTAATGTGCAATGTTGTTCAGTGAATAGCTACTAATTTGATTCATAGGAGATGCTTGACCCTATTCTACCAACAGTAACTGTTTCGCTATATGGAGGATATGAAGCATTTTATGTTCCTTTCATTTGTTAGGAACTTGATTTTGTTTGTTTGGAGTCCCAAAAGTTGAGGCCAAAACTCACACTATGCCTTCCTTTCTAGTTTTCCCATCCTATTTGGTCTGGAACTAAGAAGCAATAGGGGTCCCATATGAACAGTCATGTCCAAATGCCAGTTATCTGTTAATCAAGAAGTGCTTTATTGTAGGAAAGCCAAAGAATCTTAAATGGCAAAGCAGACGGGACTGGACTGAATAAGGCTTTCAAAGAAGAACTATACGTGTGGGAGTGACCCTTCATATAGGTTGCGCTACTTAATTCTCTTTTCAAGTAGGTTATATCAGAGATAGCCAATTTCAATATGATGGAAAAGTGACAACATTTTAGGGATGGTGGAGGTGCTTTACTGCATGGGATGCTTACTGCATCAGGTGCCAAAATCACCAAACTAGCCTTGGCTACTAGATACTTTGACCTCCGCACTGGGAGGGGATCATTCTGCCTCAGGAAGCCAGAATGGAACCAGTGTACCCAGTAGCAGGGTTTCCGGCCTTAACATATACTCTGCTAACAGAGTGGGATGGTGTAAACTGGTGTCCTGCAATGGCAGGGGGTTGGACCCGATGGCCATCTTGGAGCCTTCCAACTCTACGATTCTATGACTCTATGAACACACTATTTCTGTTTAGTGATATATGAGAAATTCCTTTTATGTCCTTAAAAAAAATCTGGATTTAACCAGCTTGCATTTCCCAAATAGCATATGGATTTGCACACAGTGTGTGGTCAAAGTCTACACATTTCTGAGCATAAAGTGTGACCAACAACCAGAAAAGTGTTCAACAGCATATGTTCTTTTGAAAAAAAAATGCATGCAAATACACATGAATCAATGGAAGAAGGATGTGTATATTTCAAAGATCTGCACAATTTGGAAAACCATGCAACCCCCCCCCCAAAAAAAAGAAAAATAAATAAATAAAAACCCCTAAGATTTTCTTGCAAAAAGCAAGCAAGCACCAAGTTTTACCTGGTAACCTGAATCTGATGTGCTACAGTTTAAGTTCATTGTTTCCTGTTCTACACTCAGGGATGAGCGAGAAGAGGGCTCTTCCTTCCTCTGTGTGACAGCCTTTGAAGTACTTGTAAAGTGCTATCGTATCTCCTTGCGGTCTGCTTGCGGTTGAACATGCCTGGCTCCCTCAGCCTCTCATTGTATGGCTTAGTTTCCAGACCCTGGATCGTAGCTGTTTCCCTCCTCTGAACCCTTTCTAGTTTTTCTACATCTTTTTAAAACCTGGGTGCCCAGAACTGAACACACTATTCCACATGAAGTCTGACTAGGGCAAAGTAAAGGGGAACTAGTACCTCTCTTGCTCTGGAAGTGATGCTTCTATTTACACGTCCCAAAATATTGTTTGTCCCTTTTGCAGATGCATCACGTTACTGGCTCATGTTTAGCTTGTTGTCCACAACAACTCTAAGGTCTTTTCTTGGATTTGGGGTTTGTTTTCCATGAGAGGAAGAGCTCTTTTTAGAGAAAACCCCACTGCCTGATTCTCAGTGATTCTGTCCTTCCCATCTCACACTGTTCAGTACAAGTTCTTGACTCTGTGTAACCCTTTCAGGGGTTTGAAGTGAAGCTCACGTCCATCAGGACAGTTCATCCAAAATGCACACGCACTTAAACACATCACGACGCTGGAGGATCAACATTGCATCTGACATGTGTACATGCAGAGGTAGAAATCACCTGCAATTTAAATGGCATTTAAGCAGAAATACAGTACACCTCACCATAGAGGGGAAGACTGTGACCGGTGGACTTTTGTGTCCAGGTGGGAACTCTGCATGGACAACTTGAAGTCTGCTTTTCCCCATTCTTTTGGAACCTTACACTGGACTGGGACTAAGCAGCCCTTCAAACAAAGGGCAGTACTAAAGGTACTGTTTTGTGGATCCACAGAACTAGAAGGAAGGGATTGCACATAATCTTGTTCCCTGACCACATTTCCCAGATCACTCTGTGTTATTAATGCTAGCATGGAAACACAGAAGCTGGGGCAGCTTTATACCTATCTACCCTCCCAGTGATTCTGAGACAGGGTGTGGTTGTCTGTCTGTCTGTCTATCTTTAAAACATTACATTTATCGGAGAGAGGACAATGATTTGACATTCATTCCCCTGGTCCCTAATCCCTGTCTCTGATCTCAGCAAGCAGAGAGGACAAGTTTACATTCTTCATCCCTGTGTGCTAGGAAATGTACATGCGACTGGTTCTTCCCACTGCCTGGCTCCATATGCAGTCCTCATGGCCAAAAATGTTGACCACCCCTGGACTAGGAGATGTTAATTTTTCAGCAAATATACTATCTGTCAGACTGGCCATGAACTGTATAGCTGTTGGTGGTTGTGGTGGTTGTTTGCAGGCTGTGCTCTTTTCATTCTTGCAGCTGTGAGTGATTTCAAAAAATGGTGCAAAATTTTAACCAGAGCACTGGTGAGAAATCTTATAACTACAAGCAGTGTTTGTAAGAAACAGGTGTTTTCTCCGACGTATTCCCATCTCATGATCTCTCAAGATCAGCCTCTAGGTTTACTTCCCCAAATTCCCCCTCCACCCACTTTCAAATGTTGGAGCCCAAATTTGAGAATTTTGGATCAAGAAGCTGGTGGGGAGCTGGGTGCACACACTGAGAGATGAAGAATCTGCCTGGTCTTCCATATTATATCTGTCTTCACCCCATGAATCAAAATCAGCAGAGACAGACAGAGCTGCTTTTTGAGCCCTGGCCTTGCAGTTATTTCACATTCTCAGCTGGGAAGCAGACAGAGGCTTGGGTGCCAATATATGGCTGATGAATTTTAAGTGATTGATCTCTGTAAAGTGCATCTTTCTCCACCATCCAGCCTGGTTGTGCAGACACAGATAGATTAAGCAATTATGGATTAATTCAGCATCAGATGGCCTTGGACAATTAGTCATGAGCTAAGCAGTGACCAGGTGCCTTTCGATAAAGGAACGTCATTATAGCAAAGGAAACTTGGCAACTTGAGCCTGTGAATCAAGCAGCGACAGTTCAACATTTTGACAGGAGAGGAAATGAAGATTAGCATAAAGTGCCACCAATTACTACCAGCAGGAAGCCTTCCCACAGGCTCAGTGATGCCCGGAGGAAAATGCAACAGCACTTTGGAAGAGATGTGGACTTCAAAGTGGATCGCTGGTTGTGGAGATGGGTCTTGAGGCATGCCGAGAAAGGGAGAGGTAGAGCAGCTGCAACAATTCCACAGGAAAAAGGGAGATGAATATCAGCATGTGTAATTCATCATCTGCATGGTCAGAGTCGAGCCACATTTATGTTCGGAAAAAGAAAAAGCTCTTCTAGTTTTCTCATTGCTCCAAAGTCCAGAAAAGAAACCCACTAGACTCAGAGTTCAGATTGCGCATCAACAACTTTTCTATGATTGAAGAACAAAAGTCAAAAGGACTGGAGTTTGATGAAGGAAGAACAAGGGTGGCTGACTTAGAGCTGCCAATAGGATTGGCACCACCAGATACCTGCCAAGACACAAAGCCTTGCAGGAGACCCTCTCTTCATGCCCAGAGCCTCCAGAGCTTACTATTCCTGCTCCCTGTTGCTGTCTACTCACCTGCATACACGGATCTGTACCAGTGAGGCCAGGGGTCATGTTTGTGCCCCTCCATTAAACCAAGAGAGGTTTGTCTACTTGCTATCGCTCAGCCTCTTGCTTATGTATTAGATTTGTGTCTCACTTTACCATCAAGGGGCAGTCAAGTGCACTATCTTAGAAACTCTCTCTCTCTCTCTTTCTCTACACACACACAGAGATAGATAATAGATATGGATAGATATACTAGATTAAAACAGCAATAAAATGTATTAACATAATTTTGAAACAATAACAAACTAAAAATAGTACCTAACCCAACAGACCAGCTTACAAACTAAAGTTCTGTTTGAATAAGAATGTCTTTGCCTGCCAACAATGAGACAACCAACCTTGCCTCTCTTGGCAAGCTATTCCACCACCTGGAAGTAGCTACAAAGAAAGCCCACCCCAAAGTTCATGATACCACAAGAAGGGCCTCTCCCAGAGATGTTAAAACCTGGGTGAGCTCACCAAGGGAAATATGATCTGTCATGGAGTGAGGTTCCTAGCTGCACAGAGCTTTAAAGGTATAACCAGCACTTTGAATCAGGCTCAGAAGTATATCAGTAGCCAGTGAAAAAGCTGTAGGGAGCAACCCTTGCTGTTGTGAAGATGGTTGGGAAGTGAATCATGCACATCACAGCCAAGTCCTTTTAGGAAAGCTGAGATAGAAGGAAACCATCAAAGAAAACAGGTGTGCCTATAGGCAGCATTCACACTTGCAAGTGAGATTTCACTAGCATCAGGGCAGAAAATAATGCACTTCTTTTATCAGAAGACATGAATTATGCATGCACATGCACACATGTGTGAGTGTGCATGCGTGCGCACTCACACACTATTTTAGAAATAGAAAGAAGAATTTGTTCTGGTAATACTCACACTAGGACTTTATTTTCCAAGTGCTTGTTTTCTGTTTTTCAACAGCAGAATGTGTCAAAGTTTGCTTTTTGGCATTTGGACGTCCACCAATGTGTTTGCATGTGTGCACGTTCAGAAAACGTTGTCAGAAAAGTAAGGATGAGGGAACCTTTCTCCACATGTTCACAAATGAGCATATACAAAAACACAAGCAAACACCAGGGCACACACACAAATGCACATGTGCACATACAGTTCCTATTGCAAAAGCATTTGTGTGGACATTACCACAAAATGTAACCCTACAAAAATACTTACACATTCAGCCAAAGCTGTTTGGCAACCTTCATCGATAACTGAGACCTCAAAGATGTTTTGTACAATAATTCCTTATTATAGGACATGCAATAATAGTAATAAAAATTAGATAAGATGGTGAGCAAATCTCATAATCATTTTTGGGGCCCAGCATCTCTGACTCTGACAATCTTCCCAATGCTGTCTTCTCTCACCTTTCGGAACCATCAGAGAACTATAAGCAACACAATCTTTTTTGGTTGACCATGCCCTGTATTTCAAATTGTAACTGTACTTGCACTGTATTGCAAGCAAGCATTTCAGTGGTGGGTTTTCATCCTCACTTATTCACACCTGCAATCTATCCACACAACTTGCCCAAAGCTGTTGCTCCGCTGTGACTTTTCTCCACTTCCTGTTAAAGTTTGGGCTTTTCCACATTGGATTGATAGTAATGAGACTCTGTTATAGCAATGGAAAAGAAATTTGTTCAGTTCACATTTTAATGCAGACTCATTTAGTTTGGGGCTTTTAACCTACTGTGCAAACAGAAATGTAGTTACCTTTTTATAAATCTGTACTCCAAATGCTGAAATAGAGTTTCCCAATAATACTGAAAATGCATCCAAAATATGTATTTTAGGGGGGAAAATGTTCAAACGGTTTGCAGGTGGCGCAGTGGTTTAAACTGCTGTGCTGCTGGGCTGGTTGATCGAAAGGTTGCCGGTTTGAATCTGCACAACGGGATGAGTTCCCGTTGCTCCGTCCCAGCTCCTGCCAACCTTGCAGTTCGAAAGCATGAAAATGCAAGTAGATAAAAAGGTACCACTTCAGTGGGAAGGTAACAGCATTCCGTGCACTTCGGTGTTTAGTCATGCTGGCCACATGACCACGGAGACTGTCTGTGGTCAAACACTGGCTCCCTTGGCTAGGAAACGGAGATGATCACCACCCCCTAGAGTCAGGCATGACTGGGCTTAACGTCAAGGAGAAACCTTTACCTTTACTTTACCTTAATGTTCAAACATGCATTATATTAGGGAAATTTCTTGCAAAATGGTATCATCACCATTAGCGTTACAGCGCATTCGTAGTGAACAATCCAAAGTGGCTTACATAACATCATTTTATCATCACAACAACCCTGTGACGGAGGTTAACCTGAGAATGAGTAACTGGCCTTAAGTCACCCAGTGAGCTTCAGTACTGAGTGGGGACAGGAAACCAGATCTCCTGGGTTCATAGTCCAACTTTCAAACCATTGCAACAAAAATTCATTTGCCAAAGGAAATACTCTCATAAAATGCTTCTGAATGCATTTTTAAAAATTTCAGCCTTGTCAAGGAAGTGTATTTAGGATTGGAAAGTGTGAGAAACCAACACTGTGCTTCATAATCCTGCCATTGCTTGTTTTGATAGTTAAACCCTGTTTATTGAAAAAGTAGATTGTAACAAGGCTTTGAAAGATCCATACATACCCACTCACCGACCATAAACACATGTGCACATGTACACATTCAGTTTTTGAAGCCCGCTATTCTATCAAAACACCTTTCCAGATGAAAGGCAAAATGATATCTTCAAAATCCACCTTTTTCATTATCCAGAAATCTCCCCTGGGGTGGTACATGGCCCCATCATTGTCTGTCATTTGGTTGGCAATTAAAAATGTTTTTCTCCAGTGAACTTTTAGTTAAATACTGTCTCTTTTATAATGTTTTAACTGCTTCTAGTTTAATAATTGATGGTATCTTTCATTTGGAGTTACATTGCTTTTATTTGTAAATTGTGAACTACCTTGAGTATGGTTTCTGCAGAAGGGTAGGATATAAATTATTGAAAGAAAGAAATTCCAGAACGATGCTGCAGATGATAATATCAAAAGATCTGTGAAAATAAATAGTTTCAGTCTCTCCCCACCCTCCTGCCACCCCACCACCCATCCTTCCTCATACGTACATGATCTTCTGATTATCTGGAACAGGGTTACAAACCCTCAGGTCCAGGTGCCTTTTGGAACAAAGGGTCATGTACCTTCCCTCTAGTCTCACCGCCTTCCATACATTGCCACAGGCAAAAAAGCTAAGAACCCCTTTCCACATCCACTGCTGTTTTGATGGCTTCCTGTACTTTGTGTAGCACTTTCTCATCCTGAATCATGTAACTATGTCATCTAAGACTTCGTTGTGAGCAATACGTATGCTGGTGTTTTGGATTTCTTGACCTCATTCCTTTTGTCTTTGGTTAAGGAAGTACAACACTGGGGTCCCCTTTTGTTTTAACTTGCTGGAATCTTGAAACATTTCCATTTGAGCAACATAGAAACAGAATGAGTCAGAAGGGGTCTCCCGGGCCATCTAGTCTGACCTCTGGCACCAGCTGGCTCTGCTCACGACATGCCCACCATGCGGACGTCCAGCCTATCCTTGAACACCCGCACCGATGGGGCCTCCACCACCTCTCGTGGAAGCCCATTCCACACCCTCAGGGTCCTGACTATCAGGAAGTGCTTCCTGGCATCCAAATGGACCCTTGCAAGTTGCAACAGACTGTACCAGACAGTTTTACTCTGGATAGTGGGAGTATTTTGTTTATTTTTCTAATTTATTTTTAACTATCTTTCACAAGTGTATAACCAGGCACTTCTGGGGTTCCAAAATGGTGGGAGGGGGGCACCTTACTTAGTCAGTGACCTGGAATGGTTATGTAGTAGCTATGAACCAACCATAGCATAGGTACCACCTATCAAGGAGCAATGAACCTCAGCCATGAGTATTGACCAAGACAGGCGGCCAATAGGAGAATGTATTATTTTAACCTCAGTTGACAGTTGTCAAATAGTAACTGCCAAGTGAGAGCAAAGCTTAGAGAACTTTGCTTGCATGATGGAATGGCATCTATATCAAACTCTTTATGGCAAGATCTACTTGCTTCTTGTTTGAGTCTTCAGTTCTCAGTGTTCTGTGCCTTTTCCTCCCTTTCCGAATACTCTAGGTGCTTAGAAAAGCATCTGAGAGATAGGATCCCAAGGGTATGAAATGGGCTTCCATGGGAGGTGGTTGAGGCCCCATCGATGAGGGTTTTCAAGGGTAGACTGGATATGCACGTGGTAGACATGCCATGAGCAGAGCAGGCTAGAGCCAGGGGACAGACTAGATGGCCCGGGAGACCCTGTCTGACTCACTGTTCCTATGTTTCTATGTAATGCCAGCATCTTCTGCTATCTGTCCCAATGTCTCAACACAACAATACACTCTAGATTAGTGGTGAGATGGACAGGATGCCTGCAAAGAGAGAAGTAATTCTTATGCACCATGGTAACCACCACTTCTTCAGTCTTGATACTGAATGAAGTATTCCGGTGTGCACACTTGGAAGAGAATAGTCCTCCCCGGTTTGTTCACCCAAGGCTCAGTTTTGTAATCTGGTTTGGCTACCTCCTCCACTATTAAACTGTGGACAAGAGAGGTCTAAATCTGTATTAATCTGGCATTTCAAAGCAGCATCTTGTGAATGGGGAACCACCAAACCTGCAGGTGTTTCCTTCACTCTCTGCACTCCCCTTACCTGGCTAGTCCTCCTCTCAACACCATATCTTTCTCTGCACACACTACATGATTGGGTCCCCCCAGGTCCCTTCCTTGGACCCATAGCTTCCCTTCCAGGCATATACTCAGCCCTGCAGAAGGGGAACCAAATCCTCACCAAGGACCCTAATAAACCAAGGTATTCAGGCCTTGGCCTTTGCTTTCTCACCTCCCCTTCCCACAAAGGGGCAAACCTTTGGCATCATCCCCTTCAAGGTTCTTACTGCCCCACTTCTACCAGATATGGGCCTTCTTCAGAGTCACATAGGTGGCTCAGGTTCTCAGGGAGTCTTCCTCCTTTCCCCAGGTATACCAGCTTCTCTGGGCAATAGAGTAAAGAAACTGAGTGGGAGTCTTTCTTGAAGAGCATCCCAGTTGAGTTCTCTGTGGCTTTGGGTCTTACAGAGGACTGTCATCTGTAAGGCCAGGCAAATGCCAACCCTAAAATTGAACCCCCTCACCATGGATAAAGGTGTTCACTGAGCAAGCTTGGCTCAAGCTTTTAAGCTTCGGGAGTCCCTAGCTCAGGCCTTTGTTAAAAATTTTCTTGATGGAGTCCTGTCCAAACTTTCATTCAAAATTGTAGGAAAGAGACTGTATATCATCATCTCCCTAGGCAATCTATTGTGTCTTCATAGAGACAGGAAATGTTCTCAGTGGTTATCACGACATTTGAAAACAACCATTCCTTTGTTTCAAACTTTAGCTTTTTCAAAAAAAAAGTGGACTGCTGCCTTTTTTCAGCTTTACAAAATCATCTCAATGTGACAAAAATGTGGATCAAATATTGTTGCAACAAAATAGATTGTCACAGGCAATCACAGAAATATAACACTGAACAGGGAATTTATTTCTCCAAATTGGCCTGATTGAATTAACTGGTAGTACAGGAGAGAAAAGGATTAGGAATGATGAAAAGCAAGAGTAATAGAAAACAAGCCAATCAAACATTGCTGCGTAGGAAGATTTTAAAACCAGAAAGGAGAGAATGACAGCCCTGGTAGGGCAGCCCAGTCCTGTGATGATCCTGTTGAGTTCATTTCCATGGATTTTGTTTGAGCTCGGTTTACTGAACCTTTGTGGTTCTAGAGGATCTGCTCCCCGCCACCTTAAATCAATGTACTGCTTGCAGCTATTGAATGACACCCATGTGGAACCGGTTCCTGCCTGGCCCTGTTCTGGGGCACATGGGATAGCTGTGGGTGTGCACGGCCTTCCTTTCAGAGCAATAAAGCCTCGATTTGTCATTCCCTGGGTTCCTTTCAAAGGATCAACAAGGAAATTCCTTAGTTACTAGCCAGTAAATGGGCAGTAAATCTGCCGAGGAGACACGCATCTCATTCCCATCAGTTGACTCAGTTTCTCTCACTAAATATTTCATGGGTTCTCACTTCACAGCTTGTACTCCAATGTTTCCATGAAAATAATAATATTTTATTTAAGGAAGCAAGGGAAAAGGAGAGGAGAGAGAGCGTATGAGTGCTTGCAGCCATCTGCATCATGTTTCCAAGGGCTCCATCGGTAGCACAGAGCGAGTTCCTTCAACATCCCCCAGTTTAATTCAGCAATATCATCAATGTCAATGAGAATCCAGTGGCTGCCCAGCTATTGGTCATCTGGACCTGACATAAACTCAATAAATACTCCATAACCCTTGACAGCAGCCAGCCGATTAGCCTCAAATGAGTGATTGCACAACCAACACCTGCTGAACCAAATCAGCCGGCTGACGGATGGGCCTGTTCAGAGCTCTGACCACAAGTGAGATCAGTGGAAGAATGATTTTCTGCTTGGAGAAAAGAATTAGGAATTGTGGCTGTGGCAATTGGAAACCTTTCGCATGCTTTCATTTCATCTCCCCCCTCCTCTCCTTCTCCTGCTCCAAACTTTCGCTGAAACAATAGTATGGCATGCATAAAAGTTTCAGGGTAAGGGGGACTCTGCGTGCAGGAGCAAAATGAACCAAAAAGGGAGGGGGGACTTGATTAACAATCTGGCCTTTCTGCCACTAAAACAATCACCCCTCCTTAGTTTTAATGTTGATGGATGCAGGTGTGCAGAGTGGGAGAGCGGTTGATATAATTGTCAACACACCCTGGGGCCTGAGAGCACGATCCCATTTAGTTTGGAATATCCACTAAGATTTGGTCCCACATCTGCATAGCATCTGACATTTCCTTTGCCTGCTTGACCCCCAGAGGAGGTGTAAATCTGCTAAAGAGATCTCTATCAGCATCGCAAAGCCTGTCTCACTGGTGTGTCACAAGATGCAGACCAGGGACCAACCCCCTATAGCCTGAAGTGCCTGATCCTGCCTAATCTTGAAAACTGGACGGGTGACTCGAGCCCTTCATTGAACAGGTGGTTGGAGCTGATGGCCTGCTGGGCCCCTTCCAACTGTATGACTCAATGCCTCCCATGCCGCTTCTGTTGTATCACGACTAGTTTAAATGTTGCATTGTTTTTCAACAGTGTCTATTTCAGTGGGCAAATCTGCAGCGCTGCTGTGGAGGGAGGAGACTTCGCCAGGGGGGTGGGTTGAGCAGGAGGGGCCTGCAGTGAGGAAGTGTCCTATTGGGCCTCCCATGTTGCTTCAAGTGCTGGGTGAGGAGGAGCCAGATGAGCACCTCTTCTCAGAAGTACACTGCCTTGAATGGTGCTTATTCCTGTGAGAGTCAGCATGGAAGAAGGACTGTAAGGAACCACTAGCTGAAAACACCCCAGTCTACATGTCTAAAAGGTAAAAGGTAAAGGTTTCCCCATGACATTAAAGTCCAGTCATGTCTGACTCTTCGGAGTGGTGCTCATCTCCGTTTCCTGGCCGAGGGGACCAGCATTTGTCTCTAGACATTCTCCGTGGTCATGAGGCCAGCATGACAAAATACATGTGCATGGAATGCTGTTACCTTCCCACCGAAGTACCTGTTTATCTACTTGCATTTATATGCTTTCGAACTGCAAGGATGGCAGGAGCTGGGGCAGAGTAGGGGAGCTCACTCCATCCTGCGGATTCGAACTGTCGACCTTCCGATCAACCAGCCCAGCAATTTAAACCACTGCGCCACCCGCCGTCCCCGTCTACATGTCCACTCAGAAATAAATCACATTGCCTGTATAATGGTTCTTGGTCCTACAAAAGTCAGCATGAGGAAGGAAAGTGGTTGTTTTGGCTTTTCAGAAGATACTGTGAATTACTTAAAATCAATCAACACCTCCCCTCCTTTATACCAGTGAATGTACACATAATGAATCTAAAATAAATTAACTTAAAGGACCCTTTCCCTACACACATCACCTTTCCAACTCCTCACACTTTTACCACTGAAATCTTACATACTGAGGCATTTCTCCAAAATTCTTGAAAACTCTAGAAAGAAGCAAAAATATACCTGCCTCTTTTGCAGGGAAACAGGTCGCAGAAGGACTTTCCCATGCATTCATACTCCTTGGTTTACAGTGATCAGCCAGTCCCCCTGGGGTGGTACAGGAACCCCTCAGGAACTGTCCAATTCCTGCTACAAGACCCTAGAACAGTGGTGGTGAACCTATGGCATGCGTGCCACAGTTGGCACGCAGAGCCCTCTCTGTCGGCACATGAGCCAGGTCACCCCAGCATCGCCCCATTAGCTGAGCATTGGATAACAGTGCACAGAGGGCCATGCGCATGCTCAGAAAGGAGTAACCGTGCCAGGCAATGATGTCACAAGCCGTGACTCATTAGCCGTGACTTGTCCGGGCTTTCGCATGGCCAGTCAGTGTGCTATTATATATATGGACTAGCTGTGAGTTTTAATACATTCATTTTTTAACACAAGATTTTAGCTTTGAGCTTGGAGTATCAGCATGCCTACAACAGCAAAGATCACATTAATTGTGCAAAAGCATGCCAAATGCAAACTTTTCCCTTTCAATAAAAAGCTGTTTGTATCATTGAAAGGCTGTTATTGGGTTTTTCTTTTAAGACACAAGATGTTAAGGTATGAGTTGTTCTTTCTAAACTAAAACCTCAGTATTCAGGTTTTATTGCAGTGTTGGCACTTTGTGACAAATAAGTGGGTTTTGGGTTGCAGTTTGGGCCCTTGGTTTCTAAAAGGTTTGCCACCACTGCCCTAGAATATGCTTTATATCAGAGGTTTTGACATTCAGGTTGTGTGGGCAAATCCAGTCCTCTGAGTTTGCCAGAACGCAGTGATGCACCCTTCCCCCATCTACTTCTCTTTGCCCAAAATGCCAGGCACATGGCCATTTTTGCATGTGTTAAAAGATTGAAAGACATCTCCCAACACTTAGTTACTGGCAGGAACAGCTTCAGACTAAAATAGGCCTGTGGTTTTGATAGATTTAGCCCATTCTTTTTTTCATTCAGCCCTAGCCATCACTGTGACACAACTGCTAAGGGCTTTTCTCTACGACCGAATTTGGCCCCAAGGTTGTTGGAGATTTGACACTTCTGCTGTAGATATTTGAGAGTTTGGGTTAGACCTGGTTTGTTTAGATAATACTGCCTTTGACTTCAGAATCAGCTTTGAGCATACCCCCGAAAGCCACATAGAGCTAACTGCTCTTGTCTACCTATGTGCAGAAGGTCAATCATAAGAATCAACCCTGCCTTTCCATCACTGTGTTTGTGTGTTTGTGTGTGTGTGGGGAGGGAGGAAGGGAGGCAAAACACAAAGCCTCATTCATAATTTTTGCACTTTGGTCTAAATGACATTTCAGGTTTTGAAGTGCTGCCTAGATTCAGGATTTGCCATCATCTCTGAAAGTAATTTGATTTGCTGGCAAAGCAGAGATATCTGCTGGTATGCAGAAACATCAATGCCCCCACTGCCAGCTCAAATCAGATGGAAGCTTGACCTTAGAAAACTCTGTCATTCCCTGTAAACTTTGGCTTTGTACTGACTTATGTGACTCAGACCACATTAAGCAAAGACTCACACAAGGAAATGTGGCATCATCAGGGCAACACCAATTTTTAATATGTCTGGGATCCATACCTTCTTCCACTTGCTGGAAAATCAAGGGTGCATTTAATATTTGGGTAGAATATTTGACTTCAAAGGTAGTCTGAGGGCTGCTTGACTGGCAAGCAGATATTCCCATGACACCACCGTTTTGAAGAAAATGCTTCATCTTTCTTAATGGATGCTTTTGTAAAACCAGGCAAACAAACATGATTTTTCCCTGTTCATTATTGGAATCTTGGTGCCCAGAGCGCCATCTGGAGGCATCATGGTGAGATGCAACTGAAGTGAAGCTACAAAGCAGGTTAGAGAAACAGATAGCTAAGGAAAGATTTGGCTTTGCAATAACAGAAGTGTACATTGCATTCATAAAGGTGCTAATTCATCTCAGCCAGACCTGTGGCTCTTACGGGTTTCACAGAATACATCACATGTTTCAGAGGAGATGCTATGTAGAAATTCATTGACTCCCTTTACTTTGCAGCTGGACGAATTCTTTAAAAGAGAAAAGGAAGGAAGGAAAGAAGACTCCACACCATGCAGAGCTAATACAGGAGATCTATAAACCCTAAAAGTGTCCACAATCATTCTTATATATGGTTATATCCATTTTTTGATGGAATCGTTTCAGCACCTCTCTCTCTTCTTGACAGTTTTTCAGTGACAGCTTCAAAGGTGATTTTTGAATTCATATTGGTGAGTTTGGAATTGATGTTGTCAGCTAAATCTGCTTGTCAATGCAGCATCATGTTTATCTGAGTCACTATGAGATGCTGCGTTGGATAGAATTGCCCGTGAAATGGATCCAAAAAGCATTATCTTCACTATCATTTTGTAGGTAAATCTGATTATCGATGCAGGATTATGTTGTCCTCTCATTAACCTGATGATCCCCAGTTGCCCAGGGTAGCAAAAGAGAAAAAAGAAGCTGCAATTGAAAGAGAAGCAACAGCTCAAAAGCAGCTGCAGATTGAGGGAAGCAATAACAAAGAACAGAACTTTTAAGAGAAGTTATCCACAAATGTTTATTTGTTGTTTTCCTTCAGGGAATATATCTGCCATGCCCAACATCTGTTACAACCCTCTTAGTGTACTCATGCATACAGAACTGAAGAGTCAATTCTATATTTATTAAATGAGATGTCTTTCTTATTATTTATAGAATAATTATAAATATTATAATATTTATAATTATTCT
>NW_025335762.1:7875797-7921232 GCF_004798865.1 Varanus komodoensis
AGAATAATTATAAATATTATAATATTTATAATTATTCTATAAATAATTATAAAGGCCAAACGAGAACACACAATATTGAATAAGGCAATAACCTTTAAAATCCATTATCAAAGCCACATGCAAATAGTGAGAAATAGTGACAACAGGGAAAAAATGGAAGCACACCAACGTAATCGTCAATAGCTTAAAGCAGAGAATTGCTTCTTAGTCTAAGGCCTTTCTAAAATGAAAGATCTTCACCATGTGGAGATGGTGATTAAACTGAGGGTAAGATAAGCCTCATCTGAGAGTTATATTGCTGGGTGCTAAGGACAAGAAGGCCCTGACTTGGGCCTGATGAAGGCACACTTTTCAGTTGATGGAACACATAGAAGCATCCAAAATGCTGATTATCTGATGGTTTCCCCAGTTTTGTACCATTTTTGTCCATTCTCCAAGGTAGAAATGCCTCCCCTATATTACTGGAAGTAAGGGGTTTATGCTGGTAGTTTGGCCTACACCATTTCTCTTTGGCTTATCTCTCTGCAGCCCCCCACCCCCAGGACCTAAAGGGGGGTCCCCAAGAGTTCATTTGAAACTGAATGCAGACCAAGGGTGGAAAGGGGTCCAGCACCCTTAACTTAAAGTTCTTCAAGACTGCTCCTTGGATTTTGAATTGGTCCAGGAAAAAATCTCAGAAGCTTCTGGAACAATGGCTGTTTCTAGCATTTCCCAAACGTAGCCTTACATGGGGCATAAGGACTTTGGGTGAATCCTTTGTGAATTCAGATGGAAAAAAGTGTCTTCTTCAGGGAGTTGTAGGACTATATTCCATCTAAACATGCAAAGGATTGTGCCTTAGTTCGCAGTCACTCAGGATGAAAATGAAGTACATAAAGGAGCAAAAACCTGGGGCTGTTTCAGATGTATGTGTTCATCCTGCAGTGACAGCACCAGAAGCTGGTAACTTGCATGTGTGAATGAGTAACGTATGCTGTATGCTTTAATTCCACTGCACAGACAATGCGTGGCACCATCCAGACATGACGCCTGTAGGCCTTTTGCTTAGTGCATGTATCATGCAATAAACTTCTCCAAATCTGTTGACAATTTGAAAAGGGAGCCAAAGAAAAGGGGTGGGGAAGAGAAAAATGGTTCTTGTTGAGGAAAAACAGACAAACAAACAATGAATTCAAACTAGAAAATTGGATCACCCTGGTATACTCTAAGGATTCTTATATGATCAGAGATAACCAGGGATCTATTCATTTCAAGCCACAGATCATGAGAACTTGCCCTGTTTCAAACCTTAGTGCAGACATGGGCACACGGTTCTTGAAAAATGCCCACTTTGAAATGCAAATTTTCAGCCACTTACATTTTCACATCTTGGTCAATTGGAGCCAAGTGTGGACTTTTAAACAATGTGGGTGGAAATGCATTGTTTTCCTTCAAAGTATAGAGACTTCTCATTGGAACTAAATGAAAGATAGGTTGAGAACAAGCTTGACCAGCCCTGATGCTCCCTTTTCAGGCACCATCTTATTGGGATACCTGTGAACCCCCAAGCTTGAAGGGTACAGGGTGGGAGGAATGGAAAAGATATTCTCTCCTTCCCATATTCCTGCTCTGCATTTCCTGTGTTCGGCCATCTAGTAACAGTACTTCAGAGGATGTTCCCGGCTGCCTAAGTCTCTTCCTTTGACCCTTTTCCAAGGTCACCTTCCCAACCTTGGAGATCAGCAAACAATATTCTTTCCAAGGGAAGGCAATGGACCTAGGAAATGGAATCTATGTCTCATTCGTAATGATTCCTGGGGCTGTTAGGGTCATTCCCTAATTTCCCTTTATTAAAAATCAAAGAAGAAAATCAAGTGGGTATGGGCGATACTGAAATAGTTTAGCCTGTGGATCTTGTGGCCTTTGTATATCTTGCCAGCTCAAGAACCAAAGGCAGGCTGAATTGGGTTTCTATTTGTAGCTTCTGTTTTTCAAGTGGGCCAGGATATACTTTTTTAAGGCTGGGGAATTTGTGTAAAACACAGCAGCAATCTCTGCATTTTGTGTAAAAGATCTCCGCAATTTGTGTAAAATGGAGCCACAGGTCTGTGCAATTTGCAGCCTTATTTATGCAAATTGCAGTCATATTGTATACAAATAACAGCTGTTATTTTGCACAAATTTCTCTGCCTTTAAACAAAACCAAACACATAAACCGCAGGCCACTTTCAGAGCAAAAGAACACGTACAGGTTTGGCTGAAGTCAGAATGAGTAAAGGCTATTGCGGGGTACATGGACTGGAATGCAGGGGTCCAAGCCAGGCCAATTAGCCAGACTTTGACATCCCAAATGCATTCTTCACAGGCTCCTAAATTCTAGTAACTGTTACTTGTGGCAGGAAGCTGGGCGAGGCGGCTTTGGGGGTACTTGCTGGAGAGGGGGGATGCTTTGTTCAGCCCTAGTTCTGGCCTTGTCTTGTGTTGATTCAGAACATATCTGTATGTGGGGATCCGCTGCACAGTGTGTGCGTGTGTGACACAGGAGAGGCAAGGGTAGCCCTTCCAATGCTCTCAACTAGTGGTTCAAATGCCTGGCGTACAGTGTTTCTTTTGTAAGCAGGCCCTTGGCATTTCTGTTAGTGGGTGTGGGGTCTCCCTGAATGCTCTTCTCATTTCCTCTTGCACTTGAAATCATTGAAGAATAAAAGCAAAGCAAGGGAAAAGTGGTGTGGCTTCTAGAAATTTGCCAAAATATGCAAATGTTGGTGAATGCCTCATATGGGCTTTTGTGACATCATCATACGGACACAAGTGAAAGGCTGCCCTGTTTCACTGTGCATTCCGTATATGTCTACTCAGAAGGAAGCCCTGCCTAAGCAGCCAGAGTAACTGGTGAATGCAGCCCAATGTGATCCTACCCAGGATCTTAAGACCTCTGGCATCTTCAGGGATCTTCCAAGTTCTTTCTCTGAAAAAATATATTTCATGAAAATTACTTAGTGGATCAGTTAGAAGTACACCTGCTCACCTACTTCTGGTACCTTGGGCAATGGCAGCTAAGCACTAGGAGAACCTGCAAGCAATAGGCCCTTATCTTTAACTGCTATTTAATTTCATGTCGATACAATGAAGAGAAATACATGCTATAAAATAAAGTTTCAAGCTATTTATAGTTATTGCCATGAAATAAGTCTGCAGTACTATACCCTGTTACCTGGGGCTAAACTCTGTTAAACCAAATGTTCATTACTTCTGATTAAACATGTTTTGAATGACACAGGAAGTCACATATTAGGCTATGTGCACTGATGTTCCAGGGCAATGTGTTGATTCCATCTGCCACCCCCTTGCCTCCGAACGTCCGGGTTCTTGCCTCATGAACCAAGAACAAACAAGCAGCTCAGCTCTCAGTAAGGCAGCCCATTAGGACTGTCCCCTTGTGGCCTGCAAGCCCATGAACTTGGAGGCTTCCAAGTTTCCAAGGCGCTGCCGGGCTGAAGCTAGCAGTGCCTCCTGGAGCACCTTCCTTTCTGCTTTCAATTTTCCAACTTGGAAAGGCAGTGCTTTTTTTTTAACATGCTAGCTGCACAGATGTGAACATCTGTCCCCACCTCCCCTCTTCAAAGTCACAAGGTAATCTCTGATCTCAGAAGTGGTTTTCCAAGCCCTGTGTTAGCCTTGTGATGCTTCTCCAGTGGCCATTGGATTACGCTCTTATGCAGTGGAAAGAAGCCATACGCCACACCCACAAATAGGAGAAAGAGTTGTCCAAATTTGCATACAATTTTTCTATGCACGGTATATACACTCACATGTAGGGAGAGGGAGTAACACAAATTTAGGAATGATTATCATTGAGCTGTGACTAAAATGCAGTGCTGCAGACCTGTGACTAGCTCACCCTGCCCACCAAGACTCTCCAGTTCTCCGCCAGAAATAGCCTCTCTGTTCATGTCCCACTTCCCGACATTATTGCTCAGATGTCCTCCAAAACAGCGATCTCACAGCTTGCAAATGGGACCTTCTCTCATTCCTGCTGAATTTTCTGTTAGCTGCTTTGCAGAGCCTCTTGCCAATTAACCAATTAGCAGCTAATTTAATTTCCTTGACCTCAGTTATGGCAGAGAGTTCCTTTGCCCACAGAGCACCATGGTAGATGTACAAAGAAAACATGAGTGAGCTTCTCCGCTGGACCAAAAGTCTTGGGGCCACTCCAGAACAAGATAAATTACAAATGGCACATTTCACAAAAGGACTCATACACCCCTTACACGCAATCCAATTAAAAACAAAGTCGGTTTTATGAGCATCGTCATATTCCTAGAACTGAATTGACCTGCTTTCGTCTATAATTTAGCGTGATCATCTCTGAGAATAGGTTCCAGCAGGTATCTGCAGATTAGATCTTCCCTGTTCTTGTTCCATGGCTTCATCGTGGCATCATTCTAGGTGCCAGGAAGGACAGTGCTCAGCAGTGAGCATTCCGCTCTCAACAGGTTCAGCCTCATTCAACAACACAACACCAAACTCTTTCCCTCTCCCCTAGCTCTTCCCTTTTTTGACTCCTGAACCCCAATACTTATTTATTTATTATTTATTTATTGAAACATTTTTATGCCGCCCCATTCGCCGAAGCCTCAGGGAGGCTTACAACAATAAATAAAACCACATAAGTTAAAATATACATATAAAATAGTCATAATAATTTAAAACACACAATATAAAATAAGCCGCCCTGGTCAGATAAAATTCAGTGGTATTAACATTTAAAATGTGGCTTAAATAAAAAGGTCTTTGCCTGGCGCCGAAAAACAAATAACGACGGCGCCAGGCAGACCTACTTGAGGTACATGTCCTCCTAGAAGAACTTCCAGCTGTTACACCATGCCAGGGGTGACTAGGTACCTCCTCCCACTGGTGTTTTAGAGTGTTACACATGCAATGGGTTCACTGCCTTGATGGGGAAAAGAGGGGTGGTCCCCCAGTCCATATTACTAGTCCCTGTCATTTCCCACCTACGTTTCATCAAACAAATCAAACCTGAGATGCCAGGTTTGAGAAGGCTCAATGCTATATTACAAAGTGCTTGGTAAATGCTACAAATGGATGGATTCATTTTCCATCTTCCTGGGCTATACCTCAAAAGAGCTTTTACCCACTATAATTGCAATTGATGTTTTCCTTCGGCCTTGTAAAATGGCTTAGTGGTTTGGAAATGATTTAAAGGAGAAATAAATATGCAAAACCAGAACGGGTTTCTGTCAAGCTCAAAATTTTCCCTTCCCTTGCCAGTGAATCCAGAGCACCTTTGTACAGAGTGATAGCTGCAGGGGACAAATAATTTCATCTGGCTCATACGACATCTTCCAAATATTCTGTCTAATATTGACCTAGCTAAAATATGCTAAGTGTCTTGGGTGTTTTGCCAGATAAATTGCAAACCGTTGTTCCTGAAGAAACAGGAACGGGGGTCCTGCTGAGCTTCTTCAGCTGCAGTGTTGAACTGTTTACTGGGAAGTAAGCGATATTTTGCTCTTCCATCTACTCTTCTTCTCATAATAACAATTTAAAACATCCAGTGCAAATATTATCAACAACTGCCACAGTGGCATTGCTGTAACTGTTGATGCAGCTACATGGAAATCTTTCTCCAGGGATATATGAACACTATAACAGTTCTGTGCAAAGACTTTTGTGGAGATGAACTGGTGGTAACAGATGAAATTGATGCCACATTGGCTTGGAACACATGCCTCTCTCTGGAATTGAAACCTGGTTCCAGGTAGGAATGTACAAGAATTTTTGCTACAAACCATGGAAAGAAGTCTCATTCACAATCCTGAATGTGAATGCATGCAGGGGCAGCTCCTTTTTAGAGAAATGTGTGCAAATTCCTGCATGTGTAATTACAGTCACAAAAGGATTTTTTTTTTTAATTGTACATGGTGATGTATATTTTTTTCCCAAAAAACACATATATTTTCATGATTTAATTAAAGCAGAAGAATACATACCTTTGAGATACGTGTAACAACAGCACACACTTTCCCTGTTTGTAATGCACCCTTTTCTTGTTTAAACAAGCTGAAAAACAGATTGAAAGCAAAAATGGAAACAAGCTGAAACATGTGTTGCAGTGGTTTTTGGAAATTTTAGTCAAGCTTGAAAAAGCACTTCTCCTTCCATTTTTCATTTCATGTTTGTGGAATAATCCATTCATGAACATGAAGAATAGGACAGTTTTTAAATGCTAGGAGCACCTTTGCAATCTTAATTCTGGCCAGAGGATAGATAAGTCACTTTAGAAGTGCTGGCCCAGAAATCAGAATGTTTTACCAAAGCAACAGGAGCACAGTCTTTATAATGGGAAGGTTTCAGGCTGGCCTGAAAATTAAGCAGATGCTCCAGCGGAAGAGGCCATGGAGAGAGCATGAAGCTATGATGAGTTATCTGTGATGGATAACAGAGCTATGTGTGCTCACCACAGTGACTGTCCTCCATGAACTGTTGTGGTGGAGGACACTGTCAATGATGAAGCAAAGAGCAGTGGCCAGTCCACTTGGCTTCCTGTACAAGGAATGCATTTTTGAAATTTTATTTTTTTTAAGTTGCATGTATTTGTTAGGGTTCTGTATCACTTGGAATGGAGGAGGCACTTTCTAGTTCTTTCTCTGAGGCAGCAAAATTTCTTGGGTTTGGCTTACCCTGTTCATGGGTGCTCAAGAGAGCAAAACAGAAACATTAGATCTTTGCCAGGAAAGAGTGACAGTGGTGGAAGACATAACTTGCAGGGAAGCTATCTCAGGTGTGTGAGTGCAGGTGTGATGGAGAGAGAAACCAGGCTGGGGGGAGTTGCACTGTATGGAGGGACAAGAGGGATTAAGACTGTAGCACAGAGCAGCAAGCATCAAAAACAGGTTATGGGCAACTGTATGAGGTGAGACAGGAGACATGGAATGAAGCTAGGTATCCAAACAGAATGGAGCAGATAAACCAAGAGCTACAGTCAAGAAACAGGTCAGAACTGAAAGATCAAGAAAGGGTCAGAGTTTGTATATTCCAAAACAAATTGGAAAGCCCTATTATAGTCTGTTCTTTCTGGGAGGATTTCTCAGTGACCATCCTGGGTGGGCAGCCTGTCCAGGCCAAAGAGATCCTGGAAGCTCGGAGGGGAATGGAAGAAACTTCCTTGGAAGATTGATGTAGCTTCTGCCAGGGGATTACATAATCTCCCAAAAGTAACAATCTTCATATTAAAAATCCCTGCAGATTTCCCAGTGTTTATTTGATGGTAGTCCTAAAATAGAAGTCTAACATTATTACTGTCACACCATTTACCCAGTCATGGGGTCCAGGTAAACAGGAGAAATCAATGTATTCAGATAGATCGTAGGGCATCATGGAAGAGATACAAAATAAATGGTTCAAAATGTGTACAACATATATGGAGTAATTCCTTTAAGATTTTGTTGAACGGGAAAACCAAACAAAACCTCACAGAACTCAAGATCTGGTCTTTTGATTATGTATTAGCACCAAAAGTGGTCATGTTTTAAAGAATAATTATAGCTTTAAAAACAACCACATACACAGAACCCCCAGGGTGTGAAATGAAGCACACCAAAGCAAGACAAATCAAAATGACACAACTGCAATTCTATAGTTAATGGAAATTATTAGTGTACCAGGTGCTGAGGAACATGGGTGAGAGGATGCTGTTACACTTATGCTGCGCTTCTGGGTTTCTTGTGGGCATCTGATTGGCCATCGGAATGGTCCAGCATGGTTCTTCCTAAGTTCTTCTGAGCAGGCTTGTATAGGATTGCTGGGGGAACTGAACACCGGCATTCGAACTAGGTCTATATAATGCAATGCAGGGACCCTTAACCACTGAAGCATTGCTGCAACTGTCTATCACCTTGGAAGTCTTCTAAGCTGAGGACAAACAAAGGAATGAGCAATCAAAACAAAATGCCACATTTATCATTTTGAGGCTGATCACGTGAGCTACTTTTTTTATCTCTGTGGCAATGCATCTTTCTCAGATGACTTATTTGGCTTTTTTTATTTTATTGAACAAAACAAAACAAAAACGCATGCTGCATTTTTGCTGAGAAGCACCCATGGTGCCTAGTGGGGCAAGCCCAGTTGGTATCCCTATGACATTCTGAGCAAAGCATGAGGTTGCTTTATGGGAGAGTCTTCCATCCTATTACAATAGTGAAGCACAAGCATTCATTTTGATTTCTGTATTGCGTCTATGCCTTTCCTTTAGATGCATTAGCGCTGGCCTGCTCACGCCCTGCCGCAACTGGCTGAGGCCCCGTACCTCTGGTACTGCAGAGCCATCAAGAGCTTGATTCCTCCGTAAACTTATCAGATCCAATTTCAAGGCTGCCCAGTTAGGCAGCCATCAGCACATTGTGTGGCAGCAAATCCCATTATTTAATTATGCATTGCAGGAATAAATCCATCTTTTCATCCATCCTGGATCTTCCATCACTGAGCTAGATTGGTAGCACTGTAGTATTGTAATACTGTCTTGTAGTATTATGAGGGAAGGCAAAAGACATCTCACACACTTTTTCCACACAATGCCAAAATTTTATAGGCCTCATGTTGACCTCAATCCTTCTCTTACGAACCTTTCTTCTGAACTCAGTGACATACTCCCCAGAGACTTTTAGTATTGGGGTGGCATATTAAAACTTTAAATAAAACAATAATAAAGAAAAAAGCCGTAGCCTTTCCTAGTACAGGAATTGGTCCAGCCTGCAGGTAAGTTTGGCATTCCTCTTCCTCAAGGTGCTTGAGACAGCACACATTTATCCTCAACATTTTATCCTCCCAAGACTCCAGTGAGGTAGGTCAGGCTGACCATGCTGACTGGCCCATGTTCATGACGTGAGCTCAGCTCCATGGCTGAGCAGGGATTCAGAACAGGGTTTCCGCTGCTCCTACCCCAGGGAGACGACACCTCTTTCAGCCCAAGGGCTGAATTTGACCTTTAAGCCCTGCATTCCATTCAGAATTGCAGAGCAGGCAAGAAGGGGGAGAACTAGAATATCAGCATTTTAAGCTGGAATTCTCGTACAAGGAGTAAGCAAGCCGTAGAAAGCCAGTTTGCACAAATGCTGGGAAAGCACCAAATGGGATGGGGGAGGGGCATAGTTCACTGGGGGTCTGCAGAGGGTCATATATAGCTCACATATATAGCCCCTATTCTAACCACTACACCTACTGGCTCTGGCTGGGCATGAAAGGAATAGCCTCTTCCCACCTTTGTTCCCCAATAGCTGCTTTTCAGGAGTTCATTGCCTGCTGATCAATTTCTCCCCCACAAATTCACTTTTAATACCTTCCCACTCTCTGCCCTGGTGCAGACTTGCAATCTATTTGGTAGCTGTGTGTGCGTGGCCGGGCACATAGCCTCGGATTCTCTTTGTTCCTGGGCCAGTCTTCCTCCACATCCCCTGTTTGTGTAAATGATTCTCAAAAGCACCAGCAGCCCCATGTCACGGCATTAGTATTATTATAATTTTTAAAAAAGTTTCTCCTGCAGACTGCTGTGCTGGTGACATTTCCCTCAAACTACAATAACTAACCTGTCACAGCCTACAAACGCCAACAATGCAGCGCTGTGTGGGGTTGACTTAATAAACCTCATTTACATTCATTTTGATTCGCTCAGGCATTGAAAAACATTTCACAGGGGAAGAGAAGGAATGGGGGGGAGTAGCGAAATAACTACAAACCTCTCCAAGCTGACATGATGTTTGCTGATACGATATGAATGGACTTAATAGCAGCATGGATGCAAACATGTATTCCGTACAATATTTGCAAATCCCTTTTATTTATTTGCAAATTGTTTCTTGTGCTGGCTGTGCAGCTGAAGTCCTGCCAGTAGGAGATCTCCTCCTGCAGTACCACCAACTGGTTTATAGTCTGACTGGGGGGAGGGGGTGGTTCATAACCCACAAGGTCAAACTCTTTTAAATTAGATGTACTGGCACTAAGGAATTGGTTTCACCCCCCTTTTCTTGCCCTAAACTCTCTCCCCCTTAGGTGAAGCTGTCAGGTTTCACATCTTTTGTGTCCTGCAACATGTGATGGAGTGGGGTGTTTGGGAAAAAAGAATGACCCATAGATTCGAGACAGGTCCAACTGCCATAAGTTTCACTTGTTGGCCCACAAAGCTATGGAGGACACCTTTCCTTTTCCCTCCTGTCCTCTCCAAACATGGCTATCTGGCCTCCTGTAAGTGCAGATCTGGGGCTTAACACGAAAGGCCAGAGGAATTACCCATGAGCACAAACCAAAGCTGTGAGGATATAATATTTGCTGGACCCACTGCTGTTCTTAGCCCACCGAAATTCGGTATTTCACTGATTTTCTTGTTCAGTTGTACTGAAGAAAGATGGAAAGAATCAAAACAGGAGATGGAGAAGGGCCTCATTTTGTACAAAATGCCACCTTCTATGAAGTGCATAGGGCCAATGTAAGATTATAGACATTTTGTAACTCATGGGGCCTTTGTAAGAACAATTGGGTTAAGGACCATGGGCACCACACTAAACCTTTTGGAGACAAAGTCAAATGAAGAATAAATATACCAAGATTAGGCCAAAGGAAAGGATCTGGGTTTGGACATAGACATGCCAAGGTGTGTTCCTAGCCACAGAAGGCATCTTACGTACAAGAGCACTGGGATAATGCCCCAAGGAAGCAATCAGGATCCATTCTAAAAGCAAGGTGTGTAGGCAGCCCAGAGCCAAACAAGCAAGAACCCCGAGAAGAGGCATGCAACAAAAACAAGCGCCCACTCTGCATCCCTGGGGGGCCCCAAGGGCTGGTGACACAGGCAGCTCCTCTCTGATCTTGGATCTGGGGGTTCAAGTCATCCCCTGCACATGAGATCGCCAGAGGGACTGGACAGAAAGGCAAAATCATTGTTGTCTAAAGAAGTGCCAAAAATGCCAATCTATGTAAGCCTGAAATCCTCAGATGTGGATCTCTTTTAAGGATGCTGGCTTGTAACTCCTAACAAATGGCTGGTCACTCCCATTTAGAAAATGTGGTTCTCCATGCCACATTTCCCCTCCTCTGATGCATCTCCTCTGCAAGCTTGTTGATGATGGCCTTGCCTCGTTTCTGACCTTGGCTCCTTGACCTTTCAGCCTGGCCATAACTGATCTAGCTCTCTGCCCTCTTCTGCCCCCATCTCTTCATCTGCCATTTTCTGGGAACTGCAGCCCCTTGTCACCAGAACCTGGTGCCAAGTAGCTTGCCTTGAATGTCCTTCTGGTAAAAAGGGCATCTCTCCTGAGACATCATGATGTGTCTGGCACAGAGCAGCTTCTGTTTGCCCTTTTTTCTCCCCAGAGGCAGCTGATTCAGTATGCGTGTGAGGTTTAGTTGTGCCTCGTTGTTTATCTGCCCCTGAGATGTTTAGAGGTGAACACTCCAAATTCAAAGACTCCCCTCCTTCTCCTCTTCCAGCTGGAGGGAAATTGGCAAAATAAGAGAACGAGGAAAATTGAGTCATATTATGCCTCCTCAGGGAGTCTCACGTTACTGCCTGTATTTGAAAGTGCTCATTTCCGACATGTCTCACTGAGAGCTCTCATCGACCAGTGACCCCAAATGCCTATGCCAGTCAATAGCCCAGCATCTTATTGACAAATCTATCGACAGCTTTCATTGGGCATGGGAATCTGTGGCATGTCAGCCAACCGCAACCCGTTAAGGTCTTCTGGAGGAACAAGAAAATGCTGTCCGACTATCGACACCCTAAATGGAGACAGTTTACTTAGTACTCCAAGAAGATACATTTGGGAAGGTTTCATTACTGCTGAAAAAGCAGTGACTTCAAGAAGAAATGGATTCCATGACAGTGTTAATCTGTTGTAAAAAAGAGAAGGAAGGAAGGAAGGAAAAATTCCAGCTTGATGAAAGAATAACCAATTATTATAGCACGGACCTTTTATGACACAGATCAGGTCTAAATCTCATAAGTTATCACTTGCTAGTATTGCACTTCTGTTGTTAATATAATTTTATAGAATTATTTACTACATTGTATTTTTCTCCTGCCATTTTTCCTCTTACAAAGAACCAAGGTGGCTTACATAACCCTTGTCTCCCATTTATCCTCACAAAAACCCTGTGAGGTGGTTGAAGGTGGGAGTCCATGATTGGCCCAAAGTCACCTAGTGCGTCTGTGGAAAGTGGTGACTGGAACCCGGATCTCAGATTCTTGGACAGACTATGAGGACAGATCAGACTTGGAAGAGAAGCAAGAGGACCACGGAAAGTGGAAGATGGGCCCCAGTCCTGCTCCCTCCCTGATCCCATGGGGCAGCATCAGGATAGAAGAGCTACCCAGTTAGAGGGCTTGTGTCAATCTTGAAGGCTGGCCCTTCTGAAGAGGGACCCACCCAGAGCAATATTAGCCCATCATTACTGAAAGGAGGGGGGCTCAGAAATAGCTTCTAGTCTGAGGGTCAACTCTGTTCATACACAGAGGCTAGTATTTCCATTGCTGCAGCTTGTTAGTTGTGCTTGACAATTCAGAGCTACTTTGAAAAAGCCTGTCTGTGGTTTGGGATGCTTGAAACGAAGAAGGGGAGACTCAGCTCCTGACATCAAGCTGCAAAACCAGTTGCAGCCCCGGCACCTGCAATGCCAGCAAAAAAGCGAAAGGAGGAGGATGAGGAAGAGCAGCAGCAGCTGTGATAGATGGAGGAAAGGAGTGTTGCCCATTCTTCCATTCAAAGCTGGTTTTCATGTGAAAGAGGAACCATATTCTTGTTCGTGATCAAGCCTAAACTTTCCAAAACTTCTGCAAATAAACTCTGGAGCTAGCAAATCAGGACAGGCTTATATACGCAAAGTTGGGTTGAGTTCTTTATGACACAAAGGCTGCATTTTATGCTTTGCAATTGTTGCAAGGTCGGCAAGGAGGGATGCTTCCAAAACATGTCTCATCTGGATTAATTCCTGGATTTTGGATCTTGGGCTGATTTGATCTTGGTTCTGAAGTGAAACCAATGCAGTAAGAGAAACCAGTGCTCCATGATATTAGAATGGAATCCACCCAATGACACCAACTGGCAGGAGATCTGAGGCAGGCAAAAGGAATTGCTGGTTCATGCAGTGCACAATTAGTGTGTGGAACTTGCTTTCATGGGATGTGATGATGATTCCCAGCTGAAGTGGCTTTAATTTGTACTTCCTGGACTAATAAGCAGGTTGGAACACAGCAACTATTCAATTTCTGCATTGCTTGCAATATTGCAACGCAGTTCTTGGCTCCAAAATTTCATTCACCTTTGGGAAAAGTGCTAGAGATGGATGTTTGTATTAAGGCGTCACTGTTTTAGAAAGTGGAGTCGAGGTGAAGAGAGAGTAAGTGGAAGAACTGCAATAGTAGAAATTTCAATGAATTTTAACTAAGTTCTTAAAAAACCCCCTGACCAAATAGAGATGCTCGTCTACTGACTTTCAGTGGGGGTTTTTTGTACATGAATTTCTGTGTAGCATTTGTTTGAGATCCCTTGCTGTTTCTCTACTACACGTTCTTTATTATTTTCCTTATTGTTTTTTTTTTTTATTTTTTCTCTCTTTTCTCAAATGGTACTGTTATTAAAATAATAATTAAAATTGGGGGGAAACAAAATTGCATTCATTTGATGCTATTGGTGAACGTTGCACAGAAAAAGCACATTTTAAGACAGATGCATGAAAAATATAGGTACCAGAGAACATTTCATGCAAAAACATAAACAAACATTAAAACACATACAGAGAAAGGGAGAGAAAGGAAATTATGTGGAAATTGATCTCCACAGCCATGCTCAAATACATGTGTAATTGGCATTGGCCAGATGTAGACGGATCCATGCCTCCCTATTTCAGGTATCAGAAGCTATTTGTCACTGAACATGAGCTGTTGCAGAGTAATCACAGAAGAAAGCTCTAGCCCTCAAGCCCTCAGGCTTGTGCCTTTCACACAGGCATCTGGTTGGTCACTGCGGAAGAGGAAGAGGAGGTGGCAGTGGCTGGATAGATATCCATTGGGTACTGGGCTGGCCTCAAGCATAGGCATGGCTGGACACTGCAGAGGACTCACTACCCATCAGGGGCGCACTAACAAGAGTCCCCTGCAGATGCTCCTCCTCTTGCAAGCTTCTTGTGCAGCGGTGGTCACAGAGGTGGTGAGAAGGAGGAGCAGTGGGTGCCCTTGCCTACTTACTGCCAGGCTCTCTGTCTGTCCATCAAGCACGTGGTGGCAATGATGAGAAAGAGGGTGACAAGCAAGAGCAGCTGGTGCCCATGGCAGGGGGAAGAGGAGGAGACCTGGGATGGTGCCTTGCTCCTAGACCCTCAGAACCCTGACGCCAGCAAGCTGCCTTGGTCCTTACGGTTCTTCTGATGGAGGAAGCATCCTCTCCTTTCTGGATGCCCGTGGGTACTTTAAATCACTGTGTGTGTGTGTGCCTGAGCCATAAGAGTGACAGCAGCAAAACAAACATAACCGGGGAAAGTACATTGGGCTACTTTCATCTTCCTTGATCTTATAATTGTCAATTGATGCTCTGCACCAAACAACAAAGCCCCTTGGGATTTATTGCTGTATTAATCATAGTCTGCTTTTGGGTTACATAATAAATGAATTATGTTATAATGAACTACAACAACAACAACACACACACACACCCTTTGTGTTAGTTTTCTTAATGTACGTACTTGTTATATAAATCAATATGCCCATTTTTCTTTTACTAGTTAGCTATTTGCACTTTTTAAATGATTCCTATTAAATTGTTCTCAGTAATGAAACCCGCATTATGTTCATGATTATTTTCACTATTCTGGATATTAGTAACAGCAATAATAACAACTGGAATAATATATTTTAAAAGTTTTTTTCAGCCTTGGTACATCAACAGATAGTTTAGGCCCTGCAACTCTTCCCTTCTGCCCCATCTGGGTCTACTCTAAAACTCTGCCTAGTCACTTGGATTTCTGAAAGTCAGGGGAACCTCAGCTGTGCAAACACAGCAGCCTCTGTTTATTTTGGTGGCCTTGCAAACTATTTATGGAAAACCGTTCAGGCAGAAAGGCTGAAGCGGAGATCATTGCATTGTGTCAAATTAAGGAGAACTTAATGCCTCCTAATCTCCTGGTAATTACTGCTGTGGCAATGGATGGCGTTCTTGCTGGGTAAAGCAGCCAATGCATGTCTGGTGTGCTGGAGGATCACGATGACTGGGAAAATTATAGACTATCAGCTAATGCTGGCAGGGACTTCACAGTGAGCCAGCCTGCCATCGTGGGCAGCACATTGGACTGGGACTCGGGGATCTGAGTTCTAACCTCCACTTAGGTATGGAGTTCAATGGCTCACTTTGGGTAAGTCAGAGGCTTTCAGCCTTATCTACCTCACAGGGTTGTTGTGACATAGAATAAAGAGAAGGTGCTCTGTTGATGCTACTTTGTATTGCTTGGAAGAATCATTCAGATTTACTTATTGTCCCTCCTCCAAATAATGGATTTTTAAGCTGTCTGCAAAGCAGTGTTTGAACTGAGAACTGTACTGCAGAGTTTGGGAAATGTCAATTCTTGAGAGGGATGAGAAGGAGAAACAAAGCCATTCCATCAGCCCTGCTGAAAGCCCTTTTCCCCCTCCCCGCTTCCTTTTCCCACCTCATCCCTTTTTTGTTGTGTTACCATCTCTCTTTTAGACTGTAGGCTGAAGGCAGTGGCTGCTTTCTTGATTTCATTGAAGCCGCTTGCCTGGGCCCACTCAACTGCGTGTGCAAACACATGCACACACTCAGAATGAAATCAGGTATATTGGATGACTCAGTCCCCATCCGCACCTTAGTCCAGGAGGGATGGATCAGGTCAGTCCATATTGAAATCTGCTAGGAGGAAATTGCTCCAACGGCTGTAAACCCTGACACTTCTCCCCCATTGCAAGACAGACCAAAGGAAATGCTTATTTCCTTGGTCAATAAGATAGACAGGGAGGAGGGGGCATGGAAGTGTTCGTGAAAGGAAGAGGGATGAACTGGTCTGTTCCAGTTATGGAGCTCAGCAAGCGAGAGGTTCATCATTAACTGTCAAACAGTGGCTTTAATCAGCCTTGCTCCTCTGTGGAAGATAGATTTAATATCAAGACCCATTTTCAGAGCTATTAGTTTAATTATGACAGGTGTCTGCAAACTGGATGGCTCTGCATTCCTGCACTGAAGGAAAGCCTTTAATTCTCAGGGCCCACAGGGCCATGGGGGCACTTGACAAAAATGAGATGCCATGAAACTATAAATGTTTCTCCTGCTCTCTCTCTCTCTCTCTCTCTCTCTCTCACACACACACACACACACACACACTCACTCACTCACTCACTCACTCCTTCTTCCTTGTACTTGCCCTAGATTGTTCAAATGGGAGTTGATCGGCAAATTGTTCTTATAATGGAAGCAAAATAATGTAAGGTTGCCAACTGGGACACAGAATTACAGTTTTGAAAGCAATGCACTGAGCAATAGAGGTGAAGGCAGGGCCTGCCATCTGAGATTCCCACCTTGCTATTGGCCCATTTTTTGCAGGACTCGCCTATTCCTTCTCTATTACACAGCTAAGCATGTCCGATGTGTCTAATTGCTGCTTCTAGAGCACTTCTTTTGTACACGGAACACTCCATGGTTTCTATCTGAATTAGCTCCACATGCTGAGCCATTACTCTTCCTAGAGTATTGGCAGAGGGAATAAACCAGAAATAGACTAAAGTCACTCACGGTGTTCATTGTTAAGGACCTCTTCATGGGAATCATAGGAATAGATATGTGTCAGTTGCACTTTCTCTCACATTATTTTCAGTAAAAAAGAACTGCTCAAGTTTCTTCCATCATGTTTATGTGCACGCCTAGCCTATCCTTGAACACCCTGAAATATAATGTAATGCTATATTAGTAGTAGTAGCAGAATAGTAAGACAAGTATTCCAGATCCAAAAGGATCTGGACAGACTATGGAAGTGGGCTGGGGTCTAAAGAACGGTGTTCAATGTGGATAAGTGCAAGGTCTTGCATTCTGGGCATAGGAATGGGTGTCGTATGTACAGGGTAGGGGACAAGTGGCTGGAGAGCAGCACTTCTGAAAAGGATCTCAGGGAGTTGGTTGACTGCAGGCTAAACATGAGTCAGCAGTATGACATGGCAGTCAAGATGGCGAATACCACCCTTGGTTGAATAGCCAGAAGCATGGCTTCTAGATCAAGAGAGGTATTACTACCACTCTACCATTCTGGTGCACCTGCAACTGGAGTATTGTGTTCAGTTCTGGGCCCCTCATTACAAGAGGGATATAGCAAGTTTGGAATCGGTGCATTGAAGGGGCCACAAGGATGGTGGCTGGTTTGCAAGGGAAGCTGTATGAGGGGAGACTGAGGGAGCTGGGTCTTTCAGCCTTGAGAAGAGGAGACTCTTAGGGGACTGGTTAGTGACATACAGGTATATGAGGGAGGTGTCACACAGAGGTGACTCATGACCTTTTTTCACCTGTGGATGAGAGCAGGACACATTCCAATGGAGCAAAGCTCAGGGAACCAGGATTCCAGGTGGATGCCAGGAAGTACTTCCCAATGGTTAGGACCCCTAGTGCATGGCGTGGCTTCTATGGGAGGTGGATGAAGTCCCATTGGCGAGGGTGTTTAAGGATAGGCTGGACATGCACATGATGGGCATGTCATGAGCATAACTGGCTGGAGCCAGGGGTCAGAGTAGATGGCCTGGGAGGCTCCTTCAGACACACTCTGTTTCCATATTTCTATGTATTCAGACAGCCTTTTAAGGACTAGGTACCCAAAGCTGTTTGGCTGGTGGAAGAAATCTGTCAGCTTCACTTCCTCTCACATTGTTTATTTTCATTGAATCATAAATAGTAGAGTTGGAAGTGACCAAGGAAGGACATTGGGTTCAACCTGCTTCTGGTGCAGGACACCAAGTTCCTCCATCCCTCTCAGATGACTGTCCAGTTGCACCTTGAATGTCTCTAGTGCAGGAGAGCCCTCAACCTCCCTGGGCCATTGGTTCCGTTGCAGTACTGCTCTCAAGTCAGGAAGTTCTTCCTGATATCTAGCTGGTATCTGGGTTTCTGTAACTTGAGCCTGTCATTTCATGTCCAGCACTCTGGGGTGATCAAGAAGAGATCCTGGCCTTCCTCTTTGTAACAGCTTTTCACGTACTTGTAGAGTGCTATCATATCTCCCCTCAGTCTTCTTTTCTGCAGGCTAAACATGCCCAATTTGCTTACTCTCTCCTCATAGGGCTTTGTTTCCAGACCTTGTTGCCTTCCTCTGAACCCTTTCCAGCTTCTCTGCATCTTAAATTGTGGTACCCAGAGCTGGACACAGAACTAATATATGTGCACAAAACACCACAACACAGAAAAGCATCTCTTCCAATGCCCAGTGAATATGCAGATGGTAGGCTATGCACAGTCCTCTACATTCAGTGGAGGCAAAACCAAGACCCTAACCCAGAACCTCCTTGTGCTCTCTTTCAGCTCTCTGGAAAGGGTGTCACCTGAACACCCCCTCTGTAAAGGGGGTTGCATGCACACTCGGAGGTGCCACACAAAAAGCAGCATCACTGAAGTTTTGTTTCAGGTACAAGCATGTTTACTGCCTGCTCTCCTGCCCAGTCAGGTCGCTCATTTCTCCAAACTAGCAACAGGGAAACATTTAGCTTTTCTTCCCCCCCCCCACCCCTTTGGTAGACAGTTGTGAAAATTAGAATGCAAGACCTCTAAGATCAACATGACAACCAAATTCCTTCAATGTGCACTATCTGTCAAAGTAATACTAGGACCAAGGTGAACATAAAATGGGCCATTATATTTTTATGGAGGAAAATGCTTTGGAGGATTTTAAATATTTCATGTGTACTCTTAGAACCCCTTACGACAACCCTATAAGGTAGATGTACATTATTGACCTTACAACATTGGCGGAAGGCTCAGGTCCTCATCCTGATCACGTGTACTATTTATCACTCACATGAGTCAGCTCATGCAGAGGGAAGAGAGGGACTCTACCCTCCTTGGTTCTCCCAGATTGTTTCCCTCAAAATATGGGATGTGTCAGGAATGAGCCTCTGGGAATGCAATGCTACGGAGGGATGGGGCCAGCAAATGCAGCTACATTACTCTCTGCATCGCATGAGTGATGGACTGCCCAGTAAGTCCACTGAATAGTTTATAATGCCCTGGGGAGATCTGAATGGCTAATTTCTTTCTTAAGCATGGAGGAGAAATTAGCTTGCATTCCATTTCAATACAAAACAACTAAACTGTTGCTTTCCAAAGTGATATTGCAATGAAGCACCGTTTAGCTTTCAGCTTTTGCACTTGTGTGACTGTGTCTGTGAGTGTGTCTGCGCATGTGCATAAGCATGGTGTAAACCATCAGTTGACTTTTCTGAGTGTTTTTGCATTGTTTTATTGACAGATGTGTGCACTGGTAGTGTACAGAAGGAAAAAGAAGTAAGTGCACTGGACAGCAAATGATGCCTGCCTCAGTTCTGAAATTAATTTTAAAATGCGCTCTACCTTGACTAGAAGTTAGGAAAAGGGAGATGCGAGACAAAGGGGATGTGTAGGTAAGCCTTTCCCAACATGGTGTTGTCAGAAATTTTGGACTAGGGTTCCCAAGGTTCCCAGCCAGTATGGCCAAAGGGAAAATTCAGCTCGACCGTGTTTTACTTATGATAGGTGTCCCAAGTATTACTTATATACTTCAGGGTACCAGGAGTTAGGGCTGCTGGACTTGCATGGGTGCCCATGACCCCACTCCCCACATTAGCCCTGTTCACAAGGGCCTACATGGGGCTTTGTTAATGCTCTAAGTGTGTAAATGTGTGCGCATGCATGGACATCTACATGCATGTTTCAGCAGAGCAATAGTTTAAGCAATCCATTGAATGATGAATTAGGAACACATGAAATTTGCTGCTTGGGGAGATCATTAAATGATGTACTAAAACACTGTGGTGGGGGAGATGTCCTTTCTAACAGTCTTTCTTAACCATACAGGTTGAATTATTCAATTGCAACCACAACTACTTCTATCCAATGTTTAGTCTTCCTTTTCAAACTGGTATGAATGGGTAGCATTTCGGGAATGATAAAAAAAAGTGTGGTCAAAGGGAAACTGACTCAGATACACCATTCAGGAAACTGACTCAGTCATTCAAGGAGAAAGAGGTTGATGAAACAGCCCCAAATAAGAACACAAGAAAAGCCATGCCAGGTTAGAGCAAGGGTCAATGTACCCCACGGCTGCCCACTAGAACCCACAACCCACAAGTTCTGTGGTACTTCCCACCCCCTGCTTTCAAGCAACTGGCACGCACAGGCATGCTGCCTCTGCTGTTGCAAGCAATATCTCTCATGCTGGCATTTTTCTTTGTTTCTTTAAAATTTCAGAATTTCTAGGAAGGAGGTCCCAATGAAGTCAGTGACTTCCCAGAATCAGACACACACAGAGTTGCATTACTGACGTCTAACGACTGCAGCCTCCATTCTCATCCCCCGTCAAGCCAAATGTATGGGGCACTTTTTCAACATTCAGAACTGACTTCCAACTAAGTGCCTTTGTTGTTTGGCAACACATTGATATAAAGAAACAAAATCCAAATGTATTTCCTTTTGTTTTAAAATAGGGTGGTGTAAAATGGCAAACTGGGACTCTATTTATTTTACAATCTGTCCTTTCTTTGGAAGGGTATTTAACCTGTCAAAGAAAGTGAGCTGTTGGAGGATTAATCTGACCACTCTGCAGAAGTGTGTGTTTTTCTGTAGATATTTGACCAGTGTTCCCTTATAAAGGTGATCCCTAGAGTGGCAAAGCCATTTTAAGAAGGAGAAAAGGCAGCGGCCATTCTGAATTTTCTCCAGTTTAAGGAGCACTGTAGAATACAGCTTTCTGAGAAAAGCAAGATGGTGGGTGCTGCAGGTCTCTATCGCCCCCAAAAGATTTTGCTTCACACTAAAATATAAAGCGGAACAAAAGAGCAGATTTATGTAGTGAGTGAAGGAAGGACTGACAAATGTCCCTTGTCAGATTGGGACAGCCGTAACACCCTGTGACTGACCATATGAAAAAGCAACAAATAGCTGTGGCTTAATTAGAACTGGGTGCAACCCTGGAGTAAAGGACAGAGAACTATTATTTATTCATTATCTTTGTATACTTGACTGTATCCTCCTGGGAGGAGGGGGTGGATCCAGAGGCAGTTCACAATGAAATACAAAGAAGGCTAAAACCCATCCAGCAAAGTCAATATAATATTTCCAGATCCATCACATTTTGTGCAGCAGTTTAAATAGAAGAATTAATTGAACCTGAAAAACCTAGAAGGACAAATATGTCTTTGCTTTGGCACCAAAAACAAAACAGAGCTTCAAGCTTTCTGAAGAGTGAGCTTCAATAGAATGGAGCCACCACCAAAGGGACTCTGCTTCCCCCCAAATAGTGAAGGCACACGGAAGACAGCTTTTGCCAGTGAGCTCAGCCCACATTGTGGTTTGCAATATGGAGGGGATTTTTTTTTAGTTTAGGATGGAGAATACTAGGTGATGATCTGAGATGGACTGAGGTGGTGAATTGTATAATTATTTCATTATATCCTACAATGTAATAATAATAATAATAGAAATTTTATTTATTCATTTAGAAACATTCTATGCTGCCCCATTTGCTGAAGCCTCGGGGCGGCTTACGAATAAAGTGCACAATAAATGTAATGTGCTTGAATCATCCGAAAAACATCCCCCCCTCCACCCTGGTCCATGGAAAAATGGTCTTCTATGAAACCAATCACTGATGTTGAAAAGGCTGGGGGCTGGTGTATGAGACAATCAAGACAATAAGTGGGGAAAGTGGAGGGGCAAAAAGGAAGATGGGTTGGTTGTGCACTCCCCTTGCTCCCATCTCCTCAATTTGGAAGAGCTTCAAATGTCTGAAAACCTTCTAACTTTGGGGAGGGGGCAAAAAACAAAACAAGCAAAATGTAGAAGGGAATGGGATATCCTGGCAAAAGACATGGGTGGCAGGCTAGATCACTGAACAGAAATTCTCTGTCTTGCTCTTTCTCTGTGTGAGGTATGGGAATAATTGCTAACTCATATTTCAGTTTAACAAAACTAGAATATAGGAATTGATGCTGAACTTTGTACTTGTTGCCTGTAAATTCATCCACTAGAAACTTATAACTGCTCAAGAGAACAAGCTGGATATGACAGGTGATAGCAAAACAACCAGCCTTTCTGTCCAGAGGTTGGAGCACCTGCCATTTCTAAAGCTTTGCTCGAAATGGCAGGCACCTGCCTCTTAAAAAGCTGTGAAGTCCGTGGTTTTGTTCTGGGTAACTGTAGTTTTATTCTCTTCTCTCCTTGGATCCCTTTGCTGCCATTGCTCATACTGTTTGGAATAGCCTCAAGACCTGCCCTAGTATACTGGAAATATCATCTATGACTCGTGCAGGATTCCTTGCATTCCAGAAAACAGCAATGGTGCCTGGAACAGTTCAACAACTACCATTAAGTCTGATAAGGAAATGGAGAAAAGAAAGATGAGGAGCTTTTCGTCACCAGGACTGCTTGCTAATTGGGTGAAAGCTAACAAGATTTTCCATAAGGTCATGGCAGTGGTTCCTTAAAAGCCACCACCAGTATTTACACATTGGCTGTCATGGATCTTGTTGTACAGTTGAATACCCAAACTGTCAATCAACTGTTTAAAAAAAAAAAAAAACTAAACAAACAGTTCTCTCTTGTTCCTTCTCAGAAAAGGGAATTACAGTGACATGAGCATTATCGCTTTCCTCTAAAATACACACATTCACCCATGTGCTTTGATTGGCTAGGCCATGTTCATTATTTTGGGGGCAAGAGTAATACAAGAGAGAGTGTGGTGCGTAATCTCCCTTTAGTAATTCTGAGCTTATCTTTTCCCCAGCTGCGATTGTTTCTGTGCTCAGAAAATAATTGCATTGAGCTCTGAAGTTCTTAGTAGGCATTTTTTGTTGAAACTTGGGTGAGAATGTGCAAAGGTTAATGCACCTTCACCCTGTAGAAACTTGGGAATTATCTGGTGTACTGGGAAAGATGCCAGCAAATTCACAGCAAACTTATTCTTGAAGCACTGATCATTATACAGCCAAAATGATCCATTCATGATCAAAGTGGTAGCATCTATTCAAGGAATGCCAACGTCTGCAGAAGTACCAGAAAGAAATGGAAGGAAAGAAGGAAAGAAATAAGATAAAAGGGGGTCGCCACACAACCCGATGGATACAGAGCGTTCTCAGTGGCTATGGAGTGCTGACCATGTGTGGACAGGGAGAAAAAAAGCAGGGAACAGGAGAGGGAATGGAATGGCATATGTTAGGGAAGGGGCTTGTGCTGTGCTTCTGGTGGGCTACAATCCCGAACAGGAGTACCCCCCATTTTGTTTCAGGTACTGTTTGTTTATCTGATTCCAGCACAACAGGATGGAGACCCACACAAGAACTTTTTCCACGCATGCCTAAATCTGGGCTATGCATGCTTTGTCTAGAGGTAGATGAATTTCTGGTTTGTGTCACTTTTGCATGTTCATACTCATGATTCCAGTCTATTCAGTTTTGTGTTTCTCAGTATTGTTAGCCCATCGAAAATGAATGGACACCCTCACTCCCCTTTCCCCTACAATGATACAAGACTCAGTCATCATCTGGTAGTCGGAGGAGGGCTTTCTCTGTGGTGGCACCCAACCTGTGGATTGCACTCCCCAGAGAGGTCTGCCTGGCGCTGTCATTATTTGTTTTTCGGCGCCAGGCCAAGACCTTCTTATTTGAATGCTATTTTAATTGTTAGGGTTTATTTATTGATTTTAAACTGACCAGGCTGTTTACACAATTTTATGTATTTTATTTATTCTACGTATTATTTTGCGGGATTTTAATGATTGTAAGCTGCCCCGAGGCTTATGTGAAGGGAGCGGCATATAAGCTGTCTAAATAAATAAATAAATAAGCTTGGTTGTCCAGCTATCAATTGTGAATCAGCAAAACCTGAGCTTGCCCTGTCCCAAATCCATATTAAATTGTAGGCTTTTTCTCCCTCGTCTCCTCTCCCCTGCCCTCCCCTCCCCTCCACTTTCTTTGGTACAAAGATCCTGCATATTTTCCTGCATATTTGTCCAAAGATGCATGAAAATTGTAGGCATTTCTTACATGTACTACCTTTTTCTACAACTGTCTACAGTGTATTCATCAGCATTTGTCAAAAGTACATACTGTATTTTTTGCTCTATAAGATGCATCTAGTTTTTAGAGGAGGAAAACAAGAAAAAAATATTATGAATCAAATGGTTTACTAAACTATTTAATAAACTATAACAGAATACAGTAATACCATATTTCAACCTTGTAAAGTGAACAGCAGTCAATAGTGGCATTAAGAACCATCATTACTGTCATTAACAAAAGAGAGACTTTAAAGTTCGAGTACTCTTCTAGTTTTCGTTGAACCCAAAGAACTCACCACCACTAGAGTCAGAATTTATGAAGCTCTGTTGCTCACAATCACTGACATCACTTTCTTAGTCAGTAGTGGAATTATTGAAGGAATTCACAATCTACACCAGTTATACAAGAGCTGCTGCAGACAATTCAATAACAAATCTAAAAAAGCCAGTAATGTCCACGCTGCCCTACTAGTAAATAATAGAAAAAAACTTCTGACAAAAAATGATATATTGTACAGTAAATCAAACACACAGCAGCCTAAGTAGCCTTTGAAGAATAAACTTCATACATGAAGGTAATGCTGTTCAAATATCCACTGACTCTAAAAAAAAATGTGTCTGATCAACTAACAGATAACTGATCCATGGAAAACTTCCTGATAATCACAGGCACGTTCCCCATCACTTCCCCTTGGGCTTCATTAAAAGGCGGGTTGCCATTTGAAAACACACACCGACCTGTGATTAACAGCTCTCACCTGCGCCGGAGGAGGGGGGCGGAGCAGAGTGCGCCGAGGTGGTACCACGTGGGGCCGGCAGCGTGCTGGCGGTGGTCTTCCGGGCAGCATGGCGGTGGTGGCAGGTCTTCCCAGGCGGTGGGGGTGAGCAGTTTCTGGGCAGTGGGGGTGAGCAGTCCATCTCTCTGTGCGGCCGGCGGGTTAAAGCCCGCGGCTCCTCCTCCTCCGCACCTCTCCCCCTGAGCAGCACAGCTCTCACCTGCGCCGGGGGGGGGGGCGGAGCAGGGTGTGCCGAGAGCGTGCCAGCCAGGTGGTGCCATGTGGTGCAGGCGGCCGGCAGCGTCCCAGGCATCAGGCACACGCATGATTGCTCTATAAGACGCACAGACATTTTCCCTTACTTTTGAGGGGGGAAAAGTGTGTTTTATAGAGTGAAAAATACGGTATTCTGCCTGCTTTTTGAACATTTTGAGTTTTTTATTTGTTTCATGAATCACATTCACAAGTTTGGAAATGTAAAAATATGCATCGTATGTTGCACTTGGGTCCATATTCAGTTCCAGGAAGTGTGAGCAGGGTAAATTTTGAGTAAAAAATAGAACTTCAATGAATTTTCCCATACATGCTTAATTTTCAAATTAATATCATATTTGGTCTTAAGAAAGAGTTGCTTTTCCCACAGTCAGCTTTATTTGGGGATTCCTTGCAACTTGTGAGTGGGAGCACTCTTGGAGCTGCAAACATTTCAGTATCGCAGGGCAAGTGTTGATTTAGGACCCAGGGCGCACTGCAGGCTCCTGGCTGTCCTCTCCCTTGTGCATCTGAACAAGCCATTTATTGGAGGGGAAGCCTGTCGCACCACATAAAGAATAATTTAGGGGAAAAAAATTCAGCCAGACTGTCAGCATAAAAATGTTTGGCTCTGTCATCTCTGTGTTTCTGTGAGCAGTGAAAGATCTATAATTCTCACACTTAATGTAATTCCAAAGCATCAAGAGTGATTTACCGTCAGTTTACTCAATAGTTTCAGCTTTATTTAATGTAACATTTATGGCACATAAAAAGTTTATTGAAAATCCTTTGGGAGTAGGATTGAGTAAGAAACAGTCATTGCTAATACCATTACAAAAGCCGGGGAGAAGGGTCTTGGCATGTTCTTGCGGTAACCTTTATGGCTGTCTGATCCAAGGGTCACCATGGGACATATTTCCTGCCGTTCCAAGCCTTCCACACTCCTTCAGTGTTGCTTTACATTTCCGATGAGCGTTGCTCCTGGGTCTTGCCTTCTTTGCAGCTTTTATTTATAGATTGATTACATAGATTTATACACTGCTTTCCAGGGAACTATCAGAGTAGTTAACATAATGCTTCTAGCTGTAATATAATAATAAAAAAGAGCAGAAAGGACAGTAAAATTAGGGATTGATGAGAAGTTCATTCTTGTTTGCAAATCATGCAAACATGCCCTTTTGGAACTCAGCATGTGAAGAGGAGCACCATTCTTGGGAATGCTTTGTGATTCCCCAAACCTGAATTCACATTTGAAAGTGTGCATTTCTGCATATCCACAAATGAGCCTTTCCCAGCAAAGTCCTTATTTTCTCACTTTAGCTGATGGGGTCAGCTAATGATGGTCAATAAACAATAAAATAATCACCAGTAGTTAAACAATTTTATCTTTCCCAATTAAGCCAGGATTTAGATGGATCAGAAGAACACAGAGTAGAGCAAACCAGAGAATCAATGAAGGAATGGAACAGTAGCTTGATGTGAGGATGGACTTTGTGAATTTAGTTGGTAATACACAGCACTGGTATCTTTCTGAAACAGTGGAAGTGCCATAACAAGAGGAATTACATAAAGACTATGGCCTAGTTCTCACTGAAATGGTGTACATGTTTCTAGACTGTACCATATCAGATGACTATTAGGACAATGACATTTGAATGCTTTCGTATATCCATCCATCCATCTACCCACAACAGCAACAAATCAAGCAGAAGACAAAACTGCTAGTTCTGACTTTAGATCAACTGTTCTCTAGATGAACTATTGCTTCCTATGTGAAGAATGGCATGGATAAGCATCCCCTCATGTGAGTTCACACCTGCCGTCTGATGTGGTGGAAGGCATGGTGGAGCTTTACACAAGTCTGCACAGTGTGGGAAAGGGGGTGGAAAGACATTTCTCTCCCCTTCTTTCTAATAAACAAACAAAAGCAACTGGAATCAATCCAGTTGGATGGAAGGAGATTCTAGAAGGGGAGAGAAAAACCTTTTACATGCAATATAGCTAAACAATAGAATTTGCTATGAGAAAATATGATGGAGGCAACCAATTCAGATGGCTTTAGAAGAGGATTTGACCAGACAGGACAAAACTGCCAATAGCCATTAGTTGTGGCCTGTCAGAGTGCCTCTCCCAACTGTGATTTACTGCGCTCAACCTCTGTGATCTACTGTGCTCATTTCCTCTAAATGTTGACCCCACAGGATGGCAGCTTTGAGGTGGCTTCTCTGTGGTGCTCCTTCATCTTTGGAACAACAGGTTTGCTCCAGGCCACCTGGGGAACACACACAGGAGGCCGTGGTAGCACTGCAGGCCCCTGTGAAAAACAGAATGCTGGGAAGGGATGGACAAATGTGTAAACACCTTCTTTCTCATCATCTCAATAATTTGGTTCAGTTTTACCAAACTTTTCCCCCCAATTTAAGGTTTGACTTGTTCTGAAGTTTAAGATCTTTTTAAAAATTTGCATGGAAATGAATATACATTTTTGCATGCATTTCTCCTAATGCACCCATTTTGCAATGCACTTTTCCAAAGGTATTTTGTGCAAGCATTTTTTGAAGGAATTATATATATATATATTACATTCCTAACATAATGAATTTTTCATTTTCATGACTGGACCCATTTTGTGTGCATTTTAATTGAAAAACTATATTGTAAAATTCTGTGAAATGCAAAAACTGAAGACTAATAGCGTTTTAGTTCATATTTTGGTTTAAAAGTGTAAACTTAGGTAGGTTCTCATTCAAATGCAAACCCAGCAAATTTCTTCCCCATTCCTTTGCAGGGGGATCCACTTCTAATGTTGGAGTGCAGGAAAGCAAAGCAACTTTCCAGTCACATCATTATCTAACAAGCCTGTTATTGTTAGGGGGAAATTCCTCTGAATGCCGGTTGGCAGGGCCAGTGCTCTGCTTCAGAGCCAGTTCTTGGCAGGAGGTTGTGGGGGAAGGAGTCTGGGGAGAGAGGGCTGTATAGCTTATGGATTAACATACTCTTATTACATTACTCTTTAAGCTTCAAAGGTCTGCCAGGAAACCCAAGCTCACAATCTATTGAATGACATTTTAAGAACAAATAATACATTCATATATTAAATTTGAGAATAAACACATACATTATAGGGAGGGATTTTGTCTATGCCTGACCTTTCTGTTGTATTCCCACTGCACAGGGCTGGAAAGGAACCTTGTCCAAGAACCTTTCAAATTGGCTACAGAGAGAAGGCTTTTGCCTGTTCAAATTGCAGCTGAATTCTTGCCTGGAACGAAGAGCTTAGCTATGATTATCCCTCTGACACTAATCTGCAGCTACACAAAATCGTGTTGCTTCAAATTAATCAATTAAGCATCAAACCGCAGAATGGGAGCAATTGAGTCCTGCATTTATTATGTTGGCAGGTGCTTCCTTCACCTCTCTGTTCCCCAACACTAGTCTTGCATTTCTTTATCTTCTTTAACATGTAAAGTTTCTCTTTTTATTTCCCTTATTCAGAACACTTTTGAGATGTTTTGATCCAGCTCAGATGAACTTCTGAGGGATAAAGAGGTTGCCATTGGCCAACCAGACAGAATCAGAAATCTCTATTTGAAATAGTGTCATTACCAGTGGTTTATGCTGCTACCTCTGTTGTGATCATGTGATATACAGACTCGAAAATTTTGCCTTGTGATTGATTGGCTGACTCAAATCACATGGTTTTGCAGACTATAGCCTGCCATGGGCCAGCTATGGTTTGGCATGATGTGAATATCTGCAGTATTGTGATGGTCAGTGTTTCACTGTGGAAGACCTCAGGAGAAATGAACAGACACAAAAATGAAAGCAAAGCAGACGTTCCAAGCTCCATAGTTTGAGTCCTAAGCTATGACTAGCACAAACCAGGGTTTGGTGTGCTACTGAACTGAGTCACTTTATTAGTTCTAATCTCACACCCAAAGCAGTTTGGACACCAAATTCATGGTTTCCAATTCTAGTGCACTAATTTGACAGCAGACTAATTTAGTAAAAATGCTTTGTCATTGCCACTTTATTCCAACCACATTGCAAGTGATATGCAATGTTCCTTACCCAAGATTTAGCTGAATGTCAGAAATGAAGAAGTATCATTTCTATTTCATCATAAATTGCTCTCTCTCTCTCTCACCCACGCACCTCTACATTAAATATGAAAACGTTGGACCCATTCTTAAAGTTATGCTTTCCGCACAGAGGAGAATGAAAACAGCCTTTCTTTAGCTTTGTGTTCTTTTGTTCTCCCCCATCTAGCATATCTTGGCGGTGGACATGCAGAATAGTTGCCAAAGTTCTTAAAGTTTGGTCAGGTTCAAAAGGGAAGAAGGAGCCTTCCAGATTTCTCTCCTCTGTGCCATTTAGGTCTTTTTGGTGCCTGCTTGCACCTTGAACCCCAGAAACAGATTGGTAGCCAGTGCAGTTGATACAGGGCCAGGACAATGTGACCAACAGACAGTGTGCCAGAAAGCAACCTGGCTGCTGCATGTTGCACTAGCTCCATTTTCCAAACACTCTTCAAAACTGCCCTGCATAGCAGTAATCTGACCTAGGAGGTGATTAAGGCTTGGAGCACTGTGTACAGATCTGCCTTTGCCAGGAAGGAGTGAAACTGGCTTACCAGGCAAAGCGGTCTCTCACTCAGCCCTTCCTGCCCTGCAAGCTGCTTGCCTGATCCCTCAGACCTCACCTATAACAGGCCATACCTCCCATCTCGGATAGCTTTTCAACTGACCAACTCTAGCTCTGCCTTCTGTGGTCGAGGTTCAGTTTGTTAGTCTGCAGCCAATCCATCACTGTGTCCGGGCAACTTAATCATGATCAAACATAACTAGGAGGATTACACTGTACTCTTTACTTCATTGGCCATCAGAACAAACTGTTTTCCTTCATAATGTATTTGTCAGGCAGCCAAGGTTCCTCCCCATGAGGAGTAGAGGCCTATCAAGGTCACATTTTTCCATGTTTCCAAGTTAATCCTAAAATAGCCCCCTAGCATCATCCATTTATAGCTTGGTTTGTTACTCTGCTGATGTTAATGTTGCAGTGGGTCACAACACAGGGCCTTTCTGACTGCACACAAGTTCCTGAAAGATACAATGAAACCCATTAGGCTTTATTTCTTCCACCCTTCCATTTGCATCAAAAAACAATCAGACATTGCATTGCCACCCATTTCCACCTGCCATGTTTGGTATCTATAGCTCTTCCCCTCATGGATGATGTACATGTTTGCCATGCAGCTGTTGAAGATAAGGATTCTGTAAGACAAAATCTAGCAGTAACATGGTGGAATCAAATGCAAACTTTAAGAACAAAGCGCTCAAATCTTTGGGTCCAGATAGATGAATTTATCCATGTTCATTTATCTTCCCTTCCTTCCTTCCTTCCTTCCTTCCTTCCTTCCTTCCTTCCTTCCTTCCTTCCTTGCTTCCTTTTGAATATATCTTGAATATGGAGACCTTGATGAATTTTGGTAAATTTGTAGCAAAATTGAATTAAAAAAAAGTCAATCATCACCATCTCGATATGAAACTCTCCAAAAATGCTAGCCTTGAAGTCCAATGCATCTGGGAGGCACCAGATGGAGGCAGGCTAGAAGAAGCAATTGGCAACCGATTTGAAGCTGGCTGGGGGTAATGATTGTTGTTTAAATTTATAGTGGTTAATATGCTGCAGGCATTCGGGAAACAATAAATTATGAAAAATGCTGATGCTGAACTGAACTGTCACATTTGCTGGACCAGAGCCTCTTGGATTGGTCAGGAAACCAGCTCAAGTAATTAATTCCCTTGGAGATAAAGAACATTGTCATAGGACACAGGACAAAGGGACCGCAGACATTCTGTGTATTTTTCTTAGTGAGTTTCCTTGAATCAATTACGGTTCAGGATCTGGAAATTCCTTTATGAAAGAGGTTTGCTCTGTTTCCCACACAAAGGAAAGTTTCTGATTTCTGCTGGTTTTTAACCGCCTCTACTTGCTTTCTTCTCCTTGTCATGTCCCATGTCGTTCATAAAGGTCCCACAGCCTGAAAGAATAGTTACTGGTAGGTGCAAAGGGCTCTGGTGGAAAGAAATATAAGGTCTCAGTGGCATGGAGTGCCTTCCACCACCTTCGATTGGTGGCAAGGCACATTCCTATCTGGACAGGGACATTCTGGCTTCAATTGCCTATGTTCTGGTAACCTCCAGGGTAGACTGCTGCAATGCACTCTTCATGGGGCTGACTTTGGAGACGGCTTCAGACACTACAGTTGGTACAAAACATGGTGGCTGGGCTGATAACAGGGACAAAATGTCTGAACGTGTAACACCAGTTTTGGCAAACTTGCACTGGCTGCCTGAATGTTCCTGAGCATGGATCAAGGTGCTGATTCTGACCTTGCTGGAGGTGCTGATAATACCTTACGAGGTTTGGGATTGTAGTACCTGATGAAACATCTCTCCCAACATGAATCTACCAGGTCACTACAGTCATCATCTAAGGCCTTCCTTCAGGTGTCTACCAGGAAGGATTTTCTGAAGGCAGCAAAGGTATTTCTTCATTGGGCCCATAAATTATGGAATGGCATCTGTCTGTCTGTCTATCAATCATCTCTCTCTCTCTCTCTCTCTCTCTGTGTGTGTGTGTGTGTGTGTGTGTGTGTGTGTGTGTGTATATATATTACCATAGGTTGTGGATGATTTAAAAATAATTAAAATCAACACTGATTAATATTGACCAAGACAACATATTGCTTGGTGCTCCTTGGTCCATCTTTGTCACTTGAGGGTCAGGTGGCATCAGTGGCACAGAGTGCCTCCTACCAGCTTTGACTGGTGGCCCAGCTGCACTTCTACCTAGACAGGGATAGCCTGGCTTCAATGAGCTGGCCATCTCTAGATTAGATTATCGTAGCACATGCACAAATTGAAACTGACCCATGATTACCCCATTTATGGAATTTCTGTACACCTGTGTTGAACTCCATCTCCATGTATCAGATGTGATACAAACAAGGAGGAAACCACCCCATAGATAATAAGCAAATATGCTCTCTATAAAACACATTGTTGAAGATGAGTCAAGATTTCTGCCATCAGCACCCCAGTCATCATCCTTCCTGCTTCCTGCTTCATTCATCAGAGTTCCTTGTATACCAGAGAGTTCTTCTGGAAGTAGGATGGAGAGGACATTCAGGAGCAATGGTGCCCAAGGCCCCAGTCAATCCCAATCCCTTTTGTAACCAGGGACACAACAGGACCACTGGCAGAACTGGCCAAAGAACCCCTAGGGCTGACTGGAGGCCCATTGGATCCATAAGTATTTAGGAGTAGACCATCATCTCTACAGGGACACAAAAGGGGGCTATGATCCTAGCCTTGACCAGGTAAGGATCTGACCAATTCAAGGCTGAGTATGCAGAAACCTCAGTCTCCAAAATCAGGATTTCTTTGAGAAGGTTTCCCTGGGCCAGCATTATTATAGTTTTAGCCCAAGGTTAAGACCTTCCTCTTCTCTCAGGTATTTGGCATCATATGATAAAGTTCTAATCAAATCCTAGTTTTTTCTTGTTATACTTGGTTTAAAATTGCTTTTAAACCCCTCCCCACCCCCCGTGGCATATTTCCATGTGGACAGTCCTTATAACTCATTTTAAACATTTAAATCTCTGTACACCACTCACAGATTCTGGGCTCTTAGATGGTATAGAAATGTCGTACATAAAAGAATGAGATGCAATTGCACAAACAGAGCTCTGTCTACAGTTTCCTGGATGCTCGCCTATTGTTCAGGGTGTGATCCAGGAAACTGTCAAGGACAGCAAAGGCAAAACCAGGACAGATCAATGAATCAGTGATTCTTTCTCCTGTCCTAAGTCTGTGAGTTGGCAAATTACAGATCAGGACAAAGAAATAGGCCCACATGTACTTGAATAGTATGATGTACTTGAATAGTCAAGGGGTCAGAATTAATTGGGACGAGAATGCACAAGCAATTCTTTTAAATAGTTCCTGGAAGAGTATATGTTTTTCATACCAAAAGACCTAGGTCCAATTATTAGCATACTAGCCAATGGGAAATACCACTGCCGGGAATTCCCAAAAGCTCTGCCAGTCCAAAAAGATAACAGTGCACTAGAAGGAGAAGTGACAGCTTTCTGTTCCACTCTCAGGCCTTGTCCTGAAGGCTAGACTGCTGTACTGTAAATGATGCCAACACTGTTGCTATATGTTGTCTCCTCTGCCTTGTCGTGACCTTATGGATAAAGTTCTTCCAAAATAACCCGTCCTTGACAGCTTCGCTCTGCTCTTCTTGTAAACTCAAGTCTGCGGCTTTCTTTATGGAATCGTTCCAACCCATAGTTGGTCCTCCTCCTCTTCCTCCTGCTCTGCATCTTCTTCTGCCTTTGACTTTCCACAGCATTTTTTCTTCTTCAGGAATTCTTGCCATCTCATGCTGAGCCCAAAGCACGACAGCTTCAGTTTTGTCATTTTTGCTCTCGGGGAAAGCTCTGGTTTGATTGGATCTAGCACCCACTTGTTCATCTTTCTGCTGCTCCAGGGCATTTGCAAAGTTCGTTTCCAGCGCCATGTTTCAAATGTATCTCTTTTCTTCCTGGCAGCTTTCTTCACTGTCTGCCTCCATAGCCATTCATAGTGATCAGGAGTACAGATAATAGCATGTGCATCAGTTCTGGCTAATTAAAGCCAGATATCGGCCACCAGGCATATGTTGAAATTAATCCAATCAAGGTTATTTATTTTTATTTATTAAACTTTTATTCAATTTGCACCTCCAGGACCCAAATATGGACTGTAATGTATTAATTTGGATGTTTCTGTGCTTTCAGTACATTCTGCAAAAGAAAACTAAATCATTTGATTATACACACAGAAACGAACACACACACTTGAACTGCCCCTGCCACCAAAAAAAGCCTGCATGTCTCCCAACATGCTTTAGTCAATGGGTGCATGCACTGAGTGACATACACAATTAAAAATGTGCACCAAATGTCCATGTGTCTATTATGAAACAAGTGTACACAGTCCCGTACAGAAAGCTTGGGAAGAAATGGGAGGGAATGACCATGTTGTCCAAAAACCAGCTATCTCAGCAAAACGGGAACTGACAGATCCATCCATCCTAATCACATGTGCTTTTCAAGCAAGCCTGAACTCCAGCACTTTGCTTATTAGGCATCAATGTCTTGGCAAGGCCTGGGGGAGCAAATCTGTGTTAAAAAAAAAAAAAAAAGACTGTCCTCAGCCTACAAATCAATTCAGCAAGAGGAAATGCTTAATTCACAAAGCTAACACCTTCTGGCCCCATCAGCATAAAACACTGGGATGGATAGGCTATGCAGAATCTCATACTCCATTAACAGCCAGCCTACTTCTTAAAACACCCGCCTCTTGTTGCCAAAACCACATTAACTGAGGCACCTCCACTCCCATTGTGGAACTATATTGTTATTTTATGTCTCAACAACACTCTCCTCCTCCTTTTGCCGCCGCTATGACTGATGCTACTGGAGCAGAGCAAATGAGTGCACTGAGTATCCATTTCTTCAGGTTACTACGAGAAATGACTGATGTGCAGATGGTTATTGTTAGTCTGGGAGCCAATGGCAGGAGCTGTTCCAATGACACTGCCATTGCCCAGCACCCAATGATCTGTTAAGGATGTAAATAAAAGCACTTACTTCAGGAAAGGCAGCCTGGGTGTGTGCTGTCAGTGGGGTGGAGGAGGGAAATTGCAACAGTGCAGTTTATTGATCCCCAGTCAAGATTGATGGCACAATAAGAGCAGGAGGCAAGGAGTGATTTTGCTTTTGAAAACCTTGATGAATAAGCACTCGAGGACAACAAATAGCTGGACTCCCCGGATGATGGACGGCAACGGCCGAACAAGATGCATTTTTATAAATGGGCAAAAGGAGAGGCAGACTTATTAAAAAAAAATGAATGACCACATGTGGCACAGATATGCCACTGGGGAGAAGCGGGCCATTGATTTATGTGCACTCCTGGCATTTGAAAATTCAATAACAACATTGACAAATGAGAAGCATAGCTGGACAGAGGACAGCAGAGAAACTTGGGAACGGAGAAAGAAAATGCCAAGGTCAGAATGACGGAACCGTGTATAGGGGAGGGAGAAACCTGATTATATGGGAGTGAAACTTGTCATTGCAAGGATCACCATAAGATCAAAACTTAGTGCCACTTGCGTATCAATGTTTGTGCATAGATTCCATTCCAAGAGTCCATTTCTAAACAGAAAGATGATGTGGCTAAAGCTTGCAGAGCTGGAGCGCTGTGATATTGGATCTGGGAAGCCTGGATGAAGCCCATGGGATTCCATTCAACATGCCATTATCTGACAGGTTTGGTGAGGGAAAAATAAGGGTGATTGTTGGCCTAAGGAGAGATAAGTGGATTTTTTTCCATGTTCCATATAATTAAGAACATTTGCAAGGTTTCCATATCTGGGAAAAAGGGATTGAATGCATTCAGGAGCAACCAAAACTGAAACTTTTGTCCATTCAGGTCCTGGGCTTTGAGTGCTTGGTTCTTAAATGTTGGGCTTGAGTTCCTGTGTATCCAGTGATGTTAGCACTGAAAGGTACTGCAGCAGTGCAGAACTGAGGAAGCACCAGTGTGTTCCTGGTGGGGATCTGAACTGAACTGAATTGGCCCTTGAGAATCACTGGAAGCCATTAAAATGTCACTAAGATGCTTCCTGTTGCTAGTGCTCACTTAAATTGCCACACTGTTCACAAATATCTGCAGAGGCAAAAACACTAAACAACTGAGCTCCTTCTGCATCTGTAGGAATTTTTTTTTTTTAAAGGTGAGACTTTCATTTCACTTTCAAGCCCTAATCTTTTGCTTGCTATCATTTTAGCTGGTGCATGGACAGAGAGCCACGGCTGATGCTGATGAGCACCAGGAAGTAAAGGGCCAGCTAGTGTCACCCCATACCCCTTACCTAAGTTTACACAGTCTGTTCAGGTTTGACACTTGGATGGGAACTTACTCACTCTGTCATTATTCCAACTTTCCAATTATAAGTAGGAAAAAATGAGCATTTAATTTCCATTCATTTAAGAATGAAAGTTGCCACATTCCTACCCGCACAACAGGAACAGAATACATTTTGCAGGCAGATTTGACACACTCGTCATTGTGTATTGCTCATTTGTGGAACATGAAATTTAGACTGATGTTAGATTGACGTAGACTAATTTACTCTGATGTTAACGTGCTCATTTGAGAAATAGAGGGGGGATGTGCGTTTAGTCCAAGTGTGTATTTGGGTGCATACTTTCAAAAGAGGTGCATATTTCCCCATTTGAATGGGAACGGGGGCTCACAATCAGGCATAGGAATGAGGATGATGAAGATTTGCAGTAGAACTGGAAGAACTTTGATGTGCTTGAGTCTCGCTGATTAGGGAGGTGCATCCAAGGGCTCTTCGATGATTCCACTCACCTGATCTAGCAATTGGATCATCTAGACCTGGAAAAGCCATAAAGGGTTCCGCACCCGGGGGTAAGTATGCCTATTCCACAGTCTCAATCCTGCTGGTTTTTGGCCAGTGATAATTGGATCTCCTTCTGTGACTATCCTCTGGTGAGACAGAGAGTCAGCCACTCAGTCATCCACACACCACGCCATCCTATTGCTGCAGTCATCACCACAATTGTGCTTCAGAGATCTGGCATTGCTGCTTGTCACAGGGAGGACCAACATTTTCCAGAGCTCACAGATCCTCTCAGCTGTGGGGACCTCCTCATGTGGCAGTCATGTGAAGGGGGTTCATATGATTAAAGGGAAGGCAAGCTGTAGCACTGGCTCTGCCTCCAAAGTTAATCCCTAGGTAGGAGTGTGCATAAAGGAGAAGCCTACACCTAGGTACCTCTCTGTCTATAAGCTTGCCCAAGAGCTAGACATTTGTGTGATCCACATTCCTGGAGAAACTCATGTACCATGAGGTCTCTGCAGGCATTCCTGTCAAATGAATGGGGATAATGGTGTACCTCCGGTTCTCCCTTAGTCCTATCATGTGCACAAAGCAGAGGTAGGGAACCTCAGGTCAGAGGGTCAAACCCCCTTTGAGGAGTCTAATCCAGTCCTTTGAGGTACACAGAGATGCCCCCATCTTTTCCCTGGATTTTATGAAGCTTATTCCTCATTCTAAAAGGTTCAAATGCTTCTCCTCAGGCTTAGTTACTGGCATACATGTGGCCACAAACGGTTAGAAAATGTTGATGGTTTTCTATATTTTTGGCCCCAGCCTGTTTGCATTTGATCCAACTCTCTTTTTCTGTGGACGCCCCCACCACCAGAATGCAATCCTTGACAGCTTCTCTGTGAGAGCCAGTGTGGTGTAGTGGTTAAAAGCATGGGGCTGGGACTCAGAGGATCTGGGTTTGAGTCCCCGCTCAACCATGGAGCCAACTGGGTGACTTTGGGCCAGTCACAGACTCTCAGCCCAACCTACCTCACAGGGTTGTTGTTGTGGGGATAAGATGGAGGAGGAGAATGATGTAAGCTGCCTTGAGCCCTTTGTAGGAAAAAGGCAGGATATAAATTGAATGAATGAATGAATGAATGAATGAAGTTGAATTCAGCCCTCAGATGGATGGAGGCTCTCCATCACTGGAGTAACATGTGAAGGAGCTGGCTCGATCCATCTCTTCCAGAAATCATGCCAGTGGCTTGTGCAGCAGAGGTCTCCTTCCAGGTGCACCTGAGAGGCCGAGCCAAGTGTTCACAGATCATGGTCAAGGCAACATGGCAACATCTGTGATCATGGAAGCTGAGCAATCTGGCCTCTTAGACTGCAATGTGCCATTGGGAAGTGGATTTTCAGCTCAAATGTTACATTACTTACTGAAAGAGGCTGTACTTCATGAGTCTGTAATAAGAAGAAAAAGTCCAGGATAATGTCTGAACTAGCACTGATGTTTCAATTATCCAAGGGAGTAAATCGCATTAATTCCAACGGAATTCCTGCTGCGTTCACATATCCCATGCTGTGGAGCTGCTTTGCGCTGAATCAGAGCCTTGCTGCACCTAGTTCACTATTCCCAGATTTGCTCTCTGAAAGACTTTCGTATTGAGAAGTCATAGACTGATCTTCAGCCTTCTATATGCAATGAATGGGCTTTATCAATAAACCAGCACGAGTGCTACTTTCCAAGAATAAGAAACTCTGCAGCCTCAGGTCATGAGCTCCCTGTACAAAACAGCTACTACAGATCACAAAAGGGCTTCCAGCCGAACACCAGAGCTTTATTTGTCCATCTGGTCTGTCATCTGCCCAAACATTTGTCCTTCTGCCCCAGTATGGCCCAACATGAAGGGTAGCGGCTCCCCACAATTTCAAGCCTGCAACCTGGTTATTTTAATTAGTGATGCCAAGACTGGACCCTGGGAGCACAACTTTCTACAGATGAAGCTTGTGCTCTGCCACTGAGTTATGAACTTTCCTTTGCTGTGACACATTTCAGATCTTTGAGGGGTTGCTTTCTTGTTCTGTTTTAATCTCTGCTGGTTTAAAAGGGATATTTTTGGGTTGCTTCTGACATTGCTGTAGATTTTATTGGATTTTTATTTGTATTTTATTTGTATTAATGAAAGTTGCCCTGAGAACCATTTGTTATTGTGCTTCTAACATACCGAATATATAAACAAATAAACATCTGAGATCACCTCAAACACAAGGATTTATAGTACAGGCAGTTTATATCTTCATCAGTACATCATTGCCCTGCATGTCCTTGTGTGATAGTGTGTGTATGTGCATGATTTAACTTGCATTTGTATTGACTTTTCAGATCATGAATCTCTTATGCCTCATCTGTTTTGAGCCTGCGATGTGTGGTACCATTGAGTTCTACTTAGAGAATTGATTTTTTCCCTTTTCTTTTTAGGAACAGCAGGTCTTAAGTTTCAAAGCCCCAAGAAAAGTACAGAAGGAACTTTAAAATCTGATGACTTTCCTTCCACTTTCTACCTGCCTGCCTCCAGACTCACATTCTTTAACCTTCCTTGGTTTAAGGGAAAAAAAGTGCAGTAAACATAAGGAACGTAAATCTGCAGAGGTTATTCTGGCACAATGATATATAAAGCACTGGGGAGGCCTGCTTTGATATGTGGCATGCCATCGTGCACTCTCTATTATGGGATGGACACTGCAGCGAGGAGAAAGGGCAGCCAGGAACTAAATAAATTGAGTTATGAGGCCAAGCTTGCTTTTTGTAAGAGAATGAAATCTCATTTGAGGGGCCATAGATAAGTTTCCAGGAGGACACATTTATGGCCACCTGGTTATCTAAGCACAGAAGAGCTGCATGTCTAAATCTCCCAGGCTCTCAGAAGGGCACTGGTCCTGCAGGCTTAAAAAGTGCTAGATGGAACTCCATAATCCTCCTCTCTTGCTTCAGCTCTTAATTGCAGTATCACCCTGTACTATTTAATAAATATAAATGAAGCTGGATTGTCCATTTTCTCAGGCACAAGGATTATCCAAGCCATCACAAGGTGTTTCTTTTACTCTGGCCTAGCTGCTCAGACAGAAACTTTCGTTTGTGATAGCATTGTATGTGGCGACTAGCCTTGGGGTCTCAAGGACAGGGGCGTGGCAAGCACAAATATTGGCTTGGATTCTTACTCAGCTCTTTGGAACATAGTCAGATTTTGTTCAGACTGATTTGGAGGCTGTCTGGAGGCTGCCTGCTCATGATCAATACCCAAGTCAAGTTTCAGAAATCTGAAACTTTGGATATCTCATTGACCAAAATGAGATGTGTGTGTGTGTATGCGTGTGTGCGCACACGAGTGTGTGTATGCATGTTTGTAAGTGGCAAAATAATAAGTACAGTGGGATTGTACAAGGATATGCCTGATATTTTGAGCTTACCAAAAAAAATTAATAATAAAGGATTCACTTTTTTAAACATTTCTTGCAGAATATTCTTGTGAAAGTTAGCCAAAAGTCTAAACATGGTCCTACTCCAGAAACTGCAGTTTCAGAGGGATGGGAGCAGGAGTTTATGTAGTTTATGCAGCGGTTTATATAGAAGGTGTGACCTCAAAAATTGGTGGTAGTTGGGGGAATTTGTATTAAAATAGCACACAACCACAATATGTCTCCTTCTAAGAAAACTGCAAAGTTTCAGGAAGATATGTACAAGGTGCAGTTGAAGGAAGAAGGTCAAGATCTCTTCTTGCTGATACCAGAGTGCAGGACATGGAATAATCAATTCAAGCTGCAACAACTAAAATTCAGGCTGGACATCAGGAAAAGCTTCCTCACTGTCAGAGCAATACGACAGTGGAACCAGCTGCCTCGAGAGGTGGTGGGTTCTCCCACACTAGAGACATTCAAGAAGAAACTAGACAACCATCTGAGTGGGATGGTGCAACTTGGTGTCCTGCAACAGCAGGGGGTTGGACCCGATAGCCTGCATGGCTCCTTCCAACTCTACTATTCTGATTCTATGATTCTGCGAAAACTTACAAACAGAGAGAGAGACAGAGAGAGAGGACCCTGGCGGCATTAGAAGAATGGCCATCTTCCTGCTCCATCCTTGACTTCCCCTAAAGCACAATGATTGAAGGGCTACTGCTACAATGTTCCCTAGAGTAACGGCTTTTTTACATGATTCATCTGCTGTGTGCTCATTCATTGGTTCCTCAGATGACTCTCTCCTGTTTTGCTTTATAACTAATTAGTACTTTCACTGAGCATTTTATAGCAGAGTTGTGCTATAGCATTTAGGGACATATATGAAAGAAACCACCTTTTCATTTTTACTATTCTGGTATCCCACAGTGCCATCGAGAGGTTATGTATCTGAAAAACAGGGAGGGAAACTCTTTTTCAACAGTCAGATCTTGGTTCTGTGATGAAATTGATACAACAGATTAGCAGCCAATTAACAGCTACATGGAGAAAAGCTCTAGCTGGTAGACCCGTCAGTCACTCCTCCCCCACCTCCCACATCATTAGAGTTTAGAGAAGTAAATGGAACCAACGCTATCTGTCTTTGTGAAGCTGAATCACAAACAAAGGATCGGCTTCTATTCTGATAAATAGGAGGGGAGGCCATTTAGCCCTTGGAAGCACTAGAAATAGTTTAAGGAGTCCATTACATTGAATTCAATACACACCCCCAGTTTCTAGTGTTTCATATGCTTCGACTTTTTTATTTACCTGGGACAGTCCTTATTTTCTGTTAAACTGCACTTAGTACATTGCAGTCCTTACTTTTGCCTCTGGGGAATGCCTTGTTAAGGGGACAGAGTGTTTATGTGAGTTGCTAAAGTTATCATTCATCAGGGTTTAGTTACCTCCTCAGGGACTCACAAAGCTACCTTTCTGAGTGGGGAAGAGAGAAGTCTTCTGTCTTGTGCATGTCCGTCTCGAGACATGTGCATGGCATTTAGGGCCTGTGCAACATGATAGCATGCCATTTCACACATCACAGCTGCTACACTATATGACGGAGCTGCTGATTGTCTGTCTATTGTCAGGCAACTGTCCAAAAACCCAGAACCATGGCCAGCTCCAGTTTGGAGGGTTCCTTCAGCTTGGTGTAACTCTCCTTTGTGGATCTTCTCCCCGAGATCACAGCAGAGGGTGGGCTTGATTTGCAGTGCAGTGGAATGGGAGCCTGCCTTCTCCCAGAAACAGCATCAAAACCAGTTTTGCTGTGAACACCAGCTTTGCAATGTCTGGCATTTCATTTTCTCCACATCACCACAGCCCTTGTGTTGAGCCAGGGCACTGAAGGAAGAAGCAGAATAAATGTCAGCTTCCACCCAAAAGTGGAAGCTCCATGCTTTGGCAGGGGCAGAGCCAGCCCATGTCAGTGCAGTAGGCCCTGGTAAGGTTTGGCACTATGGCAGTTGTCTGAGAATACTGTCCATTCCTAGCAAAATGGAGGGTTGATCACAGCAGAGTATCAAAGTATAGCATGAAGCAAGGCATGAAAAGTCTTCAGAAATATGGATCAGGGACAGTGGATTTTCAGGGTGCAATGTAAGAAAGGAGGCGAGTTAGAACGCTATTGTCTTTTTTTTTCCCCTGTGAGATACTGGAAGATGTAGAATTTGAAAACTGGAAAGTCCTTTTTGAATTAATCTCTGCCAAAGTTGACTTCCAGATGGGAGGATCATAGATTTCTCCGCGAGTGCTACATCAAGGAATAACCAAAATATTCATTAAATATTAACTCCCTTCAGTTCTAACACATTTATTTTTTTTTTCATTTCAAACCTTGGAGCAAGATTTTTATTTTATTTATTTATGTATTTATTAAAACATTTTTATGCCGCCCCATTCGCCGAAGCCTCGGGGCAGCTTACAACAATAAGTTAAAAATAATTATAACATTAAATTAAAAAAATATATAAACATTAAGTTAAAAATACAAATACCAATATAAAATGAGCCACCCTGGCCAAACCAACCCTGCTAGTTTCTGCGATGTGTTTAAACACATGGAAACTGTAAGGAGAGAATCCTGTCATAGCTTCCGCCTGCAGTTGTGCAACTGTGGCTTGTGTGCTCCATGCTCATGATGCAATTGAGCGTAATATTCCGTTAAGGAAGTTTAGTACCTTGCTGACCATCCTGTCTTCTCATGCACAGCAATGCAGAAGGTGTTGTGGTCATTTCCCCCCGAGGGACAGGCGGAATCTGAGAAACCCCACTTTAGCAAAATTCACAGACTTTGTTGAATTTAAGATTTTCCACTATCTTTTTAAAAAATTTTGCAGATGTCATTCCCCCATTAAAATGCTACTGTATGTACAGTGCATCAGAGAAAATGCAAAATAATGGCCAGGCTACCAGTACTGTCCCTGCAGCTATATTATGAGTATTGATTATTACCATTGATAATTGCGACTCCACATGCTAGAAACTATGGGAGAAATTCTTCTCTTTTCCTCACATGCACTTAAAGGAATTTGGTAGAATTGTGACTCATTTTTTTCTGCCCACAAATACACTGGAAAATTTCCAGAATACATTTGTGGACAGCTCTAGGTGAAGTGTGGTGATTTCTGATTTTATTGAAGAATTACCGATGCCTCCAGCAAGATTTCCCTTTTACCATTTTCTTTTTCCTGTTACTCTGCCTTCATTGGCACAGTCACAGCATTTGACAGCTATTGGACAGTGCGGGCAGCAATAGAGGTCACACTGAGAAAGGTTACTTTGCTTTGGTTCCATGGAAAACAATTTCCTCTGCCATTAGTGCTCCCTTGGCCAAAGAAAACTGTGCTTTGTGGTTTATTTGTGCCTGCAGTGGATCAGAACAGCAAGCCCAGTGCTGTTGCAGTGGAGTGACACAATGGGCCACCAGGGTTTCGGTTTAGAGCATGCTTTTGAGCAATGAAGTATCCTAAAGCTCTAGACCAGCCTCCTTCTCTCAGGATGACCAAGACAATGAGAAGGTATAAAGAGCTGCCAGCTTGGGCTGAGAAGCAATGGCCATCCCAGCACTGGTGTGTCTTGGTGTGCTCTTTGCTTGTGGTTCCTCTCCTGGTGTTGGCTCTGACACCCTGGCACTGCTGCCAATTCCTGGCTCTTCTTGGGAGAATAGTCCAAACATAGACAGGTGAGGGAATACTTGATAAAGTACAAACATGTCCATTAATCCACTCGGATGTTGGGCATGGGTTGGCCGTGCATGGTCGTTGAAATGCTGGCTGTTGAGCTGTCTGGACTGAGGCAAGATAATAAACCATGTTGAAAACCCATGGATTGCAACACAACAACGAATCAAATCAGCAGTTCTCTTCACCCAAGGTTCAGGCCGTACCCCCATTTCAGCAACTGCCCACATCCCATCAACTGCACACTCAAGCCTTCAGGTGTGGACTTTCTTTTCTTGTTCCAGCCAGTGTACTGGATGGCTTTCCCTCCTGTCCTCCATGCTTATAACGGTGGGTAGAGAAACAGCTCCGCTGGTATCACTTGCCACTCAGCTGAGTTCTTCAGGTTCTTCAGGGTCCAGCTCTATGATTTTAAACTTTCTAAAGGAGGCAAAACGATCCAGAAAGCAACCCGGGTGTGTGTGAAGGAGGGAGAGGAAAGATAGCTCAAGATAGAGCACCGCTGTTAATTGAGATCCTGCTTACATAACACCACCGTTCATTGTCTCCAGAAGCACATGTTGCTCACCAGCTGCACTTTGTCCACCATGGCTTTCCAACCATGTGGTTTTCTGTAGCCCTTTTCCACCTTGCAAAAACAGGTTCCCATTCTACGTTGTGGTGAGCCAGTGGCTCTAAGCTAGCAGCAAGGTTGGATTACCAACAATCTCATGGAAACATGAAGCTGGTGTCAGAGGTGACATCAAAGAGGCACAGAAGGTGCAGTTCTTGGGCACTTGTCATATAACCAACACCCAGCCCACCCCCACTCCACTGCCTGCATTCATATTTCATCGGCAATAATTTTGAATGAAAAATCGCAAGGAGAGAAGTGTGTGGAAATGAATTCCTGGCCGGGAAGGTCCAGGAGGAGGGGGCACAAATAAAGTGCCTTTTTTCAAGGCAGTCGGGCTTATTTTAATGGCAAGGTCAGCAATGAAATGACCAGGAAGAGAAATGGCTGCCATTACGAATCAGTCGTGATCTTGTATCAATTATTCCCGGAGCCGTTTCCTTGCCTTGGGCTGAAGCAAACATGGCCTAATCAGTTTTACATCTACGTTTAATTTTATTGGAAAGAGGAGCTGGCAATGCATCATGGGATGCCTGCGTGACATGAAAGGTGACCCCTGCCAACTTAATGACACAATACATAACCCTTAATGAAGTCACTATCTTGTCCTTTTTTCCCCTTTGTGCTGTCTCAGCTCTGTGATTTATGGTGGCATCATTTTGCTTTTGCCCTCTTTTCATTTCAGCTTGACAAAGTGGATGAAACAATTATCTTCGTTATCAGCCAGAGCAGTGGAAATGTGATAGTTGAAGATTTCTGCAGGTGGAGGACCTTGGCCATGGATCAAAACCAATGCTGAAATGAATGTAGGAGTTGTGGTTTTCATTCTCTCTCTCTCTCTCTCTCTCTCTCTCTCTCTCTCTCTCTCTCTCTCTCT
>NW_025335762.1:7921332-8233889 GCF_004798865.1 Varanus komodoensis
CCCCCCCCCTCTCTCCCCCCTTTCCCCCCTCCTGCTTCCACCACCCCACCCTGCTGACAATGTGTGCTGGAAGATGGATAGTATATCCCAACATGCACCGCAAACCTTCTATCACTGTAGCAAGAGGTAATTTCAGAAGAAAGCAATTTCTAGGGCTGCTGCAAGAAGGAAGCCTGGGATTTTTCATTTCCTGTCAGACTTTTCTTCTCGTGTGATTGTTACATGCATCCCCATAGTACATATCTTCCTGATACATTACTCACACACTGGGAGGAATATAGAACTGGAGAACACATGAAGTAAGTTGTAGGGCATTTGGAAGTACAAATTGCAGTTTAGACAGTATGATTTTATTTCAGGCCTTTTAAAGGTTTTATCTTGCCATTCTGTTTGCTGGAACCCCCTTATAGCAGGGATGGGAAACATGAGGCTATCCTGATGCTACTGCAGTACATTTTCCATCAGCCACAGCCAGTATGTCCAGCAGTAAAGGATAATGGGAAGTATGGTCCAGGAATGTCTGGAGAGCTAGAGATTTTGCATCCCTGCCTAACAGAGATGCAAACACCAATACTAAGGATGAAAACAACCCTTTGAATCCAACAGTGATACTTTAAAGAGCCACCCCACAAAACAGTATTGTTCATTTTGGTTTGGATATAAGAATATATAAGGAGAGGGCTGCTGATCTATCTGAAAGGACAGCTAGAAGTTCCATCCTGGTTCTAGAAGAACCTTTTAGGTGCCTCCAGGAAGCCCAGAATCAGGGCACACCACTGATCACCTTTGAAGATCAAGGTTCCTTCCATTTTAGCTCAAAGCCATTGGAAAACAAATGTATCTACAATGAACTGAAATGTTTTGGCTGGAGATTCATGACAGACAAAGGAAGCGCTGCCCTTCTTCACACCAGCAGGCAACCCTGCAAGGTTACCACAGTTTGTGGATAGTTACCTTGATGTGTCTGGCCTGATCAAGCTCAGGGAGGTAATTCTTCACCCTCCTGCCCTCTCCTTCCCCCAGGAGAAGCCACAGGGAGGAATGACACTCCAGGCTTGGATGGGATAGGTGTATTCTGCCATCCATGGAGAATGCACCCCCAGCTGTTTGGTGCAAGGTTCTGCATAGTTGCAAGACTATGCTTGCGGAAAAGATCTGTGGCATATCACCCGGCACTAGCGATAAGCAGGTTGTTCAAAGACAGCCTTGGATATGCCCCTTCCTGAGAACTGTCCAAGGAGTGCCTATACAATCCATAAGCTGGAATGAAGGTGATTTCCTTTCCAAACCAATAGGGACAGTGGCAGAAAAGAACTGTCAGGGAGCAATTCATTCATTCATTCATTCATTCATTCATTCATTCATTCATTCTATTCTATTCTATTATATTCATACCCCACCATTTTTCCCTTTCAAGGAACTCAAGGTGACTTGCATAATTGTCCTCTCCTCACTCTTGTCCTCGTAACAATTCTGAGAGGTAGGGTGAGAATCTGTGACCAGCCCAAAGTTACCCAGTTAGCTCCATGGCTGAATGGGGACTACAACCCACATCTCCTGACCCCTTAACTCTTATCCACTGTACCACACTTTATGGAAAACCCTATCCCCTTTCCATCCTCATTGCTGAGAGTTGCCAAGGCTTTGAAAGCAATGGTTTGTTTGCCATTTCCTATCCCCTGCCTGCTCCCCATGAACAATCACTTACGTGACCAGCCACCCCACAATACGCCAGGCACATGCAGACCAAAAGTGGGGGAAATGTGTACTAGTCCTGCAGTTTTCTGGCTGTGTTGGGGGATATCTGAGGACACCCTGATCCATCCACAGCAGGCCTCCTGAACTGCGCCCATTTCTCTTTGCTGATATTGGAGCTCTGTAATCAAAGCAGTGAAGTCTACGGGGCTTGGAGAGACCACTGGAGGTCAGAAGTGTCTTTCCAGAGAGCAGGAAAATCTCACTACGCTTCAGGGGACTAGCATACCTCATCCCAGGGGCAATAGGACTGTAGTCCTGCTGAAGGAGAATCCATACATGTATTGCTTTAATCATCAGTATTTTTCTGTGTTATCAATACACGCACACATGCACATCTGCAATACAGAGTAGGCGATAGTGTGACTGAATTAAAAGAACCAAGAAAATGAAAGATGGCAAACATTGGAATTCGGGTTATTCAAAATTCTGCTATTCAAAATGGTGTTCAGAAGCAAAAGGAATGTAGGAACAAAACAGAAGAACAGGAAACAAACATAACAGGGAAATCTGCTAATCTCTTTCTTGCTAAAAAATGACTTTCTAAAATTAATTTGCCATGAAATGATACTGGTGTTGGTGTGAGGAGACATGGTCAATATCTGTTAAATGCTGTCATAGAGGCACACTTTGTAGATAATACAATTGTGAACTCTGTATTAAGGTTGTGTCCATTTTGTAATGCACAATTGTCAGAATTGCACATATGCTGCACTCCAAAAAATCAAAGAAAAGCTGAATTGTGCAACCTGTAGACTGTAAATCAATTAAGGTGATTTTGAGTTATTAAATAATATTGCAGTTCATTATTTTCTTTTTTTGATGCTAGTGACTGGGCGGGGCCTCATAGACTCAGCCCCCTTGGACTGCTAAAATTTCATCATGGTCTAATAATGACTATATAGGGATGATCCCTTTAGATGTCAAGTGGTATGCGAATGTCATAAATAAGATTAAAAATGCACATCCAAAAGGAATAAAATAATCATACCTGTGTGGAGGGGCACATGCAGGAAGGTCTGAAGTGGTGTTCCAGCTGTATTCCATTGTATGCACTTCAAATACTCCCTGCAATCAGGAGCCACATCAAATCCAGGTTTCCAATCCTGGTAGGGTTCCAAGAGGTGTCGTTCAATTGGTGGCAGTACTTCCATCATCAGAAATGGGAGAGGGCAGTCCCATCTCTTCAGTCCCTCAGCACTGACTGAAAATCTGTTCCTGAAGACTGGGAAACTGCACAGACCAGACTTAGAAGCACGCATTGGAGTGCAGAATGTTGTCCACTCCTGCAATGCTGGATTCAAACGTTGGTGCATTTCACTGAATGCATGTCCCTCTCCAGACAAACTTGGCCAGCAAGCCAGGAAGGTCATGAGTGGTGCTGGAGTAAACAGGCCTCAAGCTCCCTCCCCGGATGCAATGGAAAGGCCCAAATAGGCAAGAATAAGGCTATTGCCCTACACTTCTGGAGCCATTTACTGTCCCTCAAATGCTAGAAATAGAAACTTGCTGCAATAAACATGCTGTTGATGTACACATTAAGAGACAGAGTCTTTTCCTTTTCTGGGCTTGCAAGGAATCAGCATCCACACAAGTGGGTAGAACTAGGACTAGGGGCTTGCTCATCGGTCCATCTTCTGCTGAAGAGAGACCACTCGTTTTCACAGACTTGGGAGAGCTTGAGATTCCAGTCAAGTCACCTGCTTGTATTGGCATCCCAGGCTGCTGGAATAAGCTGGCATATCAGCCGGTGTTCCTCAATTTACAAAGACAGGAAAGCCACGATCTCCTAGCAGTGAATTTGGGAACTTTGACATCTCTTAATGAGCTAAACACATTACTGTTTTGTACAAACAAGCAATAGGAAATTAGCAGCAGACTTGCAAGGAGTCTTCAGGCAGAACAGCACATGGTCATGGTGTCAGCAGTTCGGGAAGTTTTAAGAGGAGATTGGACAAATAGCGGGAGGGCAGATTGATGCTTGGCTATTCAGCCCTGAGGACCAGAATTAGCATTCCCCTGGATACCAGCTACTGCTAGTGGATGATGAGGCTTTTATCTTCACAAATCATGTCATGTTCATCGTCCTGAATGTGAATACAGTATGAATGTAAGAATAGGATTTTTCAGAGATGTTCAATCAGGTGAATGAAAATTACAATCATGTAAGAAAATCTATACCTATTATTCTTTAAAAGAAGCTTTTTTTTTACTTTAGTTACCAGAAGAAAGTGTGTGCTTCAGGAAAATAAAATGCATTTAGAAATGTGTAGCTTGGCTGTTTAAAATGTGTACATGTTTCCATTTAAATGAGGAAAATAGATCAAAGGAGGAACAAGGCAAAGAGAGCCTGAAACTGAATTTTGGAGAATTTTAGTGGGCTTGGAAATGGCTGGTTCTTCTGTCCCTCCCTGCTGGGGATTAAGAACAGAAGAGGGCTACTCACCTGATGCTCTGTTTGTGAGCTTGTGAGTTAAATACACGTGGCTGGCTACTGACAGAACTAGGATTCACGGCAAGATAGACCCTAACTCTGACCCAGCGGGTTTCAGCGCATCTGCTGGCAACAGTACCCTCTGCCTAAGAGCTCTCGTATGACAGGATGAGGGCATGGGCCATTTTCCCTCATGATGGATGGATGGTGAATGCTGGGACTTGAAGGACTTTTTAAAAATCTAAAATGCATATGATGGTACCCGTCATGTTCACGCTATTCTGTATACTGCTCCACCTAAATTTTGCCTTCATTAGGTCAACTCTTAAAGTTCTGTGCATTTTTGTGGTTGTATTTATTAAACCCATTTAAAATAGACATTCTACCCAGTTTTAAGACTAACAAAAACATAAGGACACCTAGGGGACATTGCTCGGACCTTCTAATGTCCACATTGTTTTCATGTCATACCATGGATTTAAAACTCGAGTATGGATGGGAGCAGGACACACTTTTGCCACAGTTCCTGCTCAGGACACCTGGCAAACAGGTGGCAGGCTTAGATATTTTCCAGGTAACTTTTCTCATGAAGATTTTTAGACAAGAACTTCTCCATCTCTTTAGAAATATAGAGGAAGGTTGGAATGCAATTGGAGTATTTGCTGCTTAGGCAACACTGGGTTACACGCTTTGTACATGGTCTACATTTTTACTTCTGAATTAACTTTCCTTTGCTTCCTAAGTGTAACCTATGTCCATGTGAATGCAGGCTAGGTTGCCTTTCCTGCTGACAGGGTGCAAAAGATCCTAAAGCTTTTGAGGGAATCAGGTGGGAAAACACCACCTTTTGAGGTGCATTGCTCCTCAAGATTACATAGTCCAGCAGTCATACTGGATCAGATTAAGGTTTTGATCTGGGTCAGCCTCTTGTTTTCCATAGTAACTGCCCAGGCAGGAGATTGTGGGAAGCCCAAAAGCAAGTCATGAAGGGAATACCTTCCTGTGGTGTTTACCTCCTGCAATTCTCACTCTGTGGCATTTTGCCTCTGAGTCTGTGGGTTCTGCTGAGCTGCTATGGCCAGTAGTCATGAATACACTTCTCTTCTTCTATGAGGTGTCAGAACTTCCTTTAAATTTATCTCAACCAGTGGCCATTACCACTACTATAGTGATAACTTGCATACATTGAGGTACACTTTTATGGCAATCCAACAAGAACCTAGAAGCCCACAGGAGAAGTCAGCATACCAGCTCCAGCTCTGGAAACTTGCTCTGAGGCTGAAGCTAGAACCCTGCCTTTGGAGCTTCTTCCTTCTGCCCTTTCACACTTTTGCAGCTGCCCACATACACTTTCATGCCTATAATAGTAATAAAGAAAACTAAAGATTGCAATCTGATACAGATCTGAGTCAGTACAATCTGAATTTAACATAAGAATAAAAGAAAAGCCATGGTGGAGTTGAACCAGTGGTCCATCCAGTCCAGCACTCCACACTCATGGTGGCAAACCCACTGCCCACAGGATTCCCCCAGCAGGATGGGTGCAAGACCTTCTCCTGCCCGAGCTCCTCAGCAACTGGGGTATGCAGGCAGGCCACCTCTGGTCAAGGATGTGACACATAGCCAGAAAGGCTAGTAGCCACCGATTGCCTCATCCCTCATAACTCTGTCCAATCACTTGTAAAGCCATCCAGCTTAGTGACCACCACTTACCATGGAGGTGAGTTCCACAGTTTAATCATACCGTGTGAAGAACTATTTCTCTTTAGCTGTCCTAAACCTCCCACCAATCAGCTTCATGGGATGAGTCCAGGTTATAGTGCTATGGGAGCGGGAGAAAAATGGCTCCTTCTCTACTTTCTCCACGTTGCGCTTTATTTTGAACACCTGCATCATGCCTCCCCTTACCTTCTTTGCTAAGCAGAACAGTCCCAATGGTTGCAGCCACTCCTCACAGGGCAGCTGCTACAGCTCCTGATCATCTTTGTTGCCCTTCTCTGTACTTTCCCATAAATTCCTTTTTCAATCAAGGTGACCAGAACAGAACACTATATTCCAAGTGTGGTCACACCAACAAATATTTTATAAGGGGAGTAAAAGTTTGGTAGTATAGTTTTTATTCCATTCCTAATGATGCCTAGCATGGAGTGGGCATCCTTCACAGCAACTGAACACTGCACTGGCATTGCCATTGAGATGTCCGCACCCCCTCAAAATCCCTTTCTTGCTCAGGCACTGCTAGCGCAGGTCCCACAAGTGTAGTTGTCGTTGGGATTTTTTGCCCCAACCTGCATGATGCTACACTTTCTTGTATTTAACCGTTTTGGCGATTTTTGAGGTCTTTCTCCCAGCTTGGTGAGGTCCCTTTGGAGGTCTTCATAATCCCTCTTGTTTTTAACCACCTTAAAAAGTTTTGTGTCATCAGCAAACTTGATCACCTCACTATTGACTCCTAATTCCAGATAATGTGTGAATAGCTTGAAAAGTATTGTCCTGATACAGAATCCCGTGAGGCTCCACTGGTGACACCTGTTCACTGGGAGAAATTGCCATGTATTCTCTGTCCTTTAACCAGTTAGTAATCCATAAGAGGACTCCGGCTTTTAATTTATTTGAGGTGGAATTTAGAGGACTTTTGCTGATTCACACATCCATGCAAATATTTTGCAAGGAGAAATGGAAGCAGCCACTGAATACTTTAATCTTGACATTATTTGGAGACTTTATCATATTAATACATCATCCCTGGGACTGGCTATGGTGACCTCTGCTCCCTTAAGTGTCTCATGTTGGAGCTCAGCAATTTTTGCACCATGGAGATCAGCAATTGCTCTGTTTCTCCTTTTCTTGCCTTTGGGCTTTCAGGTTGTCCTTACTTAAGAACCAAGATCCAAAGCCACCCTCAGGCTCTGTGGGTAACAGTTTACCTTACAGAGCACATCTTTTTAGGGGCTGGTGGAGGGAGGAATCCCTCTGTATTACCACCATTGCATTTCACCATTTATTATTTCTCTTTATTTGTTCTGTACTGGGTGTGGGTGTGAGGGAAAAAATGGCCAACAGCCATCACTCACGTAGAGCCGTAATGAGAAAAGATAAATAAATCAATGGGAGTTTCAGTCAAAAGGGGGGGCACTCACATTATCAGCCAATAAACCAATAATCCATTAGTGACCAAGGTTGCTGAATAATATAGTACTTTTGCCAGCACCATAATTTATACGGCAGACTAGAGAATAGACACGATTATTAGAGCGAGGGCTACGAGATGACACATGATGCATGACCGTGTGGCATTGATCTCCACACAACAGGAAGGTGTCTAGACTGGGAGATGTATGACCCTCCGATTCAGAGCAGGGAATATTTCATGTGCAGCCTAATGGAGTAGTGTAGCCCATGATGGATGGCACTTCTGCTCTCAGTAGCAGTGCAGTTATAGTTGTGCTAATGCCTGACCTCTCCCGCTCCTTGTGTCCTTCATTCAGTCAGGGTGACCTCATTGAAAGTGATGGAAAATGAGAGAGAGGGAGAGGGAGAGAGAGAGAAAGGGAGAGAGTCAGAGGGGGAGGACGAGAAAGACAATGCAATGGAGAGAAAGCCAAGGAAAGCAGTGGATTTAAATAAGCGAGTGCCTCTTTCACCAGTTTTTCCAAACCTGGGTTGTTGACAAACAGGTTTGCCAAATGCTGCAGAGCTAGGAAGGTACAAAGAGAAGATGTTTCCACTCAAGTGTCTTTTCATGAGAGGCACAAAGCATGCATTTTTAAAGAAGATTATGAATGAGGTTATGATGTGGACTAGATACTGCAAGGAATCATGGCTGGGTTTGATTTAAATACCTGTTCAGGGGCTGACGCTCTGAAGGATACTCAGTCTCTGGTTCCTGAGGTACATGGGGCTATGTCCCCAGTGATTGTTCTTTTTTATCCTTTTGGACTCCCCTCATGATTGTGATTCCTGCACTGCAAGATGATGTGTCTGTGCAGATATGAAGGCTTGAACTAGGGATGGCTCGGGAAGTCCAGCTATATGAATTCATGATACAAACTGAACTGATCTGCAGGATCCTGGACTAGCAAGGAGATTGGAAAGTAATTCAAAGGGGGCTATGTTGTTCATTCTTCTGTTGTCCTTCCCCCCACAGCCTAAAATAAAATAAAATAAAAAATAATAAAATGTTTATTAGTATTGTTTGCACAAGGTTTTGGCTTATACAGCTTTTCTACATGAGACATTTATTGTGTACTAGTCTTTCCCTACTCACAGTAGATTATGGGTTCTTTAGATGATGTCATAATAGAGGTTCACTTCTATTTTAAATAGTATTTTTTGTTTGTTTAGAGGAAAGAAAGTGCCATATTAGTCATGAAAGCAAAAAAGGCCCTCTTTTCTTCCAGTGTAATTTCACTTTTCAGTTACATAACAGTGTTACCTAGAAGCTATATAATGAAAAAGCAGGAAGAATGCTCTTTGGATATTACAGGAGTCCCAATTCTGCAGCAAAACAAACAAACAAAAAATAGATTGATGACACACAGAGAGACAGACAGACAGACAGACATCACAGAGGAAGAGCCTTTGTAGAAAAGGCTGACTTTTGGCAGATTTGTAGTCGGATGGTTTTTTAATTGTTTGCTGTGGCTGATTTCTTTCACTGTTGTGTTTTCATTTGCGTTTTTCATCTATTTAATTTTATCTTATGTTTCAATTAAGATTCTGTTTTTGATCTGGATCTTAGTGGTAGCTCCCCTGAATGTTACTGGGAGAATAAATACCTCTCTATATGTATGTATGTATGTATGTATGTATTCTTACATTTAACATGTATAATGGTACCCTTATTTCCATTTTATATTAATATTTTACATAACATGTCTTCAAATGCTTTTGTACACCAACAGATCATTCTGCTGATGTTTCATTGCATGTATTCTTTGGGAAAAACCTTGGGCATGTTTAGACAGAAAAAAGCCCCATAACTCGCAGCATCCGCAGCCAGCCTTGTTGGCTGGGAACTGCTGAGAGTTGCAGGACATTATCTGCCTAAATAAGCAAAGGACTGAACATAGGATGATGGGCTGGGATCTCTCCATTACATCCTAATAATGTGGTGTCGGCCTTTGGGCTCAACCCTGATCCTTAGCACTTGATCTGAAGTGCCACAGAAGTCCTGCCCTCAAGCTGGTTTAAGCTTCCCTCGAAGGACCACTGGAATGTTCTAAAATGTCTTTCAGTTTTATTTGGGACCGACAGGATAAATATATAATTTAAAAAGGAGAACATTTTCCCATAAGATCTGTCAGTGTTAATTTTTGTGGCTTGATAAGTTCAAAGGTTGAAGGAGGCATTTGTTTCCCACAAAAGAGCCAAGCATGTCCTACAGATCCTTAGCTTGAACATGGGTCCATAAGAAACTAAGGATACTATCCATCCAGTCCAGTTCAGTTGGGGGAAATGGCAGATGGGGGCTGCATGCCTTATGCACTTACAGACGTGTGCTATTCTAAGGAGTTCCCCTTACAAGGTAAAGAGCTTCCTCACACAGTTCACACACAGCTCCCTTCTTTCCGGAGAGTTTTAAGACTAAGTGTGGGAGAAACAAAAGAGGCTTATATGAGCTGGGTAGCCAAGGGTGGACCCCAAGAGCTGCAGAGAAGGGATAATGTTCTCTAAACATAGAAATGTTATAATATGATGATGATGATGATGATGATGATGATGATGTCACCACCTGCAACTTTTTGTCATAATTTCATTTCTGTGGTGCTACAAGCCACACTTCTGTCCTCCATTTTTGTCACCCTTTCAAAAAGCCAGGAAGTTGGAAGTTGCCTGGCTCACTATACTGACGGATGGCAATTCTCCCCATCATCTGGTGTTATTCCTTCTCAAATCTATCTGCAGATGCTACTAGAACTTGAACCTGGGCAACTGAAGCATGCATTTTAGCATGACGCTAGAGTCTTTTTCCATATCACCATTACATTATTCCTTTTAGGACGGGAATGGATACAAGTTCTCTCCTGAAGGCCACATTCCCTCACAGGTAACTTGTCAGATACTGTACCTTAGTGGTGGCTCTAGTTGGAACAAAGTATGGACAGGCGAAGGGCTAGTGAGACTTTCCCCCCTCTCTTAAATGCATGGATTATTTCAGAAATAGGATGTTACAAACTGACACCAGGGTTGTTAGAAGAATCTGCAATGCAGTTCAAATGAGTTTGGATTTCTATTTTTCTGACCTGTGGATTCCAGAGTGGAGTAGCTTTTCCTATGTCTGAAGATTGGAGGTCTATTTTTTAATTTTGGGCAGAAGGAGATTTGTGTAAATTCACTCTCTTCCTTTGCACTAATATCCTTTAACAGCACTGTGCAGTTATACTCATGTAGTTTTGCACTGATGGGCAGTTGCACAAGTGGAAAAAATTTTCATACAGTCCCAAAAAATTCTGATCCTGTCCATGAGTGGACGATGGAAGGAAACATGCTTAACAGTCTGCAAAATAGAAACAGAACTGATTTAACAAAATCTATACATCCCTAGTGGCCATTGGTGAAAATAGGCTGAAAATGTGGTGATGACCCCACTGCCCAAAACTGGTGAAGGAATTTAAAGGGGGAGCTTGATAGAGAAATTACAGATAGGGAGTATGCCACCCCACACTAGCTGGAGATCAGTTTGCTTGCTTGAGTTCTTGACTAAGCTTGTTTATTACTAGTGTAGACTTTCCATTGCTCAGCAAACATATGAAAGGCTTGTTCCTGTAAGCTGTAGCCAGGAAAGGGAACAGTGGAGATTTCTCTCTCTTCGTTAATGTTAATATATTCTGTATCTTCCTTCCTCTTTATAGAGGGCAGTCTGCATCTATCCTGCCTTGGGACAACCAGTCTGGAAGCTGACACAACTTGCGCCTTGTTAATGGTGGTAAAATTGCTAAATTTTGGCTGGGAAAAAGCACCCTAAATATAGCTGACAACAGAGGCTCTCTTATGGTCAGAAGATCAGTGGCCAAAAAAATAAAATAAAAACGTAATTTAATGTGGCTGCACTAGAGCGTGAGATATCCAATACACCGCAGATCTTAGCTTAAGTACAATATCTAATTGAACCAAGCAAAATTTACTGAATAAATATATTTTGGTTTAGCTTGATCAGGCCTATAAAAGTGTTTAAGCTTAGGATATTAAGAGTTAGAAGAAGACTTTTTTATGCTAGACGTACCCAAGAAACCTATTGAAGCACTAATATTGATATTTTCTTCAGTTTCATCTTGAGGTACGGGCCTGAAATTACTCCTATTAACACAGGACTGAGTGCTTCTTAGTGACAACTGGCTGTTTGTCATTAAGGCTCAGAAAATGCTCAGTGATTGATTCCTATCAAGGAGGTGTCATTTGGAGTCCCATAGTCTCCACAACGACCTAGAAAGCAATCCCATAGTTCCGGGAAGAGCATCCCAGGGACCACAGGACAACTCAGAAAACTGCTTAGAGGTTGGACCCTTCCTCCTCCTTGTTGGTGTAAAAGAAAGTGCTCTTGCTGCCTCCCAGAGGATGGAAAAGAAAACTTTGAGGAGAAGGAAAGGAGATGTTGCAGTGGGTGGGAAGAAGAGGCAACCAGAGACAAATGGGTATGATTTATCCTAAGCCCCCTTCAGCTTCCTTCTCACCTTCTCCAAAGCACTGTTGCTGCATGACTTAAAGGTAAAAGGTAAAGGTTTTCCCATGACATTAAAGTCCAGTCATGTCTGACTCTTGGGTTGGTGCTCATCTCTGTGTCCTAGCCGAGGAACCAGTGTTTGTCCACAGACAGTTTCAGTGGGCATGCGGCCAGCATGATTAAACACCAAGATGCATGGAATGCTGTTACCTTCCCACCAAAGTGGTACCTTTTTATCTACTTGAATTTGTATATTTTCAAACTACAAGGTTGGCAGGAGCTGGGACAGAGTACGGGAGCTCATCCCATCTGTGGATTCAAACTGTCGACCTTTTGAACAGCCAGCCCAGTGGCTCAGCAGTTTAACCTACTGTGCTACCGCATCTAGATGGCTTAAGGAGTTACTAAGCAAAAATCCCTGAAGATGGAAGATGGAAGGTGAAGATCTGCTCTGTCAGTTTCATCCCAAGAGGTCATAGGAAACCTGGAGTGGCAATGGAATAACTGATACTTTAATAAAAGTTAACTTGGTAATCGAAGCTATCTTTAGTATTCAGCTGTCTAGCCTTAGATTTCCCAAGCCAAGTACTGAAGCAAAAGTGGAGAACACATTTAGTAGGGTGAAAACTAACTTCACTTTGGCAAATGCTTCTGAAATAAGTTGAAAGGGGTGGGAAGTGTTCACCTGGATACAAGAGGGTGATTTGTGGCCAGATTAATTGGGATTACTCATTAGAGGAACTGGCTTTGCTTGGCTTTTCTTGCTGTCACCTAGCCTGATTCAGTTGGTTGTGCAGCACTCTTGGGTGACTGAGTACATCCATATGATTGAGCAAGGAGAAAAGGGCTCGGTTATTTTGAATCAAAGGTGCTGAAGGTAACATTGGGAGTAAGTAAAAATTGGGGATGGGATACCAGTGCATGGAAAGTGATAATAGAAAAGGGACTTTAATGGTTTTCAGGACCAGACTTGATGTTGAACGAAATATGCACTTGCGTTCAAGTATCCCCACCCCTCTTAATTTTAGTGGGCCTCATGCAGATCAGAGTGCAACTCGAGGGATGGGAAGTTGCCCCTCATGCCATTGACTCAACAGTAACAGGGCTGGTTGATATTTCCCTTGGAAGGCAAATAGAAAATTCTCTCATGGCCCATAGCAACCAGAAATGTGTGCAAGAGCTATGCTCCCACTCTCCCTCTGCTGCGTTCTGATCTGGATGCCACGGGCAAGTGCTGCTTTCTAAATACTGAAGATGCCTTGATGCGATCATATATTTAGTGACTGCAAATGCAAAGCAAGATGTTACCTGGTCTCCTTTAAAGTCCCCAGGATAGAACAGTGTAGTTTTATGTGTATGTCCTTGGATGTCCTCTTACGGTTTGCAGTCTATAAACCATGTCCTGGAGCTCCGGATTAGGACCCCATTCCTTCCCTCATGCCTTCCATTAGGATTGCCTTTCTACCTTTTAACCTTGCAAATTATAGATTATGAAGCCTGTCATCAAGTCATGGGAGCAAAATGAGGAAGACATAAAGGCCTGATTTGTGGCAAGAGTGTAATCATGGGCATGTAGCCACAGTGTTTGATTGGAAGCAGGTTACGAATGCCGAATGGACAATTACAGCTTCTTATTATCACTTCACAGCAATTTCATGTCCAGAGTGCATCTGAAAAACAAATGGCATGTTGCATTGTGTGTGTGTGTGTGTGTGTGTTTTGCACAAAACAACATACCCTTATTAGCAAAGCCAGTATCAGTGGTCAGCAAAGCCAGGCAGCAACCAAGATCTATCCCTACAGGGGCTACTCATGAGTCACCAAAAGAGAGGAGGTATATCGCCAAAAGAAGACAAAGAGCACACTGATATGCATAGCATTTACACACGCCAATTCACATATGCATGCAAGTTCGGACTTTCTGCTTGCAAGAGCAATGCAATGCATCTCAGCACAGTGAGGAAGTCTGTGTCCAAGTGCCATAACTCCCTAACTGTTTTGCCTGCTTTCCAGGTGCTAACTGGTAACGGACACGATTCTTGTGGTTCTTTCCTCCAATCTAGAATTGAATTGAGCAGCCTTTCGAATATAACAAGGCTCACTGGCAACTTTTCCAATCAACGGCAGTACTGTATAAAAAAAGAAAAGGTGTCCAGCCACCACAGCCAAGCCCTTGCAGCTTGTTTGATGCCCTTTCTGACGGAAGAATGGGAAGGAAGAGTGATACAGACTGGGCCCAGTGAAAGGGCTGGCCAATTGTTACTGGCAGTAGTGGAGAAAAGGCATTTGACGTAGACGTAGGGAGAAATCAGGAAGACTCTTGCTCAAAATGTCCTCAAAATCTGAAAACAGCAGAATTTTTTTACGCTGTTATGAAAGCAGACTCATTGTAATTTTTCCTACCCCTCAGGATATTGAATGGTGGAAACTTACAGATGATGCAAAGGGTCTTAAAGACTCTTGCTGGCTGTGGCAAAGGCAAAGTAGAACTAATGATGGGATAACCTTTAGTGAGGATACATATGCTTCCCTTAAAAAGGTGGGGGGAAATACCACAAAAATAGAGGTCAATGGGGGATACAGATTTGCATAAAATTTGCCTATACTACTTTACATCCATGGACATTTTGAAAAATATTGCTAGTTAAAGAGAGATACATTTTCATCACAGGCAAGAGAGTGTTCTAACTGACATCCAGGTGCTAACAGTTGATGGTTCTCGCTGCTTTCTCTTCTTAAGGTTCTTTGTTTTTAAACCAGACAGAACAGCCATTCAAACAGAAGATGTTTTCAAACAGAGGATAGGACCTCTGGCAGTGGCAACCCTTCAGGTGAAACATAGTTCTGAAGAAAGAAGATGACACATGGTCACCAGATCTCAGCCTATTTCTGAACTTTTTTTTCTTTTTTAAGCATTCGCAGACAACTTTAAAAGTGTACTCTGTGAACATCAACCTGGAAAGCTTGGAAGAGGCAAGGCAGGGGTAAACAGCCCCAGCCAATTTGCCTGCTTTGCTCTGTCTGGTCAAAGTCAAAGCTCTGTCTGATCAAAGCACGGATGGGGATGAAACTGATGGCAGAGAGGTGATGACTTAGGTGATACATAAAACCATAGATCCCACTAACACCCACAAGACATGGGATTGGCACGGGTCTTGGCCATACTCAGAGCAGACCCATTGACATTAATGACATTTGGCTTACTTATGACTAACTTAAGAGGCATTTTTTCAATGCCTTGCTGCTACATGTGACTATCAGAATGCAACACAGGGTGTTTTTAAAAAATACTGGGAAGAACAATATTTTCTTTTACTGCCAATTATTTGAAGAACAGTCTGCCCAGGTGAAGGATTCTCCTGCCTTTTCCACCAAAAACTTCTTTCTGCTAGTTTCCCTTTGTGTGAAAAGTTTGCTTGTACCAGTAGAGGGTGGGGAGGCAGTGGAAGGCTAGCGAAATGGAATAGAAACTGGACCACAATTTGAAGGAGCTAGGGCCCCTCTCATAACAAATGGTGGGTTGCTGGACATGGCATTTCATATTTCCAACTCTCTTAAGTCTGAATACACCCCTATTTTTAAGTAGGATTTTGTTGTGTGGGTGGGTGGGGGAGTACAAAATCCACTCTCTCATGCAGTTGTTTAAGGCACAGAGGCAGTATAATGTATTTATTTCATGCTGAAATTTAATCTTGCCTTTCTACCAAAGGCTGTTCAAGGTGGCTGAAAAAGTAAATAAAAATGCCAAATAACCAAAATACCAAATAAAGTAAATAAAAATACCAAATAACCATGAAAACATAAAAACAGATAAATGAAACATCAATAAATTAAAGATGAAAAGGAGAGAAGGGTGCAGGGAGAAATTAAAATGGGGACCAGTTGACTAAGCAGCAGCATTATTAATCTGAAACCTGCCTATGGAAGCTTATGGCAGGATAAAAGTCCAATAGGTGGCAGCAGCAGCGGTGGTGGTGGCGGCAGCAGCTTTCAGTAATAACTGAAGGATTCCCGAAGCCTGGCTAATGTCTTTGCCTACCCAGGGAAGGTCACTGGGGAAAGAGTGAGCTGGGTCATCCTTGACAAAGAGTTAAAATAACTTTTCCCCTGGTTACATATCACGGCTTCCTCCCAGCCAGGGACACAGAAAAGGAGCTAGGGACCACTCTTCAAAAGCTTTTCAATGTGTCAGAAGTCTCCAACCTCTACAGTCTTTACAACAGGAAGAAATAGATTTGCCCAGTATTAGATGGTTTAGTGCACAAGAAGACCAAAGGGTGATTTAGGTTGCAAACCAAGGGGCCAGGAGTGCTGGACCTCTTTCAGGCTGAGGCAAATTTGAAGAGACTCTTAGAAGTCTCTAAGTAGGTAGGGCCAAAGGAAAAGGGGGTGGGGCTAAAAGAAAAGGGGTGAGGCCAAAGCCAAAGATGCCAGCTGATTTTAGTTTCACCCTCTCACTAAACCTTAGGAGCGTCTTTTCAGCTTTGCAGTAGCCAGCCTTGTAGTGAGTGCCATAGCCAGGAGCTCTGCAGGCCTGAGTGGAGAGTCCAGGTAGGCCAGGTTTGTTCTGGGTCAACAGCCCTGCTATGCACACTTACAGGGACTGGGACTTATCGACTAGAAAGACTTACCTCTGAGTAGCCAAGCACAGGATTTTAAAGTTAGCCTAGACTCCCATTTCCTGTTGTCTCCCTGGGACGCCCCTACCAGGACGCGAAGGCAGCTGCCCTCATGTGTTGCCACGCTCCAGAATCCGTTACTCAGTGGAGGTGCTCTGCCTCTGAACGTGGTTAGTACAATTGTGCACGCTGGGATAATTGGCCACGCACCTCTTCCCTGTAATCACACCACTTCTTCCAGTTTAGCCCATTTTCTTTTCAGAGCCTTCTGGGGAAACGCTTGCCTGCTTCATGGCATGTTCTCTTTTGCCCTCTGGACTTATTTATTTATTAAAATCCTGAGCAGCAAATTAAAAGAGGTGGAACAGAAATGGGGCAGTAACATCAGGAACCCTCCCCCCATCCATCTTTTTAAATGCAGGAATTGCTCTGTGGCTTTGCTAAGAGGCGTGTTTTATATTTCCACTGGTACATGACTGACATCACTCCCTATTAAGTTCTATTTGAATAAAATGGTAGTAGACGTTTAGGTAATATTACAGAGTAATAAAAGGTTTAAAGAGCCTTAGGGGATGCCATTGAAACACTGGCCAAACCAAGGATTCCAAAAATACATCGTAGCATATATTAACCTCTTTCAGACTTCATCTCTCGAACAAATAAGGAGTATTTCTAAAGAAGAAGGAGTGTGTGTGCATGCGGGGGGGGGGAGCTATTCACACTCCAGATCGTTTAGGAATTACTGACTCTATTTTCTCTGCTCCCCCCACATCTTTTTCATGGAGTTGGGCAAAAGGCTAGTAGTTAAAATTCAAAAAGCTTCCCCTTTTATCATTACCATGAATCAACACAATAAATGACCCCTTTCAGAGCACGGTAATAAGAATTTGATAAATCATCAGCCAAAAATTAACTAGATGTCAAAACAATCTTGGGGAAGTGTGATGGATTAGGGGTGATGGCGGCAATTAATCTCCCAGCGTGAGTTCACAGGAGAGAATGAACGCCGTGAGATGGATAGGGGAGACTGAGGCCTTGCAAGGTCAGGCCATTGCCGAGAGAAAAGGGAGAGGGAAGGTAGTGGAGAGGGGGAGCGAGAGATACAGAAAGGGGGCAGGGAAGCCAGTAGCAAGGGGAGCATGGAAACAAGAGGCAAATCCACTGCATCGGCAAAACCCTGGTGCCCAACAGCTGATCTGGAGGTCAGTGCATGCCTTTGAGAGGCACTCTGCATCCACCTGCTCTCCATGATGAAGCCAGCAGCTTCCCGCATGGTCTGACGAATGCCACCAGCCCGCTCGGGGGGGGACCTCTCACAGCATGAACAAGGTGAAGGAAACAGAGGAGAGGCCGGTGGTTAATGGCAGTTTGTTTCTTCTCCCATAAAAAACATCACAGGGAGGTGAGGACAGGGTTGAGGATTACAGGGAAACGGCAGGAAGCAGCCCATGGATGAGGGGCTTCTTCCAGGATTTCCCAGAAGGGCATCGCCGGATTAATGCAGGGAAGCAAATGTAATGGGTGGACGGGGAGTCGCTTTGCAGTCATAAATCCCCACATGGCAGCTTCCAGATGTACCATCACTGGTTCGGCTGTTGCCTGTCCTGTCCGTTAGGAATGGGAAGGTTCTCTGGCTCAACAGTGGCCTCCCCCCACTGCAGTCTAGCTCCGGTTGCCTGAAGCAGCTGTGCTGCTCCAGATTGGTTGAAAATCTTGAGTGTGTGGGGCGGGGGGGGGGGGGGGGGGGGTTCCCCGTGGGGTGGGAGAAAAAGGGGGGGGGGGGGGGGGGGGGGGGGGGGGCAGAGGTTTCACCTTGTGTAGATGAGAAAACTCTGTGTGAGTGAGTGCGAGGGGTGCAGTCAGGCCCATGGCTTCATAAGCAGAGATGTGCAAGGAGTTCATTTTGGCTGGAAGGTCTGCTTGTCTCCCTGGTTTTGCTCCCCGGACTCCAGTCTGCTTTGCAGGGGCCCCGAGACGCTAATCCTGGGTGAGCACGCCTGGGTTTGTGGGGCACTCGCCACAGGTCAAACCTCACATGCTGTGCAGACAATGCCATTCTTCCACGCCCACGGCTGCTGCTGGCAATGGTGGGTAGGGAAGAAGGTTGGCTAGCTGTGCCACCAGGGTCCACAAGCATTGCCGGACCGCCTCTTGGCTCGGCTCGCTTTGCAGGAGTCCATGGATTTCAAGAGGGTTCATTCCAACTCTCTTCATATGACAAGGTAGGCCAGTGGGTCATCCTTACTGCTTCCAACTAGGGACCCCTTCCTGTCCTTCAGGCTAGGAAGACCAAGGAAAAGCATGGGCATATGAAGGCTAAGTCATATGCAAGCACCCTGGTTTTCATTGCTCAACACTATCACTGATTGGGGCAGGTCAAATGAAGGCATCCTCTTTTGCAGGGGTCCTCAAACTATGGCCCATGGGCCAGATATGGCCCGCCAAGGTCATTTACCCGGCCTGCCTCAGAGCTTTTGGACTTGTTTGGAGAAAACGATCTCTGAATGAGTCCGAAAGCTCTGAGCCAGTGCAGGCGTACTCTGAAACAGAGAGCCAGCGCGCACACCAAACTGTACCAGCTCCCCTCAACTGTGTGTGCGCCGGCTCTCTCTGCTAGCTCTGGCTAGCTCCTGCTGCTGTGCTGGTCTTGCCAGCGTGACTTGCACACACATCAGCTCTTCCCCCATTGCATGCATGCATTGGCTCTGATTACATAAGAGAGGAGTGAATATGGAACCAGACATTGACCATCTCATTAGCCAAAAGCAGGCCCATACTTCCCATTGAAATACTAATAAGTTTATGTTGATTAAAATTGTTCTTCATTTTAAATATCGTATTGTTTTTCCTGTTTTTTGTACTACAAATAAGATATGTGCAGTGTGCATAGGAATTCGTTCATATTTTTTTTCAAACTATAGTCTGACCCCCCCTACCAACAGTCTGAGGGACAGTGAACTGGCCCCCTGTTTGAAAAGTTTGAGGACCCCTGCTCTTTTGCTTCCAATTTTCTGGCTTTGCAGAATTTGAGCCGGCATGAGACTTGCCTTAATGGGGATCTTAACGTGGCAAGTCCCACCTCTCACCACCCAATCACTGAAAATACACACTCTTTGTTGTGCCTGAGTGAAATTGGACGTACAACCATCAAACGAGAAAACAAAGAAACAGCTAGACATACTGAAGCCATTAAAGAGGCAACATTACTACCCTTTGCCCATTTGCATATAGTAACTCATACTTTAAATGTGTGTATATAAAAGGGACGGGGGGGGGGGATCCTTTCAATAGGCTGTTTTACATTGGCCAGAGGATCACTGTAAGTCATCCTGGTGTTGCTCTCACACTATATCTACAAATGTTTAATTTTGGAAGAAAAAAGCAAAATGAGCATTTGGAATGCAAATGACCATTCTAAGGTCATTAAAAATGTAGCACTTCCCCTATTCTTCAGCCAACTTGTGCAAGGCAGCATGCATGGTTTTCCTCACTTTTATCTTCATAACAACTAACTTTCAGGTTAGTTTTATCTTCACACTGAGAGCCCATGTGGTGTAGTCATCAAGAACGCAGGCCCGAGACTCAGGCAATCTGGGTTCTAGTCTCTGCTCATCCATGAAGCCCACCGGGTAACTTTGGGCCAGCCATGGACTCTCAGCCCGGCTGATCTCACAGGGTTGTTGTTGTGGGGATAAGACTGAGAGCAGGAGGAGGAGTTGAGACACTCTGAGTTCTTTAAAAATGATAAAGCGGGATATGCATCTAATAAATAGATAAGTTAGACTGAGAGATCACATCTGTTTCATGGTCCTCCACTGAACTTAATAGCTGAGTGGGGATCTGTATTCAGGCTTTCCAGTTCTAGTTAATGACCCAAGGCAGCATTCTGATCTATGCTTGATATCGGGATGGCCCCTTGACTGAAATAAGATCTGCCTTTCGCATCATGTATAAAAATGGTCTGCCCTTCCTCTGGTCACCACCCATGCGATCCCCTGCGTGAGGGCCAACATAGGAGAAACATACCTGCTATAGCTCCCTGATATAGATCTGAAAACAAAGGCAGGTTCAGAGTAAACTTGGTATTTTTGAGATCAGCTACTTCAGTATTATTCACTGTCAAGGTGTGTTGGAAGGAGATAGGGAGCAACATATGGCTTCTAGAGACATTACACAGATGTAAATCCCCCTTGGTCTGTGGAATCCAGCAGCAATCAAGGCACAACAGGAGTTATTAAAATCTCTGCCTCCATGAGTAATTTGCTTGTGAAGAGCACAGTGTGGAGGTATTCATCTTCTGTAATGTCCTCTTTGTTCAAGGTTGGGCTTACTTATTTTCATCCATGCATGCATAGAATGATGTTGTCAAAAGACTTTAGCATCAGTTCCCCTGGGACATTTAGTCAGTGGTCCCTTTAATGAGGCAACCATTTTCACACAGGCCTTAGATGGGGGATCTGTGCACCAGGATGCAGAAGCAAATTGCCCAGGTAAAGGCACTCAGCATGGCACTCCCCATGGCCACACGCTCAAGAAGTGTGCAAAAATCACAGGTAGCTGGATCGGACCATATCAACAAATCAGTTCTAGCAGTTCCCGCCTTCATAAGGAGCAGGATTTTGTAAAGCTAATGGGTCTCCATTCCCCATCCAAAATCAGGCTGCTCAAAAATACTTCGCCTATAACAAAGAGCAATATACTGTTGCTAGGAAAATTCAGCCACTGCTCTCTTCTATGGTGAGAGTGCAGCAATGTTGAAAGGGAACAGGAAATCCTGAAGGCAGATGAGGTCAGCATTGTTGCTGGTGCTGCGTCCCTCTTTGCACCAGCTCCACGGCATGGCTGGGCACAGCATCCATGGGCTCAACATTTCTATGTTTGGTGAGTCCCTGTGTAGTTTTAAGCTGGTTCATCAGCTGTTTTTGCTCTCCTGGCCCTAATTCATCCTATGCTGTTGACTGACTAGGTATGGGCTACAAATGGATTGTGATTGAACCATGGAAAGTTGGTGAAACTGGTATGGTGTTGTCTGAATCCAGCCACATGAACAAACCATGGCTTATTAAACATGAACAATCTACCGCAGGGGTCTCAAACTCAACTTACCTGGGGGCCACTGGAAGTAGAGCCTGGGTGAGGCTGGGCTGCATCAAGTATTCCACCACCATGGTGGTGGTGGGCCGCTCATCCCTCGTTGCTCCCGGAGGCTGGCCCGGGCGCCGCCGGCGCTTTGCAGGGCCCCTCCCCCATGTCCTGCCCGTCCTGGCAATTGGCCCACGGGCTGTGAGTTTGAGACCCCTGATCTACAGTACACAGTCCAAAAACAAACCATGAGTTCTTTTTATGGGTTGCTTATAACTAAAAAAAACTAGCAATGGCAGAAACGGCAACACAAAAAACAATGTTAGCTTGTTGTTGTTGTTGTTAGTTGCAAAGTCGTGTCCGACCCATCGCAACCCCCTGGACAACATTCCTCCAGGCCTTCCTGTCCTCCACCATCCCCCAGAGTCCACTTCAGCTCACACCAATTGCTTCAGTGCTTAGCTGGGTTCAACTCACATTGCAACAAGTTTCAACAAGTTTCTATGAAAATATAAATTCAACTGATAGTTAATCCTTGAGTGTGGGCTATCATGTCTGAACCTAGGCATTATATTTACAGTGTAAGTGATAGGAAAGATGATGTCTAGGACCTCCATTTTACTTTGCAAAAGCAAAGCAAAAGACAGTAGTTTTCCCCAGTGCACATACAAAAGTCAGCTAGACTGGCAGTTGAATCTCACCAGAACATTGCTGATGGCACACTTTCCTCCACTGGGTCAGAAGGCACCTTTATTTTCTTTTTGGCACCAGGTGAAGACATTTTATTTTCCCAACATTTAAACAGTTTAATTTGTTAACTTTGTTTGTTTGTTTGTTTCAAAATTGCAGTTTATTCTACACCACTGCTATGTTTCTATGCTGATTAGGTTGTAATTGCTATTGTGGTTTTGTTGCTCTAAATTAACTTGTTTGTTTGTATGTTTTAGTTTTTTAAAACAAACTTTTGTTAACTACCCAGAGAACTTCAGCAATCAGTCAGTAGAAAAAGGAAACAAACAGATAATTAAATATATGTCATTTCTGCCATCTTTGCCTTTGGTCCTCCTGCCTTTGGCATTTAGTTCTGTCCATCACTGGAAGGGAAACTTGACTACATTCGGACTCAGGCGGAATGAAGCTCAACACATGCTCTTCACATTTTAAAGAATAAAAATAAGCCAGCTTTTAAGTAACAGGTTTCCCTTTATCATGGGGTTACTCTCAGCTAGGGTGTTTATTGATGGTATGTTTTCCCCAGGCAGGCACAGTATGTCCCTGCAAAGAAAGCAATGCCCAGACACACGCCTCCTTCCACTTTTGCATTAATCTGTTTTAAATGGGTTTTGTAAAAGAAGCATGGGCATAGAGGAGAACATAAGTAACAATAAACAAGCAAGATAATCTCTCCAAGGAGTTCTCCCCCCAACCTCTTAGCAAGGCACAGTTTTCTGACAGCAGGTCTAAGACATAGGGTGTTTATTGATGGTATGTTTTCCCCAGGCAGGCACAGTATGTCCCTGCAAAGAAAGCAATGCCCAGACACACGCCTCCTTCCACTTTTGCATTAATCTGTTTTAAATGGGTTTTGTAAAAGAAGCATGGGCATAGAGGAGAACATAAGTAACAATAAACAAGCAAGATAATCTCTCCAAGGAGTTCTCCCCCCAACCTCTTAGCAAGGCACAGTTTTCTGACAGCAGGTCTAAGACATAATGAAATAGAGAACTCTTCAGATTTCCTTTAATATATCCATCATGTCCAGTTCCATTATTGATATGTTGACTTTCTTGTTTCTGATTTAAACTGTCAGAGTCAGTAAAATCATGCTGACAGGTTGAGTGTTTGTGGCAGAACTCTGACGTGATGTTACTTACAGCTAATTAAAGCTGAGAGTGTAATAAACAATCCTGGGATCCTAGCAACCTAATTTCCTCTGATGTTGAGCTGGCTGGATCATGACCCCAACATTTGCTTTGAAGTGCTAAGTCACATATCCCATGGCCTGCTCCCCCTTTGGAGTGCGGCATCTCAGAAAGAAAAGGCCAGGAAAAGGATGAATTGGTTGTGGGTTTTGTTTCAGCAGAGCAGAGGGTAGCAAGAGCTGCAGAATTGTTGAAGTGCATTTGTGGTGAAGGAAAAGGAATAATGTCAAGGAAAACGAAATAGTATAAATAAGTGGAAGCCTGCAAACAGGGTTCCCATTGGTTTAATGCCCTGGCTTGAAGGAGCTGAACATCGTCCTAGTCTTTATTCCACAGCATCCAGTGCTAATTACAGCTTAGCATTAAGCAAAGAGGGCTGGTCCAGGGTTGGATTTGTCTACTTCACTCTCCCCGTTTCCCCTTAGACACTCCCACAAAGAGGCAACTAGGGGCTTCTTCCACCCCTAGTAACTGAGCTAACTGCAGTTTGTTGCTACATGTGCACTAAGCCAATGATTAATTCAAACAGCAACACTATCAGAGTGGGACATGGGCAGATGCTCAGGCCCCAGTCAGCAGAATAAACAGGAGGGCCTGCAAAGAAAGCAGGTCTGGCTTAAGCATGGTATTACATAGCAAACCCCCTCTCCCATTGGACCATTTGGCCCAGATTCTAAAAGTTCCTAACTTCCCCCCTGTGTTGAAGCCATGCTTTCTGATCTTCCCTCGTTTTAATAAACAAGCTTTTCAACTAATTGATCCTGAGCCTGTATGCTATGCAACTTACACCCTTTGATAAACATCTGTGTTGTTCTATACACTCTTTCCTTTTTTTAGAAGCTAGTATCACCCACCACATCTTTCAGTTTCAGGAAACAACGATGGATGGATGAAAGGGCTCTCTTCCTCTGAGAACCGTGGGAGAAAGGCTCCTATTGCAGAATGAAGACCTTTATATCCATCCCATTTCCTCCTTGGATCACAAAGGAGCAGACCACAGGACATGGTGAAGCAAAGCGAGAAGGAAACATCGGGGAGAGCTTTTAGAGAAAAACTGGCACTAACAAAGTCAGGACCTGAATTACATGCATTATGCCTTGACATCCGGAATACCATCCCCTCCTTGATAAAGACCTCAAAGCAAAGGCCTTGAGACTGCAGCCTAGCATGTCTTTGTTCCTCCAGGAGGCTAAGTTAGCAATGCTTTGGGCCAGGGCTGAGGACTGCAGCGTCTGGTTTGGCCTGGATTAGACCTGTAGGTTTCCGGCTCTGTGGTCTCTACAGTCCACACCTGACTCGAGAGCATTTTTCTCAACATTGGCACTAATTTTTCCATTTTCTTCAGCCAGCATGAATGCCCCAAACAGCTAACAGGTGGAATCTTCAGCTCAGCACTGGATGGGCATCCTGGACGAATACTGTATACTGTATATGGGGCCCTTGGACACATGGAAGGCGGGGGAGGATCGGAAGGGGCAATAGTGCCACCGTGTAATTATAGTCCCCAGACTTAAGCAGTTTTATGGAGGTGGGGCATTTAGATGGTCATGAATGTCACTTCCTTTGTGAAGCACACAACTAACTTCTGTCCTCCACCCCACTAATCCATGCTTTACATCTGTTTCTACAATCCTGATACGTTAGAAGAGCAACAGCAAATCTAGCTAGCGACCGAAATATTAATTCGGTTTTGCACTTTAGACCTGCTTAAGTCATACCCGTAGCACCATCAAGGCTGCAGGAATACAATGGACTTTCCTCTCCCTGCCTCATCGCCTGCCACTCCTTAAGCCACAATTTGAGGTGGGGGCTGAGCTGCAGGGGCCCCTCTGGCTCAACCATAGCGCCATCACTGAACAGGCGCGACACCCACATGCTCACACAAACCTTCATGAATGACTCAAGAAGGTTTCAGACTCATGCAGTCCAGATGGTAAGCATTCCCCTGCACATTCATTCCTCAAGTGAGGCAAATGCTTTGACTGTGATTCTTTCCTAGATCCAAACCTGAACTGCTTCTTGTCTTTGGCTGTGGTCCCAGAGTGTGGTCTCTCAAGTCCCCAGATATAGCAGCCTTGCTAAGCAGATTCTGATTTTTCTCAATGCCTAAATATAAAACTTCCAGGGAACCACACCTACACTGCCTTGCTTCAAGTTCCATGACTGAAGAAAGGTGAAAAAGAAATGTGCTAAAAATGAGCTGAGAGAGAGATATCTCATAGACACAGCACCATCTGTTGTTTCTACCCCAGTGCTGGTTTTTGCCCAGGAGTGTCTCTCCCCCCTCTCCCACATGTGTGTGTGTGTGTGTGTGTGTGTGTGTGTTGATTGGGTGGGGGTGCAGGGGAGAGCAAAGGGTATGGATGCATGCCAAGGTCTCTTACAGCTGATCAGGAGGTTTGTTTGAAAGAACACAATTTCCTGGTGTAACATTTCTGGACCTAGCTTGTTCCAGATGTGAGCCATTTCACTTGATGGAACCAAGGGTGTGTTACCTTGTAAAGACCAGGGGCCTTCTTCCCCTGTATATAATAGCAAACAGGAATAGCCTAGCATTTGGCATGATGTCTGAGCTAACAGATGACATTGGCTGAGTAGTAAAAGGTAAAGCTTGGAGGATTAATGTGTTTTAAAGCATAATGCATTGTTTGAAAGGCCTCTAGTAAAATCTGATCACAGCGGAGCTGCCCTTACTCATTACTCTATAGTTGGGTGTTTAATAACATTGAACAGCATGTCCCGTTGCTTTCAGAAGGGTGGAATCTGAATGGGAGGTGGCACTTCAGGAAGGGGAAACAACCCAAAGAGTACATCTGACCTCCCATCAATAACCTAACCAAGCATTCATAGATCAAACTCAATTCCCCACAGTTGCACTTTTTTTTGGTGAGAAAATGTCTGAGGTTCTTCTTGTTTTCATTCCCTATCAAAAGAAAGTCAACTCTTGGAACCTTCTCCTAATGTTTATTCACATTTTTTGCAGATGGCAGAGGACATTTTCCTCACAAGATCCCAGAATATTGCTAGGTCTGGGGCATTGTGGGGGATGTCTGTCTTGCTCTACCCCTTGTAGGAGTAGCATAATGGAAGGAAGAAGGGAAGAAATGATGTGCTTCTGCCACAGCTACTGGTGAGCTCCATTCAATCATGAGAAAGTGTTGGGGATTTGGAGAAACTCAGTGAAATCATCTTCTTACATGGGATGGATAATTTTGAGAGACTCTTTATGCACAGCTCCAATTAAAAAGAGCTGGAGAAGGAGGACAAGGAAAGACTTCTTGTCTAAGATTCTGGATTATTAACAATCTAGGCCTCAATGAAAATTGCCTCCTCAAATTCTCCACCCCACTTAAAGGTGCTGGTATGGGTGTGTGAGTCCACTACATGTCCTCTGGGGGTGTGTGTGTGTGTGGGGTGGGTGGGTGGGTATTGAGAATTCTCCAACAGTTTGGATGCAGTCAGAATAAATAATCTCGGAAATTTATTTTCTGAGAAATTTCAGCTTAGTTAATACTGAGTGAAATGTTATTTCTCCTTCATAATGAAGAAATGACAGATTAGGAAAGAGGAACTGGAATATTTGGGAATGTCAAGCACTGAAAATATCATGGCTCAGTGTGACAGTTATCTACCCTTTAAGAGCTCCAGGCATTGCTTTCCTCCCTGTCTGCTACCTTTGGATGCATATTTCCTGGGAATCTGAAAGGAGACCTTCTTGGTGTTTCCTCTCAGGTTCTAGAAATTTTTGCTAAGGTACCTCCTTCCATGTGATCCAAGATAACATTGGGGATTTCTCTTTATGTGCTGTTTGCCATCCCTGGTACATGGAAGAGATATTGTTATGGTAGGGATGCATGGAGTTCGTTCATTCTGTTACCTCAGCATTTTGCAGATTATCATGCACCTTTCATTGCAGGTGGGAGTCATAAAATCCAAATTCACTACTGTACATTTCTCTGACACACCTACCTATTGGCAATGGATGAGTGGTCCTCATGTACCAACACCATACAGATGATGGACAGCGTGTGAAGGTGATGCATTACTTAGCTGCAGAGATGCTCTTCATATGCTGGTTGAGTCCCTCAGCTTCGTTTGCCCCACATCATCTGCATGCAGAAGGGGAGGTTCAGAGCAGGCATCAAGCGGATCCTTTGTTCAGTGACTCAGCCTAAGTATCTTCAACAGATGCAAGCCTTCTGCAGCCAGGAAAAGACCATGTGCATCAAAATCACTTCCCCAGCTGAAGTGCCATATAGGCATCCAATGATGTCAGGGCATGTGCTGTTGTATTCATTCTCTTTACAGGTAATACAAAAACATTTATGGAGCAGTCTTCAACATACTGAATTGTCCTAGTCAATGGGTGAGAAATTTGTCCTGCCTGAATTTTTGTGCAATTTTTTCCAATCCACACCTGCCCAGCAAAGGAGCAAAAATGTTGGTTACCAGAGTTCTCACTTTCAGAAATTCCTTGCCTGTAGCATTAGACAAATGCATGCAAAATACTTGCAGTACTGATAGTAATCCCCAGAACACATTATTGTACAGAATATAGCTTCCCAAACTGCATATGTAAGCAAAAGGTTTGCACAAAAATGCACCTATTTTGGAAAAGTATGTGCTTGTGTATGTGTGTGTGTGTGCATGCACAAATATATTAATATTGTGTGTGTGTGTGTGGTGCAAGTGAAAATGAATGTGAAACTTGTACATTGATTTGGAATCAGGCTGAATTGAACTTAAGGTTGGGAACATGAAAAACTGAACCACAATTGATAGAATAATCCTTCCCTAAATCATACTACTTTAAAATACATTTACAACAGTTCTCATTTATCAAAAACAAACAAACAAATGGATCAAAACATGTTTTGTTCAGCTGTGCTGAGTTTGAAAGCACAAAAGAATTGGAAGGAAGCAGACCTAGAAAATTGTCTTGCTTTGACTGCAAGAGCAGGGAACAGGCATGGATTGGGTACCCACTCCAGTATTAAGAATCCTCGATTTCAAGATCGGACTGAAGAACAAGAGCAATCCAAGAAGCCCCTTTAGAGCCCTGGGCACACAAATTGTTCTGACAAGTTCCAAGTTTCTTCTGCACCTAATATCCCGCTTAGGCCTCGTTATACCTCCTAAGAGATTATTTTCTCTCCCAGAGACTAGCAGCACATCAACGGTTTGCTAATAAGAAAGTGGCAGCTGGGAATTATGAAGGTCTTGCTGTGGAGAGAGCTACATTTCCAGGAAAACCCAGCTCTGGAAATACCCATTTAAGGGTCTCTGGCCTGAAGAGTTACCTGGCTTGATGTCTGGACCTGGGTCCAGCCCATTAGTGCTTTCTTTTGAGGGCAGTTAGAGCGAGGAATGAAAAGGAGGCTTTCCCCAGTGGGCACACACCCTTACAATAAGTTACCATGTGAGATCTAACAGTTCCCGTCATGATAGGCTTTGGGGGAATCTCTGAACATACATTTTTCTTTGACTTTTTTCTTGATATTCCTTGATGTTTGTTTTGCTTTGCTGAACTTGTCGTTTTAGTACAATCCAGGCTGGATGTATATTATTTTGCCAAGTATTACTGATCTACATGATGGATTCAAAACACGGTATTGGAGGAGAACTTTGTGAATACCCTAAACCAACAGAAAGGCAAACAAGTGGGACCTAGATCAAATCAAGCCAGGGTTTTCCCTAAAAGCAGAACTGAGAAATCTGATGCTGACACGTCATGAGAAGGTAAGAATCCCTGGAGAAGACAGCCATGCTAGGGAAAGTGGAAGGCAGAAGATGAAAGGGAAGACCAAACCGGAGATGGGTGGATTCCATTAAGGAAGACACAGCCTTGAACTTGGGTGAACTGAATGGAGTCATTGCACACAGGACTTTTGGGAGACCTTTCATTCATTGGGTTGCCATAGCTCAAAGACAGCTTGACAGCAGAAAACAACATTGACTGATTTCATGAATGTTTGCTACTTCATAAAGGGGTAGGTTTTGTTTCATTTTGCAAGCTGTCTTGACGAGGCTCACTGCATTTCAATGTGGCCTAAAAACATTTCATATAATTGCATGCACACCTACACACCAGAGAGTACTACCTAATTGTACTTCTGAGTACTTCCATTGAAGTGAATGGAACTTAAATCACTTATGGCCAACATCCTCATTCTCAGTTCATTTCAGTAGAGGAACACTGGCACATTCAGTGAAAAGGGTAATTTGCAAACAGCTCCTTTCTTCTTGACCAGTTTAAGTAGAAAGTGATGGGAACACAACCCAGAGAGCCTCCACTGGTTGGAAGTGGAGAATATGGGGAGGGAGGGGGTCTTCCATTTGTATTTTAATGTGCACTTACCAATTCATACTTTTGAACCATTATGAAACTCAGTTATCCCTTGAAATGTACACATCTCCATATTTTTACAATTGAGTTCTCCGATCCTATCAAAAAACTGCAAACAAAAATAAGGGAAAATGATATTATGTTAGAAAAACTGCTTGTAAAAAACATGTATAGTGTATTAAGCAAAAATGCAAGGTATGTATTAGACCAAATGGGCACAAAGAAATGCTTGTGAATTTTATTGCAAACTTAAAACAACTACCAAAATTTGGGACAGACCATGCTTAGGATTCATAAAATGAGTAACAGAGAGGCTTAAATTGACAGATGCGTTCATCCCTAAAAAGGACAATTCTGGACTGGATGGATAAACAGTCTGATGGGGCATGTTTGGATAAAATGCCACATAAAATTTGAAAAGACATATTAAAAGCATAACAATGTGGTTGAATCTATATAAATGTTTGAGGCAGTGCTAATTATTGCTGTTGACAAGTGTGCTAAAGCCTCAGGGGTCCAGTCCAATCTAGGTTATTGGAATGCTACTTAGGAAAAAGATTTGACAAAACTCTGCCTTCATCCAGCACTGATTTCTCTACAACCATCTGTGCTTCCAACCTTTCACCTGGAAGTGGAACCTTCTCCTCCCCTCGGTTGCGTTGCTCCCTCATTTGTCACTATCAGCCTGGTGACCTAGCCACATGTCACTTATGAAGCTATCACCACTAATCCATGGGACATCTGGCAACTCTATGTGGCCCAGAGCCCGAATTGCAAGCGCCCATTCTCCTCGGAGCTTTGGGATTAGGAGAAAGTGGACCTGCACTCACATTTCTCTTCTGGCCATTCTTCAGGGTTTGATTTCAGACCGGTCTGTCATCATTTCAGGGGCTTAGGGCTTGGCATTTTTTTAAAGCAACACTCTGGACTTCAAGAAGCATCTACCTCTGTCTGCTCTGGGAGAGTCTAAACCCAAGGCCTGCTTTGAATTTTGATTCTCGAGCCAACTTTAACAAATAGCAGTAAACCATACAAGCTCAGCCAAAGGGCTCTCCACATCCCAGCACTAGCCCCAACCCGCTTGCTGCGCTGCAGTCTATAATAAGATTTTGCACCTGGTGATGAATGTCTGGTGCTCCTGCTGGGGAAATGCCCTGGTGCCAAATATCTGTCATGCTCCTAAGAAAGATACAGATATAAGACAGAACAAAGCAAAAGGAGCCACAATCAACACTGAGGCTAGATTTGTAATCAGACTCCCAGAGGCCTTGTACCTAGGCCGAGCAGGAAAGCTGTGTGATCCCGGCCTAACATTATCAGCATGGATGAGCTCTGTGGTGCAAACAACTGGAAACGATTTTCTGAAATTAGGGGATTTTGTTGTTCTTTACTCTTCTTAATGACTCTTCTGGTGTTGCCTCTAACCATACTGCTAAGCAATTGACGTCATATGGAAGCCATCAATGGGCAGAGCCCTGGGAGCTGGGAAACTTTAACGGTTTCACACTGACCATGGATATCTCCCCAAATGCCATAGTTGTAAAAGGAAAAGTCAGGAGATGAAGGTCAATGCTTAAGAATCCAGAGGTTGTCAACTAGAGCCTTCTAGGACTTTTTTCAACCTTTCATGATTTAGAAACAGCAGAATATGCCTGAATAACAAGCCTCATCTTGAATGAGGTTGTCCAAACCAAGTGAGATGATGATGATGGTTTGTAAACTGGGCACTTCAAAAAGGTGAGCAGCATGGCAAAGCTTGACCAGCAAGCAGACTAATTTTGAATTTTGGCAGCATCACTATCCAAACTCCCCTCCTCACACATGACTTCCCTACCTGTAGTCCTAGGTGATTCTATTTGAGGGGGCAATCAATGATTACATAAATATGCAGATATTTATTTATCTGCATATGCTTCAACTGTTCTGTTGAAATTGCCCTGGAGAAATATAAATAACACCTTCCACAAGAAGGAAGAGGTGGCTGTTGTCCCCCTCTTGGACTACCTGCAGTTGGGAATTTTGGAGCAATCACTTTGGGATTCATCCTAGCCCTATTCAGGTGTTCTCTGATGAGGTGTTGTAACACAGAGAAGGGCCATTGCTTGGCTCTCAGCCATCATTGTACTTAATGACCTCTATGTTTCACATGGATCAACCAGAAGAGCATCCTGCACCCATGGAGGTCTCTGAAGAAGCTGCAAATAGATCTGGGATCGTCTCCTCTTCAGATGGTCACCCTCCGGAAGAAGACGTTGTCAATTACGAAAATGCAATGTGATGCTGGAAAAGAGGATGTCTGTTATGCTTTGCCTGCTTAGATGTAACCAGATTTGGACTAGACACCAGAAAGAATTTCCTCACTGTCAGAGCAGCACAACAATGGAAACTGTTACCCTGGGAAGTTGTGGGCTCTCCCTCACTGGAAACATTCAAAAAGTGTCTGGACAGCCATTTGACCAGGATGGTGTAACGTGGTGTCCTGCAACAGCAGGGCATTGCACCTGATGGCCTTCTGGCCCCTTCCAACTCTGCTCTTATATGATTCTATGATTCTATGTGTGGTGTACTGGAATGGTGCTTCTGTAGAACAGTCTGAAGTTAGAAACATAGAAAACATAGAAACATAGAAAACAGAGCGAGTCAGAATGGGTCTCACGGGCCATCTAGTCTGACCTCCGGCACCAGCCGGCTCCGCTCACGACATGCCCACCATGTGGACGTCCAGCCTATCCTTGAACACCTGCACCGATAGGGCCTCAATGACCTCTCGTGGAAGCCCATTCCACACCCTCGGGGTCCTGACTGTCAGGAAGTGCTTCCTGGCATCCAAATGGGACCTTGGCTCCCTGAGCTTTGCTCCATTGGAGCACGTCCTGCCTTCCTCTGCAGGGGAGAACAGGTCTCTACCCATCTGGCCTCCTCCTCCTGTGGGTGACATACCTCCATGTCTCCGCAGCTGCTCCTCCTGTGGCCTCTCCCTCAACCCTCTGTCCAGAGTGGGGCTGCTCCGGGGGGGCCTGGAGAGCTCTCTCGGCCCTCAGGCACCTCACCTCCTCTTCTAGCAAGGTCACCATCTTGCACCGAGGGCAAGTGTATCCCTGCCTCTCCTGGGGGAGAAGGGCAAACATGTCGCAGCGGACCAAGGCCATCTCCTGATCTGCCATCGGTATCCCTTCCGAGACCTTACCTAGGTCCCCTGCCTTGTTTGTCCTGCAGTTCCTCTCACTCACCCAGTTCTCCCAGACAAAAACCAACTCGCACACACACACACAAGGATAAAATAAACTTAAATAGGAAGAAAAACAAAGCACAGCACAGCACAGCACAGCACAAACAAAACAAAACAAAACAAAACAAACAATCAAACAAACCTCGGCATCCCAGGGAAGGGAGTCCCCGGACAGCCCGGGCCACAGCTAAGGGACGCAGACAAGGGACAATGCCTTATCAGTCCCTCAGACCAGTGGCCCCGCCCCCTGCTTCCTCCTGGCCCCTCCCACCTCTCTGCCCCCGCCCCTTCCTCTCCGCTGCTCCTGGCCCTCTGCTCCCCTGCCCAGCCCCTGCCTTGCCTTCGCCAGTCCCCTGGCCACTCAGCACTTGCTCCCAGCCTGTGCCTCTGCTGCTCTGCCAAGAGGCCAGAGCCAAAAGTTGTACGCACAGCCACAGCCAATCAATTTAGATTGAACATTACCCTCTGTCTGCACTCACTCTTAACACTGGGTCCATGAGGTGGCTTTGAACACTTTTTTCCCTTCCCCCATCTTAATGTCTTTTTAGTAGAAACATGAGTAATACTGATGTATATACTGAGGCTGTTGTAAAGGAAACAAGTATCTCAAATATACAGCAGACCAGTAAATAAATTCAACATATTTTTTGTGTCTCAGCTTCCCATCTGTGAGATGAGGCTGGGCATATTTAATCAAAGTTTCCAACAATATGCTTTACATCACATCTCTCTTTGAAAAAAAGTCTGTTTGACTATACAGATTCCAGAATCTGGTTATACTCAACAATAACAGAGCTGAAGGGAGTGTGCAAAGAAAACATCTTCCTACTTTTCCCCACTGAGTTTAGACAATCCTCCAACAACCGAGATGTCTCACCTTCCTGGTTGTGAGAGCAACATTGGTGTGATGGTTAGAGCGCTGGACAGAGGACCGAGAGATCCCATTTCAGGCCCTCACTTAGCCATGGACCGCACTGTATGGCTTCGGGATAGTCATGAACACTCAGCCAGATCTGCTTCTCAGGGTTAATGTTATGAGGATAAAATGCAGTGGAGGAGGACCATGTGAGCCATCCTGGGTTTCTTGCATGATTGCTGTTATTATTGTGATTATTTTTTCACCAATAGGACATCCAGCTGCAGAGTCGAAGGGCATACAGTGCAGTAAAGGAGTAGCATAACAAAAGTATCTTTGTGTCTGGCAAATACTACTCCCCCCACATGCATTTTTTTCTATTGGCTTTTGAGTCCAATTTATCAGATCTCCAGAACCTCACATTCCTCAAGCAGGCATCCTGAGTAAGCATCCTCTTGCTTGGGATGATGCGTCAGAACCAAATCTTCTTGAAAGCCAAATCCAGCTTGTGCTGTTCCACTCCCGTAAGTACGGCGAACTTCTGCTCTTGGCCCTGGGAAGGCTTCAGAAACATACAGGTCTCGCTGGGAGGAACCAGGTATATTTGTTTGGAATTTGTAAAGCACAGACATTTTCTCTAGCATTCTCATGAGCCTGACGATACAAGACAGGACATGGTTCCCATGTGTTTTGCCCCATGGTAAGAAGAAAGAAAAAAATGGGGAAAACATCTTCAGCATAAGGGAATTTAAATTCAGAAATGTTTGTCTGTCTGGTGGTGGGAATTAAATCCCACACCCCCGGTGCCATGGCCCTGATCCAAATCCTGCCCACAGCACAGCTGCACTTCTGTTGTTAAATATGTGGGAAATCTACTCGTCCACTGCCTTCCCTGTGAAAATGTTCTTTTCTTTAGCAACCTCAGCTATGCTGGGGCAGGAAAGGAAGGGAAGGGAAGGGAAGGAAAGAGCAGTGGGGGACAGATTCCATGATGCATTCTAGCCCGCAACCCATTTAATCTGTGGAAATTTGAGTTCAATCAATAGTTCTACTCTGAATTAAAAGGCATGTGGCCTAAACCAGCTTGTCTGGGGTCATCAGCTGCTGGAGAGGGCAACCACTAAATCAAAGGCTATGAAGGGAACACTGTCATCAGTTCTATGGTGTGCATCTGAGCAAAAAGTTCCAGCTTAAGAAGGAAAGTGAAAAAGCAAGCCCAAAATACATCCCACACATCGCAGCCACTAGATCATACCTTTTACAAAAAGTCACTTTGAGGTCACTGTTTTTGTCCAGTCTTTCACTACATTAAATGCAATTACCTCATTGTTGATTTACCTGTCATTAAAGGCATGTGTTTGAACAAGATTTATTGAGTGAGTTTTGTGCCAGTTGACTTGCAATAGATTGCACAATATTCAAAAAGGCTCATTTGCCTGGCATTACATTAGAGGCAGGGTGATTGCAACACAAAGCGATGTAAATGAGTTCGGAGAGGCTCCATCACTCATGTTGTCATGTACTGAATCCTATTATTATTTATTACCATAATTGTACTGTGTTTCCTGGGGCGATAAATTAGGACTGATGGGTCCTGCTGACAGCCAAGGACTGGACTCGCTCTATATAATTTAATAGGGATACAGTTGGGTCTCTGCGCAGAGGAGAGTCTGTGAGGAATTAGTAACTGAACAAAATCTTTTCTTTCTGCAAAAGGAAAAAAAAGTAAAAAGTGGGGAAATGTTTTTCTCTCTCTCCTTTTCTTTCCTTTTGGCGACAATTTAGGACTCGATAAAAGCTGCATAAAGTGGAAAGGAAATGGGAATACTTTGTCTTCCCTAACAGGGTTAAGAGAATCACTATTTTTTGAATCTCTGATTCCTTTGCAGTCTTTCCATGCCCTGCTGTGGTCAGATGTCACTTTACACAAGGGATGGATGGGGAATTTACCCAGCTGAGAGGGTTTTGCTCTTGCCTTTAATTGATATACACAAACTGCACTTTCTGGAAGTAATGGCAGAAATGGATGCAATTTGCAGTTGTAAATCTGTACATTACTGGGTTTGCAATGTGGTCCTTGAACGGATGGCAGGGAACATATTCAAGAGCTTGCACATTTCTTAAAAAGGCACAAAGGCATGCTAGGCCCTCGTCTACACTTCCCAGGAGTAGACATCACCACGGACAAGGTGACTTTGCATTGTAGTCCCAAGGGTAACTTTGGGCAGGGCGTCAGAAGCTTGCTAGGCTTCTTCACCCGAGGTAGGTCCCTGGCTTGTTTCCGCTGCCACTGCTTCCCGTCCAGTTGGTGTTCGCTGCTTCCCATTCAGTTGCCCCCCCATCTCTGAGTCCAACCTGTACAACTGCACAGAGTAAGAATGCAAGGTAGGTAGAGGCTACTGTTGCATCTCCTCCTGAATGTAGGGATGGTTTCAACTCTCCAGTTCCCAAGAACTGGGATACCAAGTCAGAAACTGAAACAGGAATACCTCAGGGAAGAAGAAAATGCTTTCAGGTGAGTCTGAAGTGACTATTTCTTTACTTGCCACCTGCAGTGGTTGTCCTAGTCTGTTCTAGTTAGGAGAAGAACCACAGCAACTTCTTTAAATGTGGGTTGTGCATGGCAGCCACACTTATGCACCATGAAAACTACTGACAAAACCACTGCTATAAGATCATTGGGAAAAACTGATGCCTAGAAGTACATGCTCTGGAGGTGGAAGAGATGCTTTAACAAATTCATCCAACTGTATAAAAATAACTTGGGTGAAATGGGTTATCAATCAGTGGGCCCTCAAAACATCAAGAATATCCATTTCCCACTTCAGTTCCCTGCTCAGTGCCTTCCTTCTACTATTATTTCCACTATAAAAATGAGATAAAGCTGAAGAGGGTGAGCTGCAATTCCCTCTTAGTGCTGGCCCCTTTGTACTACTTTGGGTCCAGCTGAAACTCAAAGCATATGTTTGTATTCATCACTCATGCTCCAAGTTACTTTTCAAAATATTTTCCTACTCTTCCGGTTTACTGGCTGCAGAGAGCCATGGACCAAAAGCTCTTTAGCTCTCACCCTTTATCAAGAACTTAGGGTTCACCTCTTAAGTGAGGCTGAATACTTGGAAGAAAGATGGAAACAGACAAATTCTTACACACTTGGTCAAGGGATACCTCTCTCCAGCCTGTTTTGTTTCATGTGAACTGTGCAACTACAAGATCCATGTGGAAAATGGGAAGCTGGACATATTTCTTTGATACCAGAGTAAGGGTGCAATCCTGCACATGTTTAGACAGGAATAATTCCTACGATTCCCCAGATGCCCTGCTAGCTGTGCTGTTTGGGAAAGGCTGTAAGTTTCAGAACATTTTCTAGCTAAACATGCAGAGAATGGCCTCTGATGTAGACTATCGTAGGAAACAAGCAGCCACTGCAATCTACCTTTGCTGTTACTGTACTGAAGCGGTACTTGAGCCATCCATAGAATCCTTTAAGATGTCCAGAGCTTGGGACATGAAGCCTTTTCACAGAAAAGGAGAGCAGGCAGCAGCAGTGGGCTCAGATAAGGGGAAAAAGAGGGGCTCGGGAGACATAAAGTGCTGGATTGTACACAATGAAAATAACCATTTTTAGATGATATGCAAAGTCCTGTCTTGAAGTCAATTTGGCTAATGCTTTAGCTGCATGGCATCTTAGACTATAGTTTAGCATAAGACATTTTGCTTCAGCCATGGTTGAGTTTTTTGTTTTTCTTCTTCCCTCCAATGAATCTTTTCTTTGATGTGGTTGAATGAAGACTCTGTCAAACACAGAAAAGGGAATAAAATGTGAAACTCTGTACTAATGGCATTTTTATAGGGTTAAACAATGAGACCTGACAGCACGTAAGTTATTGTGCAATAAATCACACAAAAGCATGTCTTCACCAGCACCTGCATGTGAATTAAGGCACTCATAAACATTGATTAATTCAGCCATACTATGCCAACTGTGAAAAGGAACTTATTCATATGATTTAGGACAGGGCTGTGTACATTTAAACAAATCAAATCAAATAAAAAAAAAACCCAGTACCAACCAAAGCTAAATTTGGTGAGCCACTTCAGTATATGTGTTTTGGGAACTCCAGCATGGGGCCAGATGCGGCCAGGGGGCCACTTCAGCAGTGACAAGGGCCAAGAGGTGGCCATCCGTTGCCACTAGGAAGGGATGGTCACAGGTGATAGTTGTCGGGACTCCCTGCTATGGGGCACTGAAGCAGTGGTGTGCTGCCCTGACCCTGAGGCGAGGGATGTCTGTTGCCTGCCAGGCACACACATCTAGCATGTGACAGCTAGACTGGAGCTACCAGTCACTTCTGGGGATCCACATGGGGATGAACAACATGACCAGGAAGGAATTGCTAGGGACTTTGAGGCTCTGGGCAAGCAACTAGGGGCCAGACTAGATGGCCTGGGAGGTCCCTTCTGACTTGTTCTGCTTCTATGTTTCTGTGTGCAAATGTGTCCAGTTGCTTAGTTGGCTTAAGTTGTTCTACTTAGCAAAGCCGTTGTCCCTGGCTTCCAGAATATGCTGGGCTACAGGTAGCCCTCAGAAAGCTGCACTGCTTTCATCCTCCTCCACCATTTTCCATATTCCCTTAGCTGGGACCTTATCCAACTGCAGTGGATGGCAAACTGTCTGCCACTTTGCTTTCCCGGAAAGCCCCAGGATATCCTTCCCAGCTTCATTTCAGGGCAAACCATTCCATGGAAACTTCAGCTGGCAAGCAGATACTTCTAGACTGTCCATTGCCACCAGGTAACATAGAAAGAACCCTATAAAGAAACAGATGATTCATCCAGTATATTTCAACATGGATAGGCAGTGGCTCTTCAGGCTTTTGGGCATGATTGGTTGGTTGGTTTTTTTAGTCCAGTCTGGAGATGTATGGGACCTTCATTGCACAAAGCAAATGTCATGGCCTTTTGAGGCTGACAGTGGGGCACCTCAGCAGGGAACCCCTCAAATCTACAGGCAGATCTTCTGTTTTTGATCTTTGTGCATGCAGTTCCAATTCTCCTCTGAGGTAGACTAAGTGATATATGAACTTTCTTTGGATCAATTCATAATCAGAAGAGGTCATTCTGAGTTTTCCCAGCATGCTTGCAGGGGGTGGAAGGGAATAAGGAAAGAAAAATAGTTCCATTTCCACATGTTCTACCCAAGCTTGTCCTGTTTTGCTGTGCACCCTTATTTATTTATTTAAAACATTTCTATGCTGCCCCAGTCGCAAAAAGCCTCGGAGCAGCTTACAAAAGAGACCCAATACACACAATTAACCTTAAAAATTTGGAGACATCTCAGCACAATATAAAACCCCATAAATCAATTAACAATTAAAATAACTTTTAAATAAAAAGGTCTTGGCCTGGCACCGAAAAGCAAATAACGATGGCGCCAGACGGACCTCTCTGGGGAGCACATTCCATATGTGGGGCACCACCGCAGAGAAGGCCCTCCTCTGGGTACTCACCCTCCTAATATCTTTCATGGAGGGTTCCCAGAGGAGGGCCTCTGCTGCCGATCTCAGGGGGCGGGAGGGCATATATGGACGCAAGTGCTCCTTTAGATAACCAGGACCCAAACCGTTGAGGGCTTTATATATGTCAACCAACACCTTGAATTGGGCCCAGACTTCAATGAGAAGCCAGTGAAGCTGATGGAGAACTGAGGTTATATGAAAACGCCCAGTCCCCGTCAGCAACCTGGCAGCTCTGTTTTGCAACAACTGAAGTATCCGGACCATCTTCAAGGGCAGACCCACATAGAGCGCATTACAGAAGTCTAATCGGGAAGTTACCAATGCATGTGTCACTGTCGCTAGGCAATCGTTCTCCAGAACGCAGCTGATGGATCAGCTGAAGCTGAAGGAAAGCGCTTCTCGCCACCGGTGACGGCACCTTATGCTGCTCCCAGGTGTATGTGTCTTACCATATTGCCCCTTCAGAATTGTGCTTTCCAGTAGCAAACATGGCATGGGGCCACTTGGAAATTCAGCCACCCACCATGCCAAACCAAACACACCTGGGAACAAAAGAGAATTTAGATCAGGTTGAGGGGCAGCAACAACCTCAAATATTTGTCAAGAACAGCGAAGAGAACTGACCCAGATAGAAAAGATACTCACCAAGCAAAATGTCGCTTCATTGAATGGTCTGGTCATATGTACACATAGGGTTCCTGATACTGTGCTAGTCCATTGCTTTATCCACCAGGCTTACAGGACCTAAATAAATAATTATGCCTATGTAAATTCTATGCTTAAAGTCACTCTTTCCCTCCCTCCTCCCCTTCATTCACTGTATGTTTAAAGGACGCTGTCTCCAAGGACACACTGAGTTGAGGTGTTTACTGTTAAACCGGGGAAAAACTGTTTGAGGTTTTTAGTTTTGAAAATGGCAAGTAAGATAGGACATGATCATGTTTTCTGCAATTTTATGGTAAGAAAGAAGATCAAGAACTTCTATCTCTACCTTTTTCCCATAGTGCTAGAATATGGGATCACTCATTGCAATTTATCAGCAGGAAATTCAGCTCAGAACCCCCAAACCTCCCCCATCCACAAAACAAACAAAACAAAAAACCCCTCCTTCAACCAGTGCAAATAAATGTGTTGCCAGAGGATGTGGCAATTGCCACAGGTGTAGATAGGTTTGTTTGTTTGTTTGTTTGTTTTATGGAACACATTTGCAAGAGAGAGAACTCTCAACAGGCCTTAACCACAAAGATCCAGTCTGGAAATACAGAAGCTGAAAGGCACACTGGGGAAGGTTTGTTGCCTTCGTACCCTGCTACTGGACTTTGCAGAGGCTGGCCACTCTGGAACACAGCTTGCAGGGCAACTTAAATGCAACCCAACTGCTTCCTCTACGTCTTGATATATATTAAACAACAATTCTTCAGCACGGGGGAATTACGTCAATCAGGCCAGTATGCAACCAGCACATGCAGAGTGGTCAAGTTGCCACCGTGGCTTAGTAACCACCCTAGGATTGTTTGGAAAAAAAAGAAAAAAAAGAAGGGGGCAGGAAAGATAATGTCTTCTTATTCCCTACCTTGCCCTGGACAGTAGTACTGCTGAAGGAAAGCATGCGTCCCAGCTCATTCTCCTTACTTGCACAATGGAGTTTGAGTGAAGGTGTATCAAGCTGCTGGTCTTCCTCCACCTTTCAGGCTACGGGATGCCGAGGCATGTGGTGACGGGATATGAAAGTTTTAAATAAATAGCTAAATAATAAATGCTACAGTTCTTTCCCAAATGCATAAGTTCTTTACTGGGCCAGCCCCAGTCATTCTGCATATGAAAGGTAACTAAGCTGGTCCTTGAGTTTATCATCACTGCTGGTGAAGAGGAGCTTTCTCCATTGCACATAGAGGACACAGGTGCCCTTTCCAGCTCGGTCCTGCAACTCTTCGTCATACTTGACCACTTCCTTCTCTATGCTGCCTATGGCAACTTTAACACTCTGCCTCGTGGCAGGCCTTACCCAGAACATTTCATGCGCTTATCCACAACAGGGAATGCATATTCTTTTCTTCAGGAGGAGTGTATGTAGAATGGTCTTCCTATCTTTTGTCCCTTCCAGTTGGTAGTGTTGGCTCCGTTATGCTGCAAATAACAGCACTTCTGCACTACTGTTCCATGCCTGCATGTGTGTGTGTGTGTGTGTGTGTGTGTGTGTGTGTGTGGATGGAAGGTCTTTTTGGCTGCGAGAGACAGGCACAACTCCTCCAGGAAGTTCTACAGTCACCCCAGCGCTGGGATTCCACACCCCTTGAACATTTCAATCAATTTTGGGGTGCAAGACAATACACTGCCATGTAGTGACTAAGAGTGTGGGACTGGCACTAAGGACGTCTGGGTTCTAGTCCCCACTCAGCATTGGAGCCCACTGGGTGACTTTGGGCCAGTCACAGACTCTCAGCCCAACCTACCTCACAGGGTTCTTGTTGTGAGGATAACACTGAGAGGAGGAAAATCATTAGGTAAGCCACCTTGAGTTCATTGGAAGGAGAAAAAAGGTGGAATAGAAATATAATGAATCATTGAATAAATGAAAAAAGGCTAGAGCGACTGAGGTATGTTACCAAAAGACATGCTATTCCCCACTGTCTTAGTGGAGGTTATCAATGCCACCAAGGTTCCCCCTTTCCTCAGGCTGTTGTTTAAGCCTGCATTCCTGCATCTTACACAGACGCATGAAACTGGTCACTCAGGGAGCAAAGCTGTCCCACATCCCCCTGCCTGGCCCAACAAGCTGTACTGTAGCACTGACACATTTCTGGTCAAGCTTGTCACATTAATAGAACTTGCTGTCAAACCTCAAGCTTTGTAAACAATGAAGGAATTGTGCAGAGCTCAGCTTGGCTGATGGGCAGATTCCCAAGAAACCAGATATGAGGTCTATAAGGTGTCAAGGAAGCACATGGAATAGGACTGAAGCTAATCTTGCAAAGAGCTCTGTACTAAGTGGCTATGTCTGGGTTTCAACTTTTACCTGATCCTGGACTACACACACATTTCAAGTCTTAATTTGTACTTTTCCTTAAAGAATGCAGTGTTTCCTCTTCCTCTCCCCTCGCAGCACCTTCATTTTTTTTAATCCACTCCATCTTTTCTTTAGGGATGTATTCTGTGCTGCCCTTAACGGAGTAATCATACCTATAAACCCACACCTTAGGGTTAAGGTGACTACCAGCAGGAACAAAATACTTCTGCCTGTAGTTAATTTAACCCTGACTTTTCTGGCACGAGAAAGAATTTTGTTACGTATTTTGTATCTGAAACTCTGAAAAGCATGAATGGGTAAAACAAGCAGGTTACTGTCTGGAAGTATAACCCTTGGGACATAATAGGACTTTCTTTCGAGTCAGTATGTATAGGGTTGTGTTTAAAGGGACACATTCAGTGTGACAGTGGAATTGGAGATGCTTCTTCCCCCAATGTTTGCCGCCATGGGGAAGGGAAAGGAAGGGGGATAGAGCGCAATTCTGACAGAGAGACCTGCACAAGCTGTTGTTTGCACAGTAAGACAAATAGAAGCACATGTGTGTTTGACCTTAATACATCCAGCTGAGAGAGAATCTTCCCCAAGTTTATAGGCTGTGAACTGGGCCTCTCTTCAGCAGTGTGGTTGGCGCTTGTTTGTTTGTTTTTGTGGGGGAATTTGAACAAGGATGACATGTTTGCCTCATTTACCACACTGATAATTGTGCACTCCATTTCTGCTAGGGACCAGTTCTTCTTCTGTGTTTATCCCCACAAGACACTCGAATAAAGAGAGGAAGCAATGCCTTCCCTCTGAATTGCTTTCAAATGTCATCTCACACTTACATTTCACTGGCTGCAATGCATGCTCACGAGGACTGATCAGAGGAAGGGCAATGGTTCCTGCTCTCAGTCCCAGGTGGCTTCAGGATAATGCAATGCAGTCAATGGAAAGTGGCTCAAGAGGATATTTCAAACTGAGTTTGGGTGTGGAAACATGTGTTTAGCAGGTAACAGATATGGGTGAAGGGAGGGAGAGATCAGTACGAGGAAAATAAATGGAGTTGCCGGGACCGTAACTGTTTATTTATGTGTTACATGTCTTCTCTGTCAAGGGAAAAGCCCAGGTAGCCTGCATTTTGCCCGCACAACCACACTGAGGGGCCAGTTGGCCTGAGAGTGAGTGACTGGCCCCAAGTCATTCCATGAGTTTAATGAGGATTAGAAAACGGATCTCCCAAGAAACCAACACTCTCCCTGCTACGCTACTCCGGTTCTCATAGGTGTCAAAAGGGAGCAAAAAGGTGTGTGGGTGGGGATTTTGTGAATCAGCTTGCCCCCAAAAGGCTCCTTCTCAAGCAGAAAAGCTGCACTGCTCTTTTGTTTGGCACAGCCATACACACCTGGGATCCAGCCAGTAACAGGAGGCAACAGGCACATCCCTCTTATACTAAATGTGAGCCTCAACTTCGTAACATAACAGTCAACACACAAAGTGGATAAACTACTTCCAACAGTCCTGGTAGTACGTCCTGTCAAAGTGTGTTTGAAATAGTAACATCAATATACATTTCTATACAAAGCAGGCTGTACATTCTTTCCCTAAGATGTTGTAAATTTACTAAACATGTTTCACTCTCCAGATTTGACTCTGTTCAAACATCCATAAATATTAACCAAGAGCCAAGTTCTGCATCCTAAATGAATGAGTCAATCTCGTGCCGGCCAAACCCAGCTGTAGCTACCACCAGTTGGTCTTAGAGGCTTCATGGATGAGAAAGACATAATAGTAGAGGGCAATTTAGGCCAGCCTAAAGGTACCTAAAAATCTTTGCGATGTGATGATGCAATACTAGAAGGTGGGGAATTCATAATGTCCTCAAGCACCACAACCACAGTTTAATGTTCTCCACAGAGAGGTCCGCCTGGCGCCGTCGTTATTTGTTTTTCGGCGTCAGGCGAAGATCTTTTTCTTCAAGTGTCATTTTAATTGTTAATGGTATTTATTTTTGTTCTTTGGCCAGGGCGACTTATTTTATACTGTTATATGTGTTTTATATTGTTAATTTATGTATTTTAATTTATTTATTTGTAAGCTGCCCCGAGGCTTCGGCGAATGGGGTGGCCTAGAAATTTTCTAAATAAATACATATATTTGGTACTACACTGCCCTGTACAAACCAGAATGAGGGTTCCTCAAGCTCAGCATTGCCTCATGGCTGATAGAGGCTCCAGACAGGGTTCCAGAGAGGAATCCTTCCAATCCCTATCTGGAAATGTCAGGGACTGAACCTGGAACCTTTACTATGTGCTCTGTCACTGAGCTAGGATTAGTTTTGGCCCTTGATACCACCTACATAATTAGAAACACTCATGTGAAGCCATGTAGTTCTTAGCTACTGATCAGATACAGTGAACCAAAATGCAAAGCAAGACAACCCAACAACCAGCTAGTGCTGCTTGCTATTCAGGAAGAACCAGAGAATCCACGGTAATCTTCATGAAGAGTATCTCATCTACGGTACAATAGTCCATCTATTATATTTATTTTCAATCTTTAGGTTACCATTTCCTAGTGTTGCGCCAGAATAAGAATCCAATGGGTCTGAAACTTTTCATCAAGACAGGAGTTACAGAACCTTACGCCAGGGACCCAAATCTGTCCTTCCTGGGGCCCAATCTCACCTCCTGTTCCCTGTGCCCAAGCCTTTTTCCATGTGCGCCAATCATTGAAGGGTATCCCACCTTCTTATGCAGCTCTTCCCTGCTTGATTCCAAAATTTTAAAATATTCCTTCGAAGGCTTGGTAACTGGCAGTACAAGGGGACATAATCCTGATATTTTTGCCCCTGCCCCCTTAACCCTTTGGCATGAGGTCCCATCTCTCAGGAGTGTCTCCAAAACTGAATTTGGGTCAATACCCTTGATGTAGGGTCTTCGAGTGGAACCATATAACCACTGTGTATCCATACATCTCGTAGTGACAGCGCAGACGCGCAAAGAGGCACTGTGGACTGGAGAAAAAGAGAGATGGCAGTAGTAAACAGACGTCTCCCTTGGTTATGGCCACAGTTATTAGCGGCATACTAGGTGATATTCCCGATACATTCCACTTAGAACCATTTACACTTTAGCATTTTTAATGGTTCAATGAATGTGAATGCAACATTTACAACCATTTATAAATACAAGACTTTGGGGTCTATACATCTCTCACCGCAGATGCACAACCTGCTATTAACTGGTTGTCATGCCAAGGAGAAGGAAAAGCCCCCAGTTCATTTTGAGAGATGGGAGCATTATTCCTGCCTGTTTCCTAAAACAAGCATTCAGAAATCATTCTTATCACCCCAGCCTATCCCCCTCAGTCACACAACTATTTAAACGGTTCTTTAAAAAAATGCTTTCATTAATGCTGGGAAAATGCAAGCCGTTATGTCTGTTAGCAGACATAATTTTAGACAAATACAACTTCTTATCAAATAAGCATGCAATAAATGTTTGATGAACAGAACCCTTCAGTAGGACTCCCAACACTAATTTAATGAGAAGTAGCAAATGATTTTTTTTAATATTCTGATTGCTCCCAAGAGACAAATGATACTTTGCAAACCTATTTTTAACAAATGAATTATTGACTTAAACTGGCACAATTAATCACAATATAATGGGATCAGGGGATGTTAGACACTCATTCATCATGGCAGATGATGAGTACTGACTCTTCCAAGAAATGAGACTCTTTAATCACTCTCAGATGAACAGCTAACATGCTTTCGCATTTCAGTCAGAGAGAACTGGCAATGCAGGATAAGAGAAGCCACTTCAGAGAGGATAAAGGAGCTGGGAGCTCAGTATTTCCTTTTCCGTTTTAGCAGATCTCCTCTTAAGCATTTGTGTGAAAGAGAGAGAGAGAAAGGTGGAAGAAGGGAATGGGAAAGGGACATGATACCGTGGACAAAAGGAGGCATGAGGAGGAGACAGTGGAGTTGCTTTTCTCAGAACACTGGGAGCCCCCTGGGGTCACCCGTGAGGCTGATTGGTGGGAGATTCTGGACAGATCAAAGGAAGCACTTCCTCCTACAGCACCTGGAAGAACTGCGGAATTTGACAAGATGTAGTGCTGGTCAGCATTCTGGATGGCTTGGCCAAGGGGATTGGAAAAGTTTGTAGGGAAGAAGGCAGAAAGCAGCTTCTAGTCCAGATGACTATGCACTGCCTCCAGTATCAGAGAAAGCGTACTAATGTGCCTTAGTTGCTGGGCAACATGGCTAGGAAAGTCCCGTTGCCCTCCTGTGGGCTGCTGATTGATCACTGTGTGCATGAAATACTAGATGGACCTTTGAACCAGGATTCACCTGCATCTGTATGTCCTGATATGAGATCTTTTCACCAAGGAGGTGAGAAAGATTCTTTCTTGTAAAATAAGTACAATGTCTCATTCATTCATTCATTCATTCATTCATTCATTCATTCATTCAGCACATGCCTTCCAATTTCCAGTAACATATTGGAATAGCAGAGCCCTCCCTGAAAAATAAAAAAATAAAAATGCTGGAAATGTTTAAATGTTCTTTAAAGGCCTGGGTAAATAAAATAAAGGTGTTGGCAGTAGTCAGAAAGACTGCCACCCATATGCCAGGTAAGCCCCTCTGGGAATGCATACCATCCCCATGATGCCAGCCCTGATAAGGACCTGATAAAGACCTCTGAAGGAAATCTTAGGGTCCAGGTAGATAATGACATCCACCTGCAGATGGTTCTACCCCCAGAAGGTTAAACACATCTCTTGCCACAATGCAACTGCTGCCATGTTGAACCATTCCCCCCTCTCTGATTTCAGAATGAAGTTCTGGTTGCCAGGGTCATGGACAGACAACACATATGTCACATGACCCCCCCCCCCCCATGGGCCTTTCCATGCTCCCCACTTACCAAAGCAAGCACACATTCCTCCCATGCCAAACAAAACCCCGGCTTGCTCACTTGCTGGTTTCTTTGTTTGGAAACAAGGTGTGCAGGGAATGAAAACTTGCCTCAAGGTAGATCTTGCTCCTGGAAGCCACCTGACAGCACAAATTTACATCTGCCCAGGAAACAGGCCCCTTCTCAGTGGCCAGCAGGGGGCAGGAAAATTCTCCCCATGCAGCAGAAGGAGAGAATGCAACCCTGAAGTCAGCAGTTGCCCACTCTTGTGGGGAATCATGTGGGCTGCACACATGCGTGTGTGTGACGATCGATTCAAGCACAGGGACAGAGAAAGAGCAGCATTGCTTGGCGTATGTTCATGAAGGAAGGGATTTCCCCAAATCCACAACAGGAAAAGCAGTGTGTTTTCAAACACTCCATCGTCTGCAATTTGCTTTGTTCTAAAGGTCACGTTTGCGTGATGCACAAGGGGGAGCATGTGACGAACCTGTGTAGGTGCAAAACAGCCACATGCACGCTCAATGCTCTTGACTTAAGGACAGGCAAAGTACTATGGTCAAGAGCGAGGCAGCTCACCTCCGAATGCTCACGGACGGACGCTTGCCTCAAAACGCACCTGCGCACTGTGAGTTGGGCAAACTTGCATTGTGAGAAGGTTGTTATGGCGTTTCAGAGACTTTACTGGGGAGAGAGAGAGGAAAGGGACAGAAGGACAGAAAGAGAGGAGAGCTTGGAAAGATGACAGATGTATTGGATTTTGTCAGACTTCCCCAACGTATGTCATTGCCTGCTAAGCAATAAGTAAAAACGGGAATGCACAGACAGAACCCACGTGTGCTCTAGGCATATTCTGAAAGTTGGCCTAGCTCTGAATCCCAGGCCAGCTCCTATTAGGAACTTGGTAGCCAAGAATTGTCCCTTTCTGGTATTTATAGGCCCAACAGAAAGCTAGAATGAACTGGGAGGGAGATCTTGCTCTTTACAGACGATGGGAGGAAATCAACTGATATTAACAGCAACTCTGGGTATATTATCTTCTGCTATTTCCCTTTAATAACTTTGCACAACATATGCAGCTTCCATTATGGTGTCCTGCACATGCAGCCCTTGGCTGGCTCTATCCTCCAGAGCTCCAAATTTATGGCTGTGCAAATATAGTAATAAGCATGCCAGAGAATGCAGTGGGGAAATCCTGCTTTGTTTCTGCATTGAAGAAAAATTAACTCCATTTTTGCTGGACTGCAGAAGAGATGTCCCATCCATCATGGAGGAAAGGCCATTGATGTAACTTCATTTGAGCTATGACTCAGCTGAGCCCTCCTCGGATGCAGAATCTCTTCTGAGTGCCACCGCTTAGTGATGCCTTTCCTTGACTTCTGGGTAATTGCAGTATGCATGACTAGAATTAAAGAGCAGAGTTTCCATGCCAGGGAAAGTGCTGAAATGTTGTGCTAAAAAACTTTTCCAGCTTAGTGGTTGGGATACTTTCAAAATCACAATTACCCCATATATATGCGCATGCGTGCACGCACACACACGTGGAGAATTCTGAATTACTTGGGGTTCTTTACAAAGAAGAACTAATGCAATATGAATTCCCTAATATATTGATTTCCTTTTTCTAAATTTTCTATGGAGCTTTGCATGCATACACTACACTATGCTGAAGCTTTAGTTTCTCCACTTCATTTATCCCTTTCTCATTCTACATGTCCATCTTCTACATCAAGAGTAAAAGACCAGGTCACCCTAAATGTTTTAAATTTAAACTCCAATCTTCTCATCATCAGCATGGACAAGAAAGGTTATGAAAGCTGTAGTCCAAAACATGTGAAGCATACCAAGTCATCTGCTCCTGTATGTTATCTGCACTGTATATATACCAGTAAAATACTGGAAAACAAACAAGTGGACAAGAAAACTGAACAGCATCCAATGTAGATGTTAACATGAACACAGCTGTACAGAAATTATTTTCCCCACAAGGTCTGTATGTGCTTCTATGCACCGGTAAGATGCCACAAAGATGCTAAGTTCATGAGATTGTATGAATGGTCGCATCAAGGTTTGTCTCTTTCTGCCCTCAAAGATATGAGAGAGAATTATATTAGGTAGCAGGGTTATGAAATGAGCACTAGATTTAACTGACTGAAGTTGATGGACTGAAGTCCCACATCTCCCAAGGAGTGCCCCTTCCTACTTCTTCCTGAACTGGCCAGCACTGAGATGTAGGTTAGCACAACATGCCTTCTTCCTCTAGTTGTAGCTCACGACCTGATGTGCCCAATCAACCTGGCCCTTGCCACTAACGATAAGCCAAATTATAATTGAGAGGGGCTGTAGCTCAGTGGTAGAGTGTGTGCAAAAGGTCTCCAGTTCAGTTCTTTACACCTTCAGTTAAGCCTGCCTGAAGCACTGCAGGACAGCTGCCAATCACTGCCAATAGGGCTGGGTAGATGCCAATGATGCAACTCAGTGTAAGGCAAGTTTGTCTGTTCCTCTGTTCCCATGTCCCAATAAGTCCGCACTGGGAACAGCATGAGCAAGATGATCCTAGAGCCAACTGAAGAAACTGCCCTTCCTGAAACCCTATTTGGCCCCCAAAAGCATCTGGTGAACCTAATACAGCAAACTGAGGTGGAGAGGCAGGTTGTCATGCTGGGCCCACAGACAGGGAATCTGAGGGTGGTATTGATGGAAAGATTCGCTCAGACCTTTCCTTGGCTGAACACCAAATGTCATTTGTATATAGGTACATTTATCTACCTTCTGCATACATCTGAAGGAGGTACATGGGTGCAAATTGCTCCCTCCTGGTCATCAGAGCAGAGTGGTCGAACGTGGTGTTTTGCAAGTGTACAACAGGCTATGCTGCATGTGCACGCTTTCTGATATATGCAGAAGCCCCTTTACACGGGCCCTGAATGTTTGGCCACCAAGTAGCGTGGGCGACGTGCTCAAGGAAGCAGGAAGACACTGAGTGAGCGGCTGTCACATTGCCCATCTTACCCCACAGTCCCTAGGAAAACAGGGGGGTGTCAATATTGGTTGCTGGCAATCAGACAGTCCAGAAAATGTGTACATTGGCAATTAGTGTTTTAGCGGTTGTAGTTTTCGTGGTTTGGCAAGATCTGTGGTCAAGGTGTTGTGGTAGAGCCCAAACCCAAGAAATACAGGGCTTGTCAGCATAGCGGATGGAGATGGCAGGAAGACTGTTCTGAAGGGGCTGTGAAACTGTGCGTGTTAAGGAAAGAAAGGGGGGATTGAAAAGCTTTGTTCAAAGACCTCCATTTCAGAGGAGGGCATGAGCAAAATATACACTGCATTACAGTAATCTGTCAGCTGTCAGCAAAGACCTTGCTGGAAAATTAATTTTCAAGTGCAATTTCAGTAGCAAGTTGATTTGCAGTAGCAAAACAATGGATGGGAGTACAGTGGACTTGAGTATTCTTCTATCATGTGCTGTCCAGAAACATAACCATATTTCCAGCACATTTTATTTACTTAAAGAATTTCTATCCCGCCTTTCAGCACAATTTTCAAGGGGGCTTATGATAACAATACTCGTGCATGCATTCATGCAAACACCCTATGAACAAGGTAGTTGAAAGAGCAGAAACATCAAGGAGCAGTGGTTCTAGCAAAGAAAATTTCCAATAAGCAGAAACACAACTATGAAAAGATACACTCATCAATTGCCTCAGAGAACTGGGCTATTTTCAGCATAGAATCTAAAAGTCAGCAATTGAATTATCTGGAAAATCTGTCTGGGAAAGCAATTAATAAACAGGAAGAAAGCCACTCTCATATGACTCATCTTCCCAATTTCTGGAGAAGAGCAAGAGATGCAGAACTAAACAAGTTCAAGCTAAAGACGATGTCCTCCAGGTAGCCGAGCTATGATGCTATGGTCATATGGATGTATAGACCAGAGCCAGCACTACAGCTTGTCTCTGGAAATAACTGGGAAGCCAGCATTAATCTTTTAACACAAGCTCGTACATTCAGTTGTGGGGGTGGGGTTGTCTCAGTTCATTTTATCACTTTATCTAAACCAATGGAACTTTCCAAACAGTTTTCAAATGCAACTGCCATATATAACATAGAAACATAGAGTGAGTCAGAATGGGTCTCCCGGGCCATCTAGTCTGTCCCCTGGCTCCAGCCGGCCCTGCTCATGTCAAAACATTTTTCAGTAAGCTAATCTAGGCATTACTGGTACTCCAGACTAACTTAATGAAAGTACAACTTAGCAACACTTTTGGTTTTCTGGGATAACTAAATGCCCATTCTTTTCTAGAGTACCCACATGCGGGTTGCAACTCTCCCACACAGCTTGTGTAGACTCCATTCAGAAGTTATGAAGCACTGAGACAGGAGGCGTGAACCTTCCTTGTCCCCAACCTCACAGTCATTCTATCTGGTTATGTTGCTCAAAGATGGGTCCACATCATCATTTTTTCAGTAGCCTGGGCTATGAGCATGAATGTATCTGAGAAGGATACACCATATGCTAGAAGTCTAGATAGATCATCACAGTTGGTCTCAATGGAATTTGTTTGATGCCTTTTTACACAGCTTTCAATATTTATATAAATATTTAAAGGGAAGTTTTTTAAAATGATGACATCTTAAAAACAGAGTGTTGGATCCAGACTTAATCACCCTCAGAGTAAACTAACTCTAAGACACTTGCAGGCATGCCAAACTTAATTCCCATGGATTTCAGTAGGTCTACATTAAGCATTTTATGGAGAAATGCCAAAAGACAAAGCCTGTAGAAAAAGAAAGAGAACGCTTTGATAGATGACCAAAGAAACACTCACAGTTGTAAAGGACAGGCAAGAAGTGAAAGCAAAAGGCAACAAAATAGGGACAGAATCCTGAATGCAGCTTTTCAGCAACTATCATACAGAGATAAACAAAATTATTACAAGGGTCAATGCAAAGAAGAAGAGGAAGAAGAGAACACCAGTTCCAGAAGATCCAAGAAATCAAAGGAAAATTCAAAGCAAGATTAGGAATGCTGAAAGATCAATGTGGGAACATACAAACTGACCAGGGAAAGAAAGAGAGAGAGGAGAAAATATATACAGAAGAACAGATAAAGAGAGGGCAGACTCCCTCAAAGAGGAAACCTATGAAGAAGAACTTACAATATTAGAAAGTGATAAACAGGGTATTCTGAAGGGTTTCCATTCCTAGTGTCACCATAAGTCAGAAATGACTCGATTGTTTGTAACAACATTAAGCATGGCAAAAACTGGATCCACCTCATTAGGAACATAGGAAGACTATTGATCCATGTGGACAAGTCCTGGCAACACATGACTGGCAGCAGTTTTCCAGTGTTTCCAGCTGGATCTATTGCCCCCCTACCAGAACTTGTCATGAATCAAAATGTGAACCTTCCCCATGCTGAGCGCTATGGCTCTTCCTAAATTGATAAGGGTTTTCTCCCAATACAGTGGGTGGGGTGGGTTGACTGAATCCAGTCCTGAGGTCTGTATGGCTATCATAAATGCAATGAATACACAGAATAAATATGTGCGGGTGATTCCTATCCTACTGACTGCGGCAAGCTTCCTGAGCTGCACACCGGTCTCCGCATCACAGGATTCAAGGAGAGCTAAAGGAATCGGGCCAGTTCTGTTACACCTGATGTAGATGAGACACTGCAATCTCGAGCAGCCTGCAACAAGCCAGGGCTTTGCTGGGGATTTGGGAGAGGGAGTGATCGATGCCGGTAACAAGAGACACTTTGAGATCATTGTTAATGTGAGTGCTGGGTAATGCTGGCAAACAAAGAGTGGCCCACTCCATCACAGAGAGCTGACACTGGGATTGTTTGGTACTAATCGATAGCAACTAGCATGCAGCCTGCAATGTCAGAGACACTTCTGGCTCCTCCTGGGGTAGCCTTCCAGCATAACCCATGCAGGGGAGAGGGAGGGATGGAGGGAGCGGGGGAGACAGAGAGAAGACCATGAAGCACATGGGATTTGACTTCATCTGCAAACAGGTGCTAAGTGTACCCCACTGAAAGGACAAGATTCATTCCATAGCTGACTTTGGGATAAATTAGCATAAATTCATAAGCCTTAAATCCCAGTGACAGCAGCACAGCATCCCTCCTGTTGTTATTTATTTTGAGATTTTCACTGGGGCAATAGCTCTGCATTTGACATTTATATAGGTCACGGTGAGCTAATAGCCATCTGCCATCTGGGGACTTTTATAATGAACATTGCAGAAGACTATGAAACAATCTTTGGCATTTCCAAATTGAACACAAGCTGGAATAGGGTTGATCTTTGCAATATGCTCTGCCACTGATGTGCAGGTTAGCATTACTCATTTATTTGGCCTTGCTCAACATACCCTCTGAAATGCAAACCTAGACATGCATATACATAGGCTTATGGGAACTAAAGGGTACCACCAACTGGAGTAAAACCACAATTCAGTGGATTATAATGTGACACTATGAATCTACAGGAGCTTAAATACCAGGTAGAGACATGCTCATATGTCAGCTGTACCATCTCCCACATCTGATAATGGTGATGATGGATCTCAGCTCCTTTCCAAACCACTTCTGGAGAAATGTGCATGGTTTTTTTTTTAATGTCTTATTAAAAACAAATGAAAACAAAATCTCAGCCATCTGCATTAGCCAAATTCAGTGGGTATAGCTATTCCCAGTGTACAGAGGCCCAGTGTATACTTGCTGACTCGGGAAGGAGGGAGGGAGAGGGGGAGAGAGGGGGGGAGAGAGAGAGAGATGGCAACCATGGTTTGGCATCAACATAGTTGAATTAGGAATGTGTGAAGAATCTAGTTTGAGGATGGAAGTTGGTGGGATTCTCTTGGCTGGGCTCCCCAGATTCCAACCTATGTATTCCTCAACCTTCTGCCTATCTCACTGTTTCTTTCCTGAGCTTTCACATGGGCACCCAAACAGAAGCAAACATGCCATTCTGTGTAACAGGTGCACAGATGTTGCTTGCAAAGGCTTGTGCAGGAGCTATGGTGCACACTGCTGCAGAGAGGAGGGTTCCTGCTTGTGCACATACTGCTTGCGGGGTTTGTGTAATCTTGCACCACTGCACATAGGGCAGGGGCTAAAGTTGCACATGTTTCCAGGGTTTGGGCAGATTTAGCTCCACTGAGCAACTCCCCGACTCCCAATTACTGTCATTGTGCTCCTGCGCACAACTTGCAGATTTGCAGACTCCCACGTTTCGACCGGCTTTTTCTTAATTTGAGGGCCACTAGTTTTCTTGCTAAATACTGTTCTGATTTAATGTTACAGTCCTGTATTGTTTCTATCATCATGTCTGACATAATAAATAAATAAATAAATAAATATTGGGGAAATTCCTCCATTGAAACAACAGTTGCTTGGGAAGATCTGTGGGATATGTGTTATTGTTGCGCCCCTGCCCTGCTTGTGGGATCCTGTGGGGAGCTGGTTGGCGGCTCTGGTCAGAATCGTGCACTAGATGGCCCATTGGCATGACACAGCATGGCTCTTCTCATTTCCTAATTTTGGCTAATGGGTGGGTGAGACACCTGAAAAACAAACAACATATGTCAGTGAAGCCCCGTCAATGCCATAAACTTTCTTGTAGTTCTATATGAAAATGTCTGTCTAATTCATAGACCCGTTTGCAGGTGGAGATGTAAGGCATTTAAACAAATGGAAAGGGAACTATGAAACAAAGCAGAGTATTTAGTAGTGATAGCCTGGTCCTTTAAAAACCCTTTATAACTCAATGCATGTCCAGGTTGGCTGACAGCAACTTATTTTTATTTATTTTTGGCTTTCTATGCTTTCTTGGCAGAAATATGGTAATAAATGTCCTTAAACTCTAAGTAGGCCTTATTTAACTTCTGTGTTGTCCACAACTATGAGTAATAAAATAAATCTTATTCTGTATTAAGGTGAGTCCCAATATTTGTGTAACCATCTAGTAATGATGTGTACATTAGTATATTTGGGGAAATTAATGCATGAACATTTCAAGTGGACAGCAAGAGAATAACCATCTTGATCAGTTCCTGCTCCATGAATCTTCACAGAGACTTTAAGCCTGTTTATCATGGCAGGTTCTCCCTGAATTCCCTCAACCTTAGAATAATAAATTGAATTTTTCTGCAGCTTGGCAGACTGCAGCTGCAGCATGGGTGAATCTGCCCTTTTTCGAAGATTCATCAAAATGTCTATTTCCAGTGCTAGAATCTGTGAAAATTGGTCTTTTGCACCATGCTCCAGAGGGACGTGTCTCAAGCAAAGCTAACAGAGGGGCTTTTGAGTGAAGATACTCTTCTCTCCCTCAGAAACCAGGGCCTGGTCACTGGATGCCATTTATCCATTTCATGAGCTTCTATCAAACACTGTGATGGGGAGTGCTTGAAATACTATCCTCGCCGAGCAGCAGGACTGGCAGAGGGGAAGGCTTGATTGAATGCTGACCAGGTTTTGACCCAGTTTGACAGGAACTCCAGTTATAAAGGCCATGGACTTGCTGTGATCAGCATAAATCTTTCATATTGAGGGGATCTAGAAAGTTCAGAAGGTTCTGTCTTAAATAATGCATGCTGACATACTAGTTATAAGCAAAGGGGGAAGCGTCCCCCTACTCAGCACATATTCCAACTGTTCTTATTCCCAGGCACCTGTGCCTGCTAAAGCACTGCCTCCATTCTGTCTTTGGGTTTTTGCCTATTGGAGACTTTTCATTAACAAATGTTAACATTTAGTGCCTAGAGTTGTTGCCTTTCTTCAGGAAGGCTCACGTGCCACTGGATCCCAAAGCGGCAGAATTGCATCCAGGACAGGGAAGAGAGAAGATGGGGCATTTCAATATCCATCAAACTGAGCATCTGCCCAACTTGCAGAAGTTGTTGGGGTGGGTTGTTTCCCCTAGAAACAAAAAGTCACTAAAACAATAGACACAATGAACATTTGAAATACATTAGCATAATAAGACATTAAATGTCAACTACGGATGAAGTGCCAAGTTAATCAAAGTACCTGATTAGACCACAGTTGCATCCAAATCTGGAGAAAATGGTGGGACATCTACTGCTATTAAATGCTTATGCTGCCCAACAACCAAAACACGAAACAAGAATGTTATAACAGGAAACCAGTAAATGCAATTAGGACATGATTAAATATGAAAAAGATTAAAGAAGCAGAACTAAAATTAATAACCAAAACAACAACTTAAAGGCTAAATGCCTGCTGGTAGAACAAAGCTATCTAAATGTATACAATGAAGCCAGGTGGGTCCTAAATAGTGCTAAACTATTTTAGGCTTTAAGAACAAACCAACACTTCGAATGAGGCCTAGAAATTGGCAGGCAACTAGTACAGTTGCTAAGCATTGGAGTAAAGGGTTAGAAAAAGGAAGACCTTTTATTTAATCAATATGTTAATATGTTTTAATGTTGAATTTTATTATTGTATTTTATTAATTTGCAGCCAAAGTGGGTCGTCAATTTATTTATGCTGTTAGCCATCCAGAGACGTTAGTAATTGGACAGCATACAATTCTTTTAAACAAACAAACAGACAAATAAATAAAATAGCAAGCCCTCACCAGCCGACTTGTCACTCTGTTCTGTCTTCACTAATTGATCTTTCTGGGGGAGTTATTTATTTAAAACATTTGTATGCTGCCTATTGTGCCATCGTGTCTCTAGGAGGCTCACAATCAGAAATTAAAAACCAGAGTAAAAACTGATTGAAATGAAAATCACCAAGTATTCCTAACTATGCAATATCAATTAAAATACAATATGAGTAAAATACAAATAAAATGCAAGCAGAGGTTTAGTGGCATCAAATATTTAAAAAAATAATAAGGTAGGTCTTTGCCTGGTGCTGAAAAGAATATAGAGAAGGTGCCAGGTGAATATCCGATATAGGCATTCAGATGAATATCACATCAGGCCCAAGGATGAGAGAGTATCAGGCTATTTAATGGTGCTTCGCCCCTACCTTGACCTCATGGTTTTCCACCTCTTTTTATACTTCCTCTGATCTTGGTAAGGATCATTTGGTTGTTCTGAAGCTGAACAGGAACTGAATTGTACATCCATGGACCTTACAGGGTTGGATGGCGTTTTTGTGTACCCTATACTTCGTATCACAACAGGAAGGAATGAACAGGGGATATGACAGTTTGGAGATAACAGCCAGGTGGAGTTGTATGAGTTTTTATGTTTCATGGCGAAAAACCAAACCAATTGTGTAAGCTTAGTGTACACTAAGCTTTTCTTTATAGTCAAGACGTACCTGTGCGTAATTCACTCAGAGATTTCATAGGTACAAAAACAATATTTCTCCAAAGGGAGACAAAAGATGGGATAAAATTGGTTCTGTGTTACATCAGACAGAACTAGCAGAAACACAAAGATGGTCCCTGGTAACAGAACAATGAGATTTATGTAATATGAGAGATTGTACTGGGCATACAAATCCACTATTCAGGTATTGAATGTGGCTGGACTGTCACTCTTTTGCAACATGTTGGTATGCTGTGTGTACTTAGCAATGTGCTCCTTTGATCAGTGGAATACAAGCAAAACTAATGTTACCAAAACAAAGCACCCTTCCTACACTGACCTGCCTAGGCCTCAGGCTTATACAAGAAAAACCATGGCAATAGATCATTGCATTTCCTTTATTTTAGCCTCCTAGGCTCTGGTTCTGATTAGCGGCTTTCTGTGAAGGAATGAACCAATTTTAAATTAGAACATTCTGTGCTGGGGGTGGTAGGGGGAGAAGAGCTAATGGTTTCGAAGAAAGACATTGTTGGTGCAAGTCTGCCGGCAACTGGAAGTGTATGCAAAGGACCATATTGCTCCTAACTGTTGTTTGGGGGCTCATTATGGCTTTGGTGGTACAGAGGGTCAAGTGGTGGAGATAATGGCTGGGAGAGAAAGTGGAGTATGAGTATATGAATAAAACATGTTTCTATGTGTGTCTATGCGTGCTTTAGTCCACACTTGCATGCCTATTACTTTTCTTTGAAAGCCTGTGACACTGATACCCATGTCTGTCTGTCTGTCTGTCTGTCTGTCTGTCTGTCTGTCTGTCTGTCTGTCGAGTAACGCTGCAATGCTAAGCACAGTTACCAGGGAATAAGTCCCACTGAAACCCTGTTGAGGGAGTTGTAGCTTGGAAGGGTAGTACAGGCATTGCATCCACAGGGTCCCAGGATCAATATCTTGAAAGATCCCTGCCTGGAATGCAGAGGTCCATGCGAGGATCCATGCAGATAGCAGTGAGCTGGAGGGACCAATGGCCCGTCTCAGCCTATGAATTTAAGAATTCAGGAAGAGTCAAGCCAGAGCAGAGCAGAGTCCTTCTAGTCCAGCATTCTGTTTCCATAGTGGCCAACCAGCTGCTCATAGGGAACCCGGAAGTGCAACACAAGTGTGACAGCACCCTCTTGCACCTGTCCCCAGCAACTGGTGTACGCAGGCATGCTACCTCTGATACTGATGTAGCATATAGCCGTCCGGGCTAGTAGCCACTGATAGCCTCCCCCTCCATGAATGTGTCCAACCCATCCAGATTGCAGGCCTTGACTACGCCTTGTGGAAGTCAGGTCCACAATTTAACTATGAGCTGCACTTTATCTGCTCTGCATTTCCCACCAAGCAGTTGCATGGGATGTCCTGGGTTCTAATATGATGAAAAAAAACCTCTCTACTTACTTTCTCTACACCATGGATTGTTCATGCACCTCTATCATGTCTCCCTTTATTCTGTTTTTTTTCTAAGCTAGGTCCAGAGGTAGAGGACATGCCCCAGCCCTTGACAGTGGAGATGAGATGCCCAGCCTGTGGTCATCATAATTTCCTGTGGCTGCATTTTTTTCAACTCTACAATCTCTATCTGTGCACACTCATACACATGCCTATAACAACCAGAACTGTACACAATACTCTAAGCCAGCCTTCCCCAACCTGGTGGCTTTCAGTTAGTGCTATTTCTGTTTCCAGATGACTGATACCTGTTATGCTCGTCCTAAGACCCACTCTGTCCATGTGCTTTGGAATGCTCCATGGGGCAGTAGACACCATGCAAGAATGGTGATGGCCACTGGCAAAGACGAGAGACCCAGCCAAGCTATGAAAGCGAGAGAAGCTCTCTGCCAGTCTTCATGTCTTCACTTAATGAGGCAAAGCACAGGTTAATGTAGCTGAACCGGTCAGGGGCCGTGCTTGTGAAGGCCATTTGATGTGAGCAATACTCTTTAGAGTCCCAGCTAACATGCCTCTATGCACTTTCCTCCCCTCTTCTGCTGTATAGTACTTTCCTCCCCCTGTGGGGGGGGGGGGTTTGGCATAGTCTTGTGCCACGGAGGCCCCTTGCCTGCATTTTGTCTACATAAATTAGACCTTGTGTAGCATATTGGCCTGTCAAGGGACTGGGAAGAAACTATATATTGTTTCTGGCATTCCCAGGTCCTTCTGCTCCTGACATCTGGTGTGTTTGTGACAGGGAATACATTCCTAACTCATTACCCGGGCAAGCGGAATCCCACCCCGACAGCACCATTAATCAGAATCAAACAGCCTGGCAACTTCTGAAAGAAAGAAAGAAAAAACAGAGAGGAGGGACTGCAAAGCCCCCCAGAAGGGGAGAGACACATTCTAACTTTCACTTGTGTGTCATTCCAATGTCTGGACAATGAGCAATCTATCTTTCAGTGTGACGGTTGTGATGGATGGCATTATTTATGCCTTTGTGTATTAAAAGGCCACTTAGGCCCTGGCTTGTCACTTGGCTTCAGATTTGGGATGGGGGAGGAGTTGAAATTTAATTTGGAAGCACAGAGGCCAGAGATCAGGAGAGACTGGACTGGGCAGCCTATTGAGCCAAAAGGTGGGGAGGATTTGCCACTGCATGGAAGGCATATGTTTCATGTTTTTCATGGCCATGCAATTTTAACTGAGAATGCCTTTGCAGAGGGTCACCTGGGGGTGATTGCGTAGGCTTGAGGCAAAGTGAATGGGCTGAGAAAGCCCGAGAGTGCAGCACCAGCCTCCAAACCTACAGGGACTTCCAGCTTTCCCAAAGAAGAGTAGGGTTGGGTCTGCACTGCAACTGTTTAAACCAGTTTCAGACCATTTTTAAATGTATAGTTCCTAATGAAGGAATGCTGAAATTTGCTGTCCTGCAAGAGAGCTATAGACCTGAAACAAACAGAAAAACAAACAATCACATTGCCTGTATACAATCTCAGTTCTTGGATTTCTTAAGGACGGAAGCTATGGTGTTATGTTACGTTACATTAGTCGTGAAGTCACACCCGACCCATCACAACCCCATGGACAAAACTCCTCCAGGCCTTCCTGTCCTTCACCATCCCCCTGGAGTCCACTTAAGCTCACACCAACTACTTCAGTGACTCTGTCTATCCACCTCATCCTCTGCCATCCCCTTCTTCTTTTGCTGTCAACTGTTCCCTGCATAAGGGTCTTCTCCAACGGGTCCTTCCTTCTCATTAGGTGTCCAAAGTATTTGAGTTTCATCTCCAGCATCTGGCCTTCTAAAGAGCAGTCAGGGTTGATCTCCTCTAGGACTGACCGGTTTGATTGCTTTGCAGTCCAAGGGACTTGCAGGAGTCTTCTTCAGCACCACAATTCAAAGGCCACAATTCTTCAGCATTCAGCCTTCCTTATGGTCCAACTTCCACACTCAGTCTTGGATTTCTTAGGGAGGGAAGCTACGATAGCTAAATGCATTCTCTACTCTCTACTTTCCTCTCTACTTTCAACTATAGTTACTTATTTATTTGCTTATGTGTTACTATCAATAAGCCAGGTAGTAGTAAGTTGCCTTATGCAAGCCCACTTTTAGCTGCTTTGGATGTTGGTGAAACGGACACAATTTTCTTTAATCTGTGTTCTTTCTGAACACTTGTTGATCTCTTTTTAATTAAAGATACTACTAGGATGAAGTGTTGCATGTGGGCTGTGTGCATGCAAAGGATATCTGCTACTGTTGCACACACATGAATGCACACCAGAGGTTTGCAGGTACATCCACATTCTCTTGGGGAAGACTGCAGTGGGATTTGAACCAACGTTCATAGGGTTAGAGAACAAGGAAGTGACAACACCAATCTGCTGTTTCCTGGACCTATCCAGACCAAAGACAAAGCCCTGGGATATCCCCACTTTATTTATTATTTATTTATTTAGCAGACTTATATGCCACCCCATTCACCTAAGCCTTTAATGCTAGGTTGGCAGGATGCAGAAGATGGCATCTAGGAAGGTCATTTTATGGTGTGAGTGAGTGAATGCCTAATAATAGCAGAGGCACCATCCAATTGTTAAGTAACAAAAACAGCATGACCTACAGGCAAGAGGAAGACACGGACAGGTTGAGGGGAATGTTGCTTTGTCTCTCTGTGTGGAAAACCCCTAATGGCAAGCAAAACCAGTGTTGACTATTTCATTTTAATTTTTGCCAATGTATCTAAAAGCACATCTCCTCTTGCATGGACCTGCACGGACTCCTAGGTCACTTTCAGAGGCCCTCTTCTGGGTGCCTCCCTTAAATAGTTTAGTGACTCCGAAAGGAAGGCTGTCTCAGTGGTGGGACCACACTTAAGGAGAGGTTTACACTGTTATCTTCTTGATGCCAAAGGCTTTTGTTTTCTCCCAGGCTTTTTTTTTTGGGGGGGGGGTTACAATCCTATGTGACTGCCCATACCTTTCCAAACTCAAAAGGTTATGGGAATCCAAACAGGCAATTTTGCCCATCTAAATGTTTTTCTCCTCTTGTAAAGGGAAGGGGTTGTGGTACTGACAGGATCTGGCAGAAGTTGGCTATGCCTCTTCAGTCTGCTCCCCAGTCCCTGCCCCCGATGCCTCTCCTATGCAGGGAGATGCTTACCATCTTCGGGGACCTCAACCAGTGTGGAGAGATCCATATCAGCCAAGACAGGGGAGGGGGGCCCTTCAAAGACAAAGTCCCTGCTGTGGCCTTGGAAGGTTTTTCCTATGGCCATCTAGACAGTGTGTATTGTCCATAGGATTCTGTCCTTACAGACTCAGTTCTACATGTCTGTATTTGGTTCCCCCTCCTGTATCCCCATGCTATTTGCTGTTTTGCATTATCATCTATGTTATTACTTTGAAGATTTCTATATATTTTCATATTCTGACTGATATATGGTATTTTTGCCTGTTTGCAATCTGCTTAGAAAACGTCAGTGATAAACAAATTAATAAATTGACAAACTAGGCAGGACCAATGCTCAATGAACTTGCTCAGCAATCATGGAATTAAACATACTTGGGAAAGTCCACCCCGTTCACCAAGGGTGATGTGTGGGATAGGAAAGGATCGAATGGCTGGCATAACCAGAGTAATCCACACTACATAGTGCTACTGTTTCTATTTGTTGAACATATGCTTGAATTTGTGTATGAAAGCTGCAACTTTGAAATGTATTTTTCCAAAAAGACCTGGTTAACTCTGGGGAAATTTGTGTGAGACGTGGCTGCACCTGGAACTAAGTATACAATGCAATGGAACTGAGCAGAAATGAAAAACAATATTCCTCTCAAATAGGAATTTTAAATAGTAAAAAAGTACATTGCATCTCATTTTTTGATATGTGCTTGTACCATCTGCTTACATGAAGACCAGCTATTTGCTACTTATCAATGTCAGGTAATGAAAGGTGCATTTTTCTGTGCTTACAATAGTTCAGAGCTGATCAGAAGGTGGAGGAGTCAGTCCATCCATAGTTTCCTGTCCCCATCAGCAGGTGAGGGTAGATGTCAGACACCTAGAATATTTGGAACTTCCATTGCAAGTAAAGGTAACTTTGGGGAATTTATGTTTTCCTCAGGAACAGATTGGAGGAAATGCTTTGTCGCAGAAAAGTGACTGCAAGGAGACCAAGAAATAAACAGAGGATTGGAGCTGTTCAGAAAGGAGAGAGTCTACAGAATTAACAGTGCTGGCCTACTCTGTACTTGCAGGCTCCCAGCTGAGGAATCCACCCTAACCTCCACAGCAGCTGCTGTTATGTGCTCTCAAATCAAATGCACAGAGGTAGTTGTGTATGCTTGCATATTGGTAAAATAATTCTTTAAATGATCGGATAATCCCTTTGATGGAAACTTTTGCTAACATACTTTTTCTACACCACAAAAGAAGGACAAGGACAATGGGACTGACAGAGTGTTGTGAATACACATACCCTTGAAGAAGATGCATCCTGTACCCAGAATAGTCTGACCAAAGCATCACCATAGCACTGACCTAAGCAACCTAAAAGCAATGCCTTTTTGTTTTTACCCCCTTGCTACAGAGAGCTTTCTGTTTTTTAACAAACCCAGAAGTGACTATATTTTTACAAACATCTGTTTCATCTGACCCTAACAACTAGCAATTTGTTTTTCATTAATTCAAGCTTGTTTTATCCCTGCAGCCCAGGTGCACTCCCAAGTTCCCTTCTGCGAAGTATTGTGTTTCACCCCCATAACAGCTGCAAAACCCACAGCAGCCATGACAATTCCTGTCCATGAGGCTGAAATGTAATTGCCAAGGAAAACTCCCAGTTGTTCCACTTGGATGCTACCTATGGCTTAATGGCTTTGGATTGTTTCAGCATGAGCAATGAATAGGGCAGGATTAGTCAATTGATTAAGTACACTTCAGTGCAATTAGCTCTCAATATATTGCAATGCTGCAATTTTCTCAAATTTTCTTAGGCTTAGCTTGGCTTTAGAATGTGTCTCTGTTGCTGGCCTGGCAGGATGTTGGGAGAACATGCAGAGATGGAGAGCCCACTGTCTTTTGCATGAAGACTCTTCTGGCTGAGGCTGGTGGTGGGAGAGAGAATTGCATGGTGGCAGCAGTGGTAACAGGGAGGAAAGGTTGTGGCTCCAAACTCTTGCATGAGATTGGCTCATTGTGAAGGGATCACAATGAGTTGCCCATGGACTGAGATCTCACAAGGCCTGGAAGCACCACAGCAAAAGAGGGCTGAACAACCCCACTGGCTGCTTTCTCACTGTGGCGAATAACATTGAACAACGGCAGCTGGTGGGACACTCTAGCACCTCCACTTGAAGTGCCATGGGATCCCCAGCTTGGGGTAAGACTGGGATGGATTTGGAAGGGTGCTTCAATTTGCCACACTTTCAGTTTCACTGCCTCATGTGGGTTCCTCACCCTGCTTCATGTGGGGGCTGGCCCTGGCTGGTGGTGCGCTCCTTCACAGATTTCCAGAAAAACTGATTGCTGATTGTGCATGGAGGCGCATACCCATCTGTCAAGCTGGACACGTGCATCACCAGAAACCAATGTCCCTGTGTGTGCACATGTAGAATCACAACATGGCCACTTTTCTCCAGAGTTCCTGTAACTGTCACTTCGTCCACTACATCTTCCCTGTTGGTTCGTACTAAGTCCAGGGTAGCCATTCCTTCCTCCACTTTTCTTAGGGTAGGTATAATTTTTAGAATTTATCTTGCAACAGATATCAGGAGCAACAACATCATGCCTTCTTGAAACACTGCCAATTTGCTTTTCAGAAGTTTCATCCTGGTCTTCTCCTCAGCTGGGTAGTCAGTAATCGACTCTAAGCCCCGTGCTCCCTTCATTACTTGCCCCATTTACATTATTCCAGATGCTCCAGATGGGGCTGCTAAACTAATCCTCCTGTGTGCAGATACGCATCTTAACATATAATGTGACTCCTCCTCCCTTTCTGTTCCTTCTGTTCTTCTTGAAGCTTATATCCTTCAGTTGTTGAATTGTAGCTATGGGAGTCATCCCATCAAGTTTTAGTTATACCTATCCGGTCATTCATCCTTCAGTATTAAGAGTTCAAGTTCATACCCTTTGTTCCCCACATTCTGGGCATTTGTATAGAGACATTGAAGACCATGTGCTTTATACTGTAGCATTTTCCCTACATTTTTGAAGACTGGGCACTGTTACAGCTGCTCTCTCTGCTGTGGTGCATAAGCCTTTGTCTGTTAAACTCAGGTATACGTCTTCCTCCCTTGTAGGAGTCAGTTTAAGGCCCTCCCCATAAAGTTCTTCATACTGTGTCCAAACACATTCTTTCCAGTCCTTATGAGGTGCAGCCCTTCCCTTGCCAGAAGTTCATCTTCCAGGAAGTGTAGCCCAAATCTGTCATGTCAGCACCACCTTCGTAGCTAGGCATTCACGCTGAGTATTTTCTTTCTCTGTGTATTCCTCATCCAAGAACTGGAAGGATTGAAGAGAAAACTATCTGGGCCCCAAAGTTTTTTTAACTTTCCCCCCATGATCTTCAAAGTCCAAAACAATGTTTAAAAGATCCATTTGGCAGTGCCATTTGTTCCCACTTGTATAAGAAAGCAGAGAAACATGTCAGTGAGCTGTATGAGCCTTGACAATCCTTCCATTCTATCACTCATCTGTCCTCCAGGGAGACAGCGTACCTGAGTAGTCCACAGAACTTCCCAACATACATGCGTTTTCACAGGGAGTCTCCCACAACTAACACTCTTCTTGTTCTTGTCAACTTGGTATCATTGGCTCTGCTTGGTTGACCTTTGTCCTCTTGTTCAGTGTTGCACCAGATGAGTTGTACTTCTTTCATGGCTGCCTGCCAGTGTCATCCTTGAGTAACTGAGAGTGATTCCACATTTCCACTGCTTCCATGGGTGCAGAGTGTTTTCTAGTTCTTCTGCTCCTGTCACCCTTTTCCTGGGAGTTCCTTTTCATTTCCCCTTCCCTCAGAACAGTGCAATACCGTTCAACATCTTGCAGACAAATTTAAGGTCACACAGTTGTTAGCAGAGATGGGTAAGAATTTCATTTGCATTTAATGTGAACCTATCAAATCCAAATTTCCAAAATCTACAATGAACCAAAGCACTTGTGGTGATAGTAACACTTCTCAGAAATTTAAAAGGATGCTCACAAAAAAGTTGCTTGAAAAAATGTGTATATTACACTAAAGTGTCCACAAAATGTGTATATTATGGCCAACGTATAAAAGGCTTTACTCTTGGGAAAATTGCTTGCAAAAGTTATATGTCTGCAAAAATGCATAGAAAACAGAAATGCAAATAAAAACGCATGTTTTGAGAAATAGCTGGACCCTTCCTCATGGGAGCATTGCAAGAATAAAGTGGAGAGGAGTTATGATTATGCAAGTTCCCTTGGATTCCACACAGTAAGAAAAAAGCAGTATATCTATATTATTAACTTGTACATAAAATGTGCCTGAAAATGCATACAATTATTTGTGCAAACTTAAAAAAAGAGCAGACTGAACTGGAAACAAACTTAATACTGAAGCAATGAGAAATGGAGTGCAACTGAGCATGATAGAGTCATCCATTTCTACTACTTACATTCCAATTCTCATAGCGAAGATAGCAGCACAAGCCCTTTGTCTAGCATTATTATATCATTAAATCCTCCACTTCACTTTCTATGCTCATTTCCTCCACAAATGCCTGACTTCCACCAATTCTAACCTTTGGACATATTTGCTTGATTTTACAGGGGCCACACCAGTGATGTTTGGAGACTCTGTACAGGAATAAGCAAGTCGTTGCCTTAGCACCGCATGCGACTTTCCACCTCGATACCATTTCAAAGGCCCTTTGTAAGAAATCTGTTTAGGCCTCTGTCTCATCTCAACAGCCTACTGGGCTGGAAGAAAAAAGTACAATTGAGGAGAAAGTAAAGGGCTGGCTCAACCCACTTCTGTCTCTAACCATAACCATTACTGAATTTGGCCTAGTCTACTGCTGGTATGTAGCCCTCAGCAAACCGCCCCTATGGCCATGCAACCCTCAGCAGAATACAAGGCCCCTCCAGCCATATTGTATTACCTCTCAGTACACAATGTAGTGCAGTAGTGCAGTTCTGTATTTGTCCATTCCCATTCTATTCCCAGTTCAGATCTCTGTATCCCACTCTCCTCCAGAACTTTGCATAACAGCTTCTATTTCCAAGTCAAGAAGCTCATACATGAGAAAGTTTCCAACAGGAATGCATTGGCTTCACTGCTGGTTTCTTCTCCTTGGTTTTCATGTTTCCCCAGAATGTAATATGTGGAGTGCCTGATTTGAAAAGTTTGAACTCCATTTTCATGCATGGGACAGCATTCAAAAATGACACCCCTACCCTCCCTTACCTGCCGTCTGAGATGAGAATTACTGAGCCTACCGGTTTAGGATTCTACATCCTTCTGCTGGGTGTGTAAATGAAATTGCAGAATATAATTCATCCCCATATGGATGGTTTTCATTCTCTAGAATTTAGTACAGTGTGGGTAACTGTCACCCCATAGGCACCTTCTTTCCTGTGTGACCATCACTGCCCTGCTACACTGCCACAGTTGCAGCATCAAAAATAAAAAAATTTTAAACAAAGAAAACGTTGGCTCTAAAGCTATGAGTGTTACAAGAGTCAAATCTAGTTCTAGCATAAGCTTATTTTACCCTTATTTATTTACTGATTTTATAGCTTCTAAGTACCAGCACTTACACATATTTTGGAGCAATGAACAATAAAAAGACAAAAGGTATTAAAATAATTGAACCTGATATTTAAAAAGGATATCAGTAAAAACTGTCAGTCAACAGACTAGCCATAAAAACAGTGGCTCATCAACTGAAGGTCTCATGAAATGAAGACACTTTCCACAGGACTGAGGCCAGCACACTAGAGACTCTTCTTTGAGTGGAGTCTAACCAGGTCATGGGTCCATGTGGAACCACTAGGAGCCCCCCAAGGGAGGATGTCTTCCTAGTCTGCCTACTAGCCAGTCATCACAGTCTGCATGCTCCTCATCCAACCTCCTCTTTTTTGAAGCACTATATGCATACCTGCCCCAAGCATGCACCATCTTCTTTAGAGAAAGCGTTTTATCCTGCTGGCACTTCCTGGACAGTCCTTGTGACCCCATTAGGGACACCATCTTGCAGGATCATATTGAACATGCTTACAAGTCCCTGTCAGTTAGTTGCAAAGTCATTCCTGACCCATCACGACCCCATGGACATAATTCCTGCAGGTTTTCCTGTTTATCCCTGTCAGACTGAAACATTAATCTCCATTTTGAGAAAAGTAGCACATGTACTACCATGCACACCAAAAGTAGCAAGAACTTCAGCAAAAGCTCATTTTTGATAGCAAGGACTGAGAAAAAAATCAGATAGACCATGCAGGTACTTGCAATCAATGTCCTCTGGAATAACAAACCAATCACCTAGTTATCATAGCTCACAACCATAATTAGTTCAATGTAGGTTTGTCGATAATAAGTCATTGGAACGTCTTCCTGACAATATAATACATTTCAGCTGTGGAATGTTCCCACCCACCCAAGCAAATCATTCACTCCTTGTGACAGGAAGGGCTTTAAAGAGCTTCCTGTTTGGGATAAGCATTTGCCCGATCAACAACGTCTTCATGAATATGGTATTTTTCTGCATGTTTCCTTGGTTTTTAACCTCTGGATCCCTGTGTGTGCAGCTTTTTTCTGTGAACACCAGTGCTTCCAGTGGTCTGAGAAAAAGAGAGAAAGGGATGATTTGAATTTTCTCAAATAGACAATATTTCAAAATCATGTACAGACTGAATTGTGACACAACTGTCATTACTTTGTGGCAAAACTGAATTTTTCGACATTTCTGAAGCAAAATATTTTGAAAATGTTAAACTTGAAGCACATGTTTGGGGTCTGTAGGAAGGAACATAATTTTCCATGTCAAAACATTTCATTTAGGCAGGTTTGAAATGCTTTGTTTGACCGTCAGGGATTTAACTAGCTCCAGGTCGTCTTTTCAGGCCTAGACAAAAAAGCGTGAATGCATAGTCTGAGTCACCACATTTAGAGATAAACAGGGATGCTTTTTCAGGACAGTGGTGTCCGTAGGAACTAGTGTTCAGATGAAATGCAGATCCTGATATCCAAACCGGACCAATTTGGTCTGTGATTTATAAACAACAAAGTTCTCAAAACGTTCACAAAACAAATCTAGATCCTCCCAAAGATTCAGGAACCATGGAAAACTGGGACAAAGTAGCTCTGTTTGGACAGAATTAATGAATTAATGGGACATGTGCCACTCCTGAGCCATGTCCAAGGCGCTTCCTATTTCCATTAACAATCCTCACTTTCAAGGGTTGCTTCTGTGACATCTAAACAGGGGCACTTAGGGCTGTTCATAGATGAAACAAGCTATGGGGTCACTTTGGGTTCTCTAACCCAATCGCATCTTTTTGGACATAGCAAAAAGAACTTTTGTATGCTGCATCCAACTTTTGTTAATGGGAACAGAAAGTAGCTCAGTCAACGTGTGTGCCCCTACACTGTGTGCTTTAGTCAACCTATGATCTGTTGTCTGATTCTGCTGTTATGTCTGAACAGGGCCAGAGATACAGACGGCATTTTATACAAATGGATACATTTCCTTCCATCTAAGTAAATTCCCAGAGTAGAGGGAGGAAGAGAAGAGAAGGATGAATTGCAGACTGGCGTTAGTGGACTGGGGTTTGCCTCCTGACCCTGTTTGGATCAAGTAGCTCCATCCCCCTGCTGATGTTTGACTACCTCCTCCAAAGAAAGCAACATGGAGGAGGTCCTTCTTACCGGTATCCCTCACTTTGGAATGATCTCCCTCCTGATGCCCACCTGACACCAACACAGTCATCTTTTCAGGGCCAGGGTAAGACTGCTGCTGACACCCAGGGATTTAATGGCAAATTTTGGGATATGTTAGCTGTCTCAGATGGTCTAGTTTTTACCGAAATTGTTGTAATTGTTTTAATTTTCATATATTGGAATTTAAGGCTCCATTTCATTGTATTTGTATTTTTAGTGTTGCCTCTGTGCTTATGAATAGCTTTGAACTGGTGAGAGAGCTTCAGCTATTGAGTGATATACAAATGAAACAAAGGAGAAAAGTGTGTTTGTAGTTTTAAATGCATTTGGAATTGCAAATGGGGCAGAAATTCGTTTGGTTTGCATTGTAAGATGAACCAACCTATTTTGCATTTTGAAAATTCATAGGAGAATTGGAACACAATTATCCATACTTCTCCATATTCTGTGATGCAGGTCTCTGACTTTTAAAAAAATGTCCAATGGTGTTCACATTCAGATAAATGCCTTGCAAAATATATGCGTCAGTGGAACTCTGCATAAAAAGACATACATTAACAGAAATGTATAACATAACAAGCTGATCTGCCCATCCTTATTTGGACCTCATAATGAAGGAAGCAGTCTGAAGGGTGCAGTTTAGAGTGGAGACGAAGCAAATTGAGCAAGGATTAAGTACTAGCTCTGCCTGATTAGCATTTCTAAACTGCCTCCTCTCAATGTAGGTTTACTCTTGTACACACTGTCAATGTTTGTTTACACCCATTCAGTTAAGCAATGCGATATGATGAGATTGCGAAATAATTAGAGCTGTGTAAGCTGAGGAATGTTCCCCTCTCTGCTGCCCCCAAGCAAGAAGCGACTGGAAGTATCAGCACAACTGCGATGAAGGGGCGGGTATGTGCAAAATCAGCTTTAAGGAACAAGACTTCGCTAAGGCTCTGATAATGAAAATGGCACAGAATGAATGGGTGGATATGTGTAAATCCACTTAAAAGAAAGAAAATGCACTCCAGGAATGAATACTCAGGGTGGAGTAGATATGCTTTTATCTGTATTAAACTGGAAAAGAGCTGAATATGAGGGAGTGTCAAGACTGGTATGTTTATTTTGGTTAGCTTTCGTTTTTAGATGGTTTTAGTTTAGCTCAGTTTTGTTGTTAGGTCAAGAGAAAAACGATACAGTCAGGATGGAAGAAGGTGAAATATTTTGATGAAATGGGATGAGAATTATTTGGAGACCATTTGCCAGATAACAGGCACACAGTAGGGTCAATGGTGCCACTTCAGTTTCATAAATTCCATATGAGTGAATATAGACAAAAGATAATCAGAAGCAGAGCATAGAGTGCAATGTGGCTTCATCTGGTTCTTGGGTTCCTTTCAGTGACCAAGCACTGAAAAATGTGTGGGTGCTGCAGACAAAAATGTGTGGATGCTACTGGGGAAGCTTAGTAAGATTCCACCCCCCCCACCCCCAAATTGGGCCAGGGTATACTGTAAGGTCTCTAGAGCAGAGGTAGTTTCTGCTTCCTCGAACCCCAAAGAGCATAACCAAAGAGGTCAAACACCACAAATGCACTACACAAAGGAGGAGTGTCTTGGTTGCCTCTTGCTGCTGACAACTTTCTGTGGCAGTTCTGGGCCAGGTCACATATTTCTGCTCTTGCCCTTGATTGTGTAACTGTCTGGACTGTAATGGGATTGCAACATCTGAATGTGTTTTCTGGGAGGCAGGAAGAAAGGAGACAGTAATACAGCTGGTCAGATTACATCATGAAAGATTAGTGTTTGGTTTTGTGAGTGGTTCTGACACCTAAAACCAAGAGCCATATGGTCTCCTTCTTCATCCTATGTGAGTAAAAAACGTGATACGTGTGTTAATTTGTATGGAAATCACTGCAGCCTGGAGAGATTTGAACTCAGAATGGCATTGGCAAACATGGGATGATTTAATTTCTCATTGACTGGGAGAGACTTTCTGCCCTCTCTGCTCTGCTCTGCTATTGCACGAGGGAATGTCCGTGGGCACACAGGACATTGTGGGGGCAAATGGGCATTGTTCAGAGTTCTGGATCACAAGGACAGTCTGCCTGGGTGCAGGAGACTGCCCTGTTTAGGTGGTTACCCTCCTTGAATACAGCACAGTTGAAATGAGCAAACATTTTCCTCCTCACACGGCTATTGAAATCAAGACCAAGGACACACAAGCAGGACGATAGAATATCAGCTCTCTGGACTCAGTAGCTTTTAGACCACTAGAATGAAGAATTCAGAGGAACATGAGTAAATTTTATATCTACTTATTCTCATTTTAAATTAAAAATACTTATTTATTTTATCTATATTTGACCTTTACTCCTGCAAGGAACCCATGATGACTCACATAACTCTATTCTCATCATTCTATTGTCAGGGCTATGCCGAGGGTCAGTGACTGGTCCACAGTCACCCAGTAAGCTTTATCGTCAAGCATGGATTAGAGCCCTAGTCTGCCCATCCCAGCATTTTAACTACTATGTCACACTGGCTTTACACACAGAAAGAGAGAGAGAGATGCGTATGGGTATGGGTATGGGTATGGTGAATAGCATACAAATCCATTAAAGAAATAAATGCACTTGCCGACTATTAAACCAGTATTTCTGAAGTGAGAAGCATACTCAACAACAGATGCTATTCTTAACATGCCTCCCACACTTTCCAGGGATCAGGGGATCACCTGCTCCACCCCCCGCAGGCAACATAGATGACCAGTGGCAGGCACAAGCCAACAGCCACCCCACCAGCAAGGGGCATATTGCCAGTGTCCGGAGCGTGTCCAAGTGGACCATCAAACAAGCAGTGAGAGGAGAGAGGAGTCCATGCATTGACCTCCATTTGCCATGTCTGCTCTTTGTGGCCAACACCTTCAGTTTCACAGGAGCTCTTGAGAGAGGTGGAAGTCAAGTGATAGGAAGCCAGAGCACCAACAACAATGTTTCACTTCAGCTGCTACTGACAGCAGTAAGCCTTTGGGGAATGAGAAGAATGGAGCAGTAGAATGAGGTGGGTAATTGTGCAAAATCCAGAAAACAACATTATTGGTGGATGGGGAAGAATGGATTGTGGCCTTCTGGGGAAACCCTGGAAGGCTAGATATCCAAAGTTAGCCTGAGGGCTTGAGTTTCCACATCCCACTTCTGTGCAAAGTGCACTGATTGTGCCCAGAAGGAGAACCAACTGATGGCAGTGGACAAGTTGAGAAGGGACAGAAGGAGACAGACAGTCCCACTCAAGGATCCTGCATGCAGAGTTGCTCAGGGTTTAACGCAGGATTCACTGCTTGGACATCAGTGTATCCGGACCCTATATTATTGTCTGCTACTTGCTGCAGGTTACACCACGGTGGAGGTTTGAATCCTGAGCTTTACCTATTGCTTGGCTCTGCAGGAGCTGGTTTTACAGTAGCTTCTAAAGCAAGAAACATTAGTAAACACTGTCCACAGCAGTTTTCTTTTAAGTCTGTTTTGCTAACTCAGTGGAAAGAAAGTTAGCCTTGATATTTTTAAATAGGTATCCTGGGAAGAAAGAAAAGGGTGGGGGGAGAAAGAAAGAGGCAAATGGGGACAGAGATTTATTAGGGGAAAGAAAATAAACAAGAGCCGTCCCTGGTAAATAGGAACAGTTAGGGAGTCAGAGTATGGGCAACTGTAGCCTTTACACTGCCGTTCCCGGCTTCTCTGTGCTTGTCCCACTTTGCCATCTCCCCTCTAGCTCATTTAGGACTTGATGAAATAGGCCAGTTCAGGTAACTCACATTATCTGTCAACAGGTGAGCTGATGCCAAAGGAACTTGAATGGCACTTTTGCTGGGAAGGGCCACCCTCCCAATCTTGATGCTTCCCCATAAATGTACAAGTGTTTGTGCATGAACTGGCAGAACCTTCTTGTGCTGAAGTCTTCCTTTCATCACCCCGTATTAAGCCGAGAGTGCTGCCTCTTTGGTTATGTACACAGCACATTCCAGGTCCTGTCAGAGGGATGACGGATGTGTCAGGCTTCTCAGAGGCCCGGCAGCACCTGAGGGGCAGAGCAAAGCTGGCTTTTCAGCTAAGAACACAAACAGCCTTTTTTTTTTTTTTTAACCATGGAGTGAGGTGAATCTCAGCCTCCTTTGGCCCCATTCTTCTCTGCATCAGAACCTGAATGAACATTTCTTTCAGTAATGGGTTTTTTCCACCTGGTTGACTTGATGAAAGGTTTATGAGTCGACATGATGCGTCAGCAGAACAAAGCAAATGGGGAGAGGACTGTGTGTGCACATACACAAGGTGGAAGAGGATTAAAGATGCAGAACTTTATTATAAACTAGAACTCTGGGAGCAGTAAATCCATTGGGTGCTTTCTGCTGACTGGAGGGAGATGTGGCCACATTGCCCTTAGAACTGAAGAACTGAAAAATCTTACACTTCTGTATCAATGACCTGCACAGAACGGTCTCCCTCATTCTTAGGGGATCCATGCATTGCATGCCACAGAGGAGAGTCCTCTAATTGAAGGGTTCTCTGGAGGCAGCCCTCTAATTGAAGGTGTGCTGCATTTGAAAGGCTGTCCTCTTTAAGTCCAATGTAATGGTAAAGGACCATAAGGGAGGAGCTCAATGTTGCCCATCCACTGGCAGTAGCTGCACTGTAGACTAAGAAGATGCACAGGTTACTTGTCCATAGTCTTCCCAACTATGGTGACATGCATTGTATTTCTATTTAAATTGTAGTAGTTATGTGCACTGGTACTGGAAAGCATGAACTCCACCCCTCCAGTTTGTTAGTTTCAGGTTTTATCCAATTTGCTCCTTCCAAAATTAAATCAAGCACAGTGTGCAGTGAAAGTCCATTCATCTTCATGTTTAAAAGGTGGTTTGTTGATCATCTGCAGCAACAGATGTTCAAGAGCAAGTATACTTCTGAAAAATGTGCACAAGCATGCTTGAATCAATGAGAAAAAAATCTGTGCAAGTCCTAAAGGTACACAATAAGTACATTCAGGAAACTAAGCACAAAACATGCATGGATTTTCATGCACCCCCACCCCTCCAAGAAAAGCTTGCAATCTAATTCGGATATGAGATGAAATGAAGTTTGAAATGGAATTTGGAGAACTTCAATGAGCTTAAGCTTTGCTTGCACTCCTGTCCCTAATCTATACATATACATTGCCATACGCACATTATAAGCATACTGGTGTCCTCTTTGGGCTATGTGAAAGTTGTAACTCTACTAACCCAGGTGAGGTGATATGGAAAGGGGAAGGGGAAAGCAGAGTAAATATTCTTAAGTTGGCATGAACTTTTACTCATGGCATACACTGCCTTTGTTTTTCAGCACTCAGTGCACTGTGAAACAATGTAAAGACCAATATAGAAAGACATGCACCACTCAAAAGCAAGCCACAACTTGTATATAATTAAGTCCACAGAGCAAAAAAAATCACACTTTCAATTGACAGGATGATTCCAGCTCAGGACTGGATTGGTGTCAAAACAGCTGAGTCTTCCATTGCTCATGAAAATAATTAGTGGAGGTGGGCAGATAGTTCTGTCTAGGCAAGGAGTATCTTGCCATGAGTGCAACCATCAAAAAGGCCCTGGCACAGGTCCACTCTGACCTCAACTCCTAGAAGGCTAGGGATCCAAAGCACAATTTCTGAAGGGATCCATTCTAGTATGCAGGGCTGATACCAGTAAGAGGAGGAAGATGTTGCAAATTGTCCTAGGTTCAGTCTGGAGCATCTCCAGTTTTTAAAGCAGCCGGGATGCAAGAGCCACTGTCAGTCAGATTAGACAGCTCAGGACCTGAGACTTTACAGAGGCTGTCATCTCAATTTGCAGAGAGCAGCTTTTTTTTTAAAGAAGGCCATACTGTGAAACCCTAAAAACAGTTTCTCCAAATTTGTAACTTTTGTGTGAGAAATATGGCCTGCAGGCCCCAGAATTATGTCTTTCTTTGAATAAATGCAATTTTTAAGTGGTTTTAGAACAGGTAGTGTTATCCATGCCTGGATCCATACTGACCTTTATTTAAGATGCTGATATGTGTTTGGCACAGATCGACCACATCAATCATGTCTTCCAAAAAGGAAGAGGTATGATATGTCCTTCTCAACTGTTATTTCTCCAAAACAATCACAATCGCAAGGATAAAATGCTTCTATTTTAAACTCCAATGCATGACTTTTGCATAACTCTTTGAGAGCAGATGTCCTTGAAATGTCAGAGTGCTGACATGCTCAAGGGATTAAGGGAGTTCCACTTTGTAAATGACACCACTCACTTACAATGGATGCCCTGAATAGCTGAACGGAAAGAGAAACAGTAGTAATGCCTCAGAGTGAGGTGGCTGGACAGCCAATTCAGTTTTTTTCTTTTTTAAATCCTCAGAAGTTTGTGGTGTCCTCAGCCACCTCCACTGATATGCTCTGGGAACAGGGTCTACAAAATATGCCCCCTGCCCTCGAATTAAACTTGGGTTATTTTTCTAACACATCCCAAACACATTTTTAATATTTAGGAAGCTGTGCTCAAATAAAATTGGGCTATGATTGTAAGAGCCAGTCTACTACTAATGCACTAGAATAACTCTCTCTTCCTTCCTTCCTTCCTTCCTTCCTTCCTTCCTTCCTTCCTTCCTTCACTAGATGTACTAGAATAACTCTTTCTTTCTTTCTTTCCTTCCTTCCTTCCTTCCTTCCTTCCTTCCTTCCTTCCTTCCTTCCTTCCTGTGGGAGTCAAATTTCTGAATGCCTCTCTTTGAATAAAGATTTCCATACACATAGAAAATGAATATGTCAAGGACAGGGGTTCTAAACCAATGTTCTAAGCTCTGTGAACTAAAGGATGAACTATTGCTACTGTACTAGCCTGCTTCCAGGCTTAAGGTTCACATAAAACATAACTAAAAGCAAACAAGCCAAACCAAGCCACACAATTACTAACTGGAGCAGTGTTGCAACATCATCATAAAAAACAAGTAACACAGTGACAAAAGACTTGAGCAATTAAAGAAAAACAGAACTATTTCTTAACCAATAGATAAAAAAACTCAAACCTGGGGACCCAATCTAGCCCTTCAAAGTCATGATCTGCCCCCCTGCAGGGTCCCCCCCCCCCAATCTGGCCCTTCCCACTGTCCCCAAACCTCACTCCTTTCCCCCAACTTCTGATTGCTTGGTGGTTCCCTGGCTTTTGTGAAGTTTCAGCTAAAATATTGAAATGCTTCTTTCAAGACTGATTTACTGGGCATGAGAGCTTTAAACCAAATGTTGGTGGTGGTGGTTTTATTTGGTTTTGCATTTTGGCCTCATCGCCTTGGTCTCCAAAATGGGTCCAGCCTGAAAGAGGTTCTCTTTCTCTCATCTAGCCTCTGAAAAGATATCAGATTTGATGCTAGGCAAGACTCCCTAGAGAGGGTATTCCAAAAGGATGGCAACAAAACTGAGAAGCTGCTAGCTTCATTTACTACCCATTTCACTTTATATGGCAAAGGACAAGAGAGAAGAGAATTTGAGGATGATCTCATTACTCAGAATTGTTCACGATGGCTCTTATGTTAGAAAAAAATCAAACATTTCTGGTCTGTGCCATTTTGGCATTTTTTAAAATCCATATTTCCATGAATGTTCAAATATTTTAATGCTCTCAACTGAACTATTTAAATGTTCATTCTCTTTTGAAATATGTATTGGCATGCTTATTTCAGATTATCCAGATCAGCGTCAGCCTGAGAGATGCAAAAAATCTGCTTGATAGCCATGTTCCAATCAGATCAGATAATTTTGAACAGTGATTTATAGAGACTGAATTTCTCAAGCATTCCTACCTTAAGATACTCAGTTTCTGAGATGATTTAGGGATATAAAGGACAAAGATAAGGACTAGCACTTTGAATTTGCATGGAAATTAGGGGCGTACACAGGAAAAAGCACCAGCTTGACTGTGTCAGGCGGGGAGCCAAGTACCTTGGACTGCTTTATACAAAAAAACACTTTCTTGAAGATTTAGCTTCAGTTTACTGGCGCTCTGGACATCTCTCCATTCGCTATAGTGGAGAAATCAATAAATAGTCATTACTTTATTAATGGTCATAATTTTATAAAATGTACAGGCACTGAAACCCTTTTAGGGGAGCTGAAGGACAGCAGTTTCTATGCTACTTGCTATTAAATTTGGGTTGGAGAATCAGAGAAAATTGCCACCTCTCCCCTAATAACAAACACTCAAGATGGACACAGACAACAGCATAAACAAATGAGAATCAAGGGCAATGGACTAGATTTGAGGAAACAATTGGCCTGCGCTAGAATGAGGCCACACAAACCAAATGCCGTGATCCACAACAACTCTATCAAAGTGCTGCTCTCAAGAGAGTCAAATTGCCAAATGGCAGAGCAAGCACTCAAAAGCACTGGGACTGAATGATTGGAAGCTACAGTTGCTACTCACAAAATGACACCTCACTCCTCTCAGTCCTGCCATTTTCATCATCTTGAGAACTTGTAGGACTTTCCATTAACCAGGAATGCCCCCAGCACCAGTCCAATTGCCCCTCTTTTGATCTTCTGAAACAGGTAGGAAGCTTTGAGGGCAGGCCTCATTGCTTAGGGCAAGACACACTTCACTTTGAAGGAAGTCCAAATACTTTCCAAACAGCTCACTTTGGTTTGGTATTCAGGCCTTGCTCAAAGGGGTTACATATCCCTAATGGAACCAAATCAATAATTTCCCTCCTTCCCAGGGAAAATAGCAATTTTCAGAGTGCAGTGTTTGCAGAAGAGATTGACACTGAGAAAGCTTTTACATGCCTCAGCTCAATCATCAACTCAAATGGAGACTGTAGCAAAGACATTCAAAGAAGACAGAGACTTGGAAGGCGGCAATGTAGGAACTAACAAAAGATGATCAAGAGTAAGGATGTTTCACTGGAGACCACGGCCAAGTTCACCCATACTATTATATTCCCAATCACCATGGATAGGTGTGGAAGCTGGACAGTGAAGAATACTGGCAGGAAGAAAATGGATGCATTCAAAATATTGTGGACTGACAAAAAGTCAGACAGGTGGGTCCTAGATCAAATGAAGCCAGAACTTCCCTAGAAGCAAAAATGACAAACCCTTAAGTTAAAGATGGCTTGATAACAACAGAGAACCAGAGCACATGGGACAGAGCTCACACTTCCCATCCTCATGTGGCATGGTCCCAACCCTGAGCCTATGGCTGCTATTTTTAAATACAGTGCACCACTGCAATCACCACTGGCAAAATCCACTTTAAATGCAATCAGACATGTAGTATAACAGGTAGTCTGGTCCCTCCTTGCCCGCCCCCCCCCCCCACACACATTTCAGCTTAGGTTGCCTGATGCTGGTTCTTACTGCAGGAAGATAAACTCACTGGTAGTTTATCACCAGAAGAAGAGCATTCCTCCAAGTACATGGATAGGATCTTGGTTTTTCATCTCTGATGTTCCAAACACAAACGTGTCTTGCTTTGGATAACCAATCTGAAAAACACAGTAACTGATTGACAGTAACAAATGAGACCAATTGTTGGTTTCTGACATCACCTTTCACTGGTGAGTTGACAGTGTGAGCGATGCATTTGTTTGCTGTCTGCAAAGAGCCTGGGGAGCATCTGTCATCACTGGAACTACACATCAAAATGGCTTGTGGGTTTTTTTTTCCTTTTCCTTTTTGAGAGATTCTCAAAGGAAGGGGATGAGTTCACACTGCAGCTCTGTCACTGTGGTCATAATGTGAATTCCACCTTTTTCCTCTTTTCCCACCCTCTGCTTTCATTGATATGGCTGTTTGCTCCATTAGATGAGGCTTTTGTTGAACACTAGTTGTACTTTGTATACAGAATTATTTGAAGAGTAATTTGGCTCCATTTTTACACTGCATTGTGGGTGGTTGAATGGCTAGATAAATCTGTCAAGTTCCCTTCAAGTCAGTTTTTCATTTTGTCCTATATTAAGTCTTTTCTATCCCATTTTTGCATCACCTTGCATTTTTAATGACCACATAAACATTTGTACATTTTTAAACATCATTTATCTAAATACTCCTTTCCCCCCAATTTGATATAAGTTTGTGACATTTTTCTAATATATGCATTTTGCAAGTTATTCACCCTTCGGCACACCTATCTTTTTTCCTGACTTCACCTGTGATATCCTTACTTGCCTACATGAGCTTGACAGGTGTAGGGGTCTTGCTCACCTGCTCCTGGGGAAATAACAATCCACCTAGTCCAGTATCATATTTCTAACAGTGCCTAAGCAGTTGCCCCTGCAAATTCAACAAGTAGGAACAAACACTGTTGTTGCCTCCTAGCTTCTGCCAAGATCACAGGATGATTTTAGCTTTCTGTAGCCTGTTTCCTGCTGCCACATTTTTTCCTGATCATGGTAAAGTCTGGCTTGATTTGACGGCTTTTACAATCTCAATTTTGACCACTAGTGGCAAACCTTCAAAGTGAGGCATATGGACTTTTGTGCACACTTTCTCTCAATGCACACATTCTTTTTGAGGAAAGAATTGTTACCTTCCTTCTTAGTTAATTTAAGGCTGCAGTATGTATATTTCTCATTGGTTGTATTTCAGGGCATTTTCTTCACATTGACTTTGACAAGAAACCTTCTAGCATATTGGAGCACCACACATGCTAGTTGTTCTTCTCATTGGGTGCACGAACCACAATGGTTTAAATTAGGCAGTCTGCAGCTGTGCAAATGAAAGTGGTGGTTGAGACAGAGAAAGCCGGACAACAGCAGACAAATGCCCTGTGCAGAAAGGAAATTAAAGCCCTTGCATTTTCTAAATCCTTCCCCTAGGTGATAGAACTCCACCAAGAGCTAATTGACCCTGCGCAAGGATCGTGTAGCTTGCTGTGTTCCATCGGCAGGGGGTACTGCTTCATTAGCAGGCGAGAGAGTGCCATCGGTTCCTCTTTATCTTCAGCTACACTTAAGGCCCCAGAAGTGACCAACTCAAATTATAATTGCTGTTATTAAAACTATAAACTACCAGGCTATGGAAAATCAGGAGAAGGAGACACTGCAGAAGAAGACTGGATAACCCTTGAACTTCTAATAGCTCCATCATTATTTCAGATCTCCTGCTAGTCCAAAAGCAAGCCATTGAGAAAAACCATTCTCCTCACTGGCAGAAAACCTGACAAACTGGGCAACCATTTCTTACCTGTTGGCATTCCAGTGCAGTTGTGTCCTGTCTTAGAGTTGCAATACTGGCATATAATAACATATATGGGATACTTCTTTTATGATAGAAACATAGAAATAGAGTCTGTCAGAAGGGGCCTCCTTAGCCATCTAGTCCATCTAGTCTTCCTGGGCCATGGATCCAGCTGGCTCCTCTCATGACATGCCTACGATGTATATGTCCAGCCTATCCTTGAACATCCTCACCAATAGGACTACAACCACCTCCCGTGGAAGTCAAGTCTGTACCCTTAGGGTCCTAACTGTCAGTAAGTACTTCGTGGCATCCAAATTGGACCTTGGTTCCCTGAGCTTGGTCCACTGGAATGCATCCTGCCCTCCTCTGCAGGGGAAAACAGGTCTCTACCACCTCCATGTGACACCCCCCCTTTCATACCTATATGTCACCAACAGATCCCCTCAGAGCCTCCTCTTCTCCAGGCTGAAAAGACCCAGTCCCCTCAGTCTCATCTCATATGGCTTTCCCTGCAATCCAATCACCATCCTTGTGGCCCTATGCTGCACTGACTCTAACCTGGCTATACCCTTCCTTTAATTTGGAGCCCAGATCTGAACATAATACTCCACCTGTGGGCACACTAGAGTCGTAAAGAGTGTTAATAATTCCTCTCTTGATCTAGAACCCATGCTTCTGGCTATGCAACCAAAGGTGGTGTTCATCTTCTTGACCACTGTGTCACACTGCTGACTCATGTTTAGCCTGCAGTCAACCGGTACCCCGAGATCCCTCTCACAAGTGCTGTTCTCCAGCCACTTGTCCCCTGTACTTATGACACCCATTCCTATGCCCCAAGTGCAAGACCTTGCACTTATTCACATTGAATGTCATCCTGTTGTCCTCTGCCCACTTCCATAGTGTGTCCATATCCTTCTGGATCTGGAATAACTGCTGGCAATACAGTACAACTAGCCTTTGAATCATAACAAAAGAATGGTATAGTGCTTAAAACAAAGGTGGGCAACCGGCACCTTCCGGTTGTTTGGGCTATATCTGCCATTATTCCCAGCCAGCATGACTAGTATTCAGGAAAAATGGAGGTTGTAGTCCAAAACATCTGGTGGGCTCCAGAATCCCTTTAATCTGGGCCAGAATGTTGAAATTTACTATAAATTTAATATGAATTTACTATGAACTCCCAATTAGCTATGAAATTTACTGAATGTCCTTAAAAACCAAAACTGAAACCAACAACCAAAATCAGCAACCAACAACCAAATGGTTATTGATGCATTTGTGTTTCCTGCAAAAATATTGACCTTCACTACTTCTGTGGCAGTCACCTTGAAAACATGTGGCTAATGGAGGGATGGATGGATCTGCTAATTTCTGACTCATAAAAGCTGTTGAGTTTTAAGGCGAAGCTCATTCTGTGCTATTTCTGCATGAACTTGTAATTCTTTCATGTGTGTTGTGATGTGAAACATACATTCCCTCTATATTTTACATTGCCGAAGTGCAGTTTTGTGTCCAAGTTTCTTAAATGCATGCATTTTCTGAACACCTTTTCCTAAAGTGCAAATTTTTCATGTGAACTTTTCCTGGGTTACATCAGAAAAAGACATAAAATGTTGATTATTTGGTATGCTAGTTTTGTCTCATCCCAGTGAAAATGTGGGTGAATTTATATACAAAATAACTCATTGTAATTTAGACAAGCACACAAACACATTTTTCACCCATCCCATCCCTACACTGAACACACTATCAATGCAATCCAAACTTCCTTATGGGCATCCTATGCAGGGTGGGAAGATGACAGAGGACAGACTTTCCATCACACATCGCTTGCCCTGCAAATTACTTAGATGGCCAAATTCAACCATCCACCTGAGACACTTCAGAGAAAGGGGAAGAAAGCTGGAGTGCCACCTGGATACTTCATAGCATGCCAGACCCATTTCCCCAGTTCTGACATCAAAGCATTTGCTGACCTCAGAGCTGGGAATCTAAGCCATTTTAAGTACAACAATGGAACCAATGACATTGTCTAGGGGCCATAGAGATACTAACTCAACTAGTCATCTTCCCTTTGTCATTTTGATTTAAGAGCCTAGCTACCAGGGCCCACTGGCACTGCAGTTACCCATCTTTGGGCAAGGCAGGCTGCTGGCCAAACATCTGGTGAAGGTCAGCATCTGATCTGCACAGGCACATTTGACTGGCTGTTCAACTGTTAGTAATGCAAGCAAACCAGCAAACAGTTTCACTGCATTTAGAATTTTATATGTAGCCTCAGCAAATAGTACTTTTTTTAAAGACTGGAGGGACTGGTGTTCTTAATGACAGTAAACTCCAGCAAAAATGCTATGTGGCAAAAAGTTTGAAGTTAAGTTTTTCAAACATAAGACTTTCCAACTAATGAATGCCATTATGTTTTTAATAAAGGCCAGAAGCAGCTTCTCAGGAGAGCCAGCATGGTGTAGTGGATGGAGAGGGCCTGCTCAGTCATGAAGCTCCCTGGGTAATATGAGCAGAGGAGCATGGATAAAATCCTGAGCTCCTTGGAGAGAAACAAAAATAAAAACTAACTAACTAAATAAATAAAAATATAGAGGCATTATAGTAGACTGTTGGCAACTGTGTGATTATTGAGTAGATGCTGAGTATCAAATAAGCATGAATGAACTGGGCATGTTTGGCTTTGAGAATAGAAGATTGAGGATAGATATGTTAGCACTCTACAAGTACTTGGAAGGCTGTCACAATGAGAAAGGATAAGCTCTCTTCTCAATCATCCAAGAGTTTTAGGACATAGAATAATAGGTTCAAGTTACAGGAAGCCAGATTCTGGCTAGATATCAAGAAGAACTGCCTGACTGTTAGAGCGGTACGACTGTTGAACATTAGCTAGGGAGGTTGTGGGTTCTCCCACATTTAGAGGCATTCAAGGGTCAACTGGACAGCCATCTGAGAGGGTTGGTATAACTTGGAGTCCTGCACTGAGCAGGGGGTTCAACCAAATGGCTCCTTCCAACTCTATGCTTCTGTGATGCTATGATTCTATGTTGCTGGTATAAGTGAGAGCCTGTATAGTGCAGAGGTTAAGAGCACAGGTCTGGGAGTCAGGCAATCTGGCTTTTAGTCCCACTTAGCCATGGAGCCAAATGGATGAATTTGGGCCAGTCAGAGGCTCTCAGTCCAACTCACTTCACAGAGTTGTTGTTGTGGGGATATGACTGAAAGCAAGTACAGAAGAATGACATAAGCTGTTCTGAGTTCTTTAAAATAAAAAAAAGACATGATATAAATCTAGTAAATAGACTATTGAGCAGAGGCAGGCAGAAGGTCAGCTGGAATTTACTAGTTCATCCGAATTTAACAAGACACAACAATTTAACAACACAAAGCCTCCCATTCTCTCCTAAATTAGATCGATGCAATGAAAGCATGGACACAATCAGATTGCAGGTTCTAGTTATGGAATCAAAAACAAGTAATGGGGCTGAGCTGCCCACAGAGGGACCCTGCTCCTCAACTCTACATTTGCCTTCATGAGCCCTTGTTTTTTATGTGGCTCTTGGTGATAAAGTTCAACATACTACTGTGAAAAGCCCAAACATAGACCCCAAAAGCCTAAAGCAAGAGTAGGCAACTTGTGGTCTTGTGATATTTTGGCCCTTGTCATGATAGCCTATGGAAAGGAGTCGTGGGAATTGTGCTCCCCCAGGCAGTCCCCACTCCTCATCTAAAGACCACTCTCCTGTTATGCAGCAGTGATTGGCAAGCTTTCCTTGGGTCCATTTAAATCAGATCATTATTCCAATTCAAATCTGGATAAAGCCTGTGATTTCTAGATCTCCCCCACCCCATGATACTGACTAGTGATATATGGGGTTCATGAATTCATGCCTGAAAAACATGTCAGCTGAATGCAAGTACAGGCATGGATGTGACCTACCAAAATGCTTGCAGTTTGTTTATTTGTTCATATATTTATGTATTTATTTCACTACCACTCCACAGCTGAAACTCCCTGGACAGTTTAAAACACTTGCTAGCATTGGTCACATTCTTGATTTCCAGTTCAATTTGCACAAGTTTCCTTAGTAGGCTGAATTAGACCTCCCTTAGTCGATAGAGGGGATGAGCCTAAGAGGAGCCTAGATTTGTGGAGATCTTCACAATTCAAGAAGATGCGCACACATTGTCCTTCTATTGCTGCATCATTTGCCCAAGACTCTCAATAAACTGGAGCCAGTATTGCCCGAGGGTGACTTCAGCACAGATAATTTCTTGTTTCCTTGCTGTTGTTTTTCTTTCAACAACTTGACCATTTATAGTTAGAGGTATTTCTGCATGCTCTGTGATTTTTCCATGAGGATGCAGGAGTGCTGTGCTGCATTGACACAATTGCTTTTCATCTGTCTAGAATTGTAACACTTACCTGAGATGTCGGTTTTGTTTTGGACCCCCACAAAATCACAAGCAAGTGTTATAAAACTAGACAGATGAAAAGCAATTAGATAATTGCTTATGTAATTAGTAGCATGCAGCTAAATTCAATATTTAGGTACAAATGCAAAGTTATTCCTTTCAGCAGGAAATGCTGACTGTTTTGTTTGTTTGCTTAATTAGTTTTAAATCCATGTCAAGATGATGGTTCTCACAGTGCAACCTCACGCAGTTTATTCAGATGATGTTCTGAATCTGTTCTATTAGGATTCCTTACAAGTAGTGAGTCTGCACCCCAGATTAAAAATTTCTAGGTTTAAAATTTGTTATGACTATAATCTACTTGCTTAAAAAGGGGGAATGCAAAGGGTGTGCCTTTCTCCTGAGGTCAATTCCTTTCTGTGGACCTGAGGAGACAGTTACACCATAAGAATCCTTTCTCCATTCTCCCCTCCTTTCTCACTGAACCTCCTAATTGGAGGAAGGAGCTACAAGCAGTTCAGTCTAGCTAGCAGAAAACACAACCATCTTCTCTGGATTGATGATAGGGAATAGATGCTCCACCTCATCCTATATAACCTCCTGAGCTTGCAGAGATTTCTCAGTTTGGGTAATCTGGTAAGTGTCACTCCTCTTATCACCACACAATTCCACTCCTATTTCTACCCCGCTCCCCCGTTCCCAGAACTGGGAGCCCCTGTATCATTTCAGGGTAGTATTTATGCTGTGCCATGTTGCAAGGTCAAGGTTTGGATCTGAAGTATAGGCTCACTGCAGGAAACAAGCTTGAAAGCACCCAGCAAATCAGCACCGCAGAAAGTTTTACGCAGTCCTGGTGCTGGAAGCCAGACCGGACAGTCTAGAGGTTGCTCCAGTGAAAGCCAGAGCAAGATATAAGTTGAAATATCTGCCAACAAAACCTAATTGGTACTGTTATACTATTCTATTTAGGATCAGGATTTGGGATAGATGGAACACTATCAGTCTCCTATTCATTAATTCACAAGCCTGCCATATCCCATTTCCACATCAACCTATTTTAAGAAAAAGTTAAGCAACATGGAAAGTAGGGGCGTGGTTAGCATTTTTTCACAACTTTACATGTCTACACTGTTCATCCTTGTCATAAACTGGCAATACCTAATCCTATCTGTGGAAGGGAAAGAAAGGAAAATTGAGTGAGATCCTGCCTTTCAGTCTGTGCCCTTTTCTATTATCACCAGATAGAAATCTCTTCTCTCTGGCTACCTACACCAGAGCAATCTTAAAATTGTCAGGATCTTGGGTATTTGCATTAGGTTGGGAGGGTTGGCTGTTAGATAAGGGCTCAGAGACAAGAATGGGACTGAGCCAAACCAAGCTGAGAAGGCAAGCTCTAAAAATGTCAGTGAGCTTGATCATCCCTAAATAAAAGTGCCAATAATCTGAATGGATGAACAAACAAAACAGCATATAAGGAATAGCGCAATAAAACAACCAAGGAGAACTATTTCCAGCTAACTTCAGTACACCATGTCCCTATTTTATTCACATCCATTATCTGAGGAATTTCTTCCTTCCATTTGGCCAGCTGCCGCAACAGTTCAGTGCTGACTCTTCCTCTAGGACTCTTGCCTTCTTTCTGTCTCCCCACCACCACTTCCTCTCTTTGTTTATCTGCATGATTGCCTTTCTGCTAAGGCCTCTATCTCTTAAAATTATATTTTCTTCCCAACTTTAACGAATTAGGAGGGTAGCTTCCAATAATATCTCTATGTGCAGTATGTAAAACATTTTGACCTTCTACTGCATTTATAATCTTCAGCATCTTAATCTGTTGAGCTTTATAATGTCTTGCTCCTGACCACAGCTTCTGCAACACTGCCTTCTAACGAAGCTTTTGAGCTATAATCTAGTGTGTACACGCCTTTGGGATACACATTCTGGTAGCTGTTTTGGACCAAGAACTGTTTCTCCAAATTAAGAGAAGTGCAAAAATGAAAGAACAGCTACATTTTGATCTCTGTTAGTCCAGTAATCAGGTTCACTTAGGTACACAGGCAAAATTAATTCCTTGAGTGTCTGTGGCCAAGACTGATGGAGCTGCTGAAGCAATATGAAAATGCTTTGAAAGTCTAAGTCCTTTGCCCACTAAACGCATGCAGATCTATTTCTCCTTTCATCATCTGTGGCTGAGGCTGTGGATGTATCAAACCAGGGACTGGCTATGATAATGGACTGGATGAGGACTAACAAGCTGAAACACAATCCAGACAAGACTGAGATGCTCTTGGTGGGTGATTCCTCTAACTGGACGGGGGGTGTCAAACGTGTTCTTGATGGGGTCACACTCTCACCGAAGAGGTATGTTTGTAGATTGGGTTGCTGCTTCAGCCATCGTTGTCGCTTGAGGTTCAGATGGCTTCAATGGCTTGGAGTACCTTCTACCAGTTTTGGTGGCCCAGCTGCACTCCTATCTGGTCAGAGGTAGTCTGGCTTCAGTGATCTATGTGCTGGTATTTTCTGATTAGATCACTGCCATGCAATCTTTGTGGACCTGTCCCTGAAGATGGTTCAAAAGCTGCAACTGGTGCAGAATGCAGAAGCCTGTTTAATAACTGGGGCCTGGAGGTCCAAACATATCAGACCAGTTCTGGCCCACCTGCACTGGCTGCCTGTTTGCTTCTGCTCCAAACTGGTCTTAATCTATAAAGTCCAACTTAGCCTGGAACCACAATGCTGGTTGAAGCACCGATATTATGGTTGAAGCACTTCTCCCAAGCCCAGTCTACTCAGACACTATGCTCAAGGTCTGGGCCTTCCTCGGTGTGCCAACGCCTCAAGAGCTTCAAAGAGTGGCAACTAGGGGGAGGGCCTTTTGGGTGGTGGCCCCCATCCTTGAAAGAACCTCCTTGCTGCAGCCTGCCTGATGCCCAATATACCATCTTTTCAGTGCCAAGTTATGACAGCCCTCTTTGTGGAGGTCTTTAAAGGCCTCTCTGGTCATTCGGGAACCTGACACAAGTAGCCAGGAGGTTTTCTTTTACTCTTGGCTGGGTCTTTTTTATTGCTCTTTAATGCTTTTTTATGTTATTTTAAATCAATTTTTAATTCTTAATTTTTATCTATTGGATTTTATTGCTTTTATATCTTGTTGTCAACTGCTCAGAGAGCTTCCACTATGGGTGGTACAGAAATGGAAGAAACAACAACAGCTCTAATGCATAGTTCCCCCCCCCCCACACACACACACACATTTTTCTCAATTTGTGGATTTGGGGCATGAGATGAGCATGGATGGAGCCAGGAGGACATTGATTTTCAGTGCAATGTTGTGTTCACACCATTTTGAAGGGGCAAAAGACACAATCAAGGATAACCAGGTGTCAGAACATTTGAACTTTTCTTGGAAACAAGGTCAGTTGGCATGTGTCCATATGCAGAATTTGGTATGTTTCTATGCGTATGTTGGTATGCATATAGGAGGAATATGTTTCAACCTGGAAGGAAAAGCCAGGTTGGGGATTTTTCTCTTAGCCCTTCCACTCATCCTTCCTCCTTTTGCTAAGTATCTCTTTATTCCTCTCTTTAATTACTTAATCATGAATTTTTGTAGGGGGGAATTTTTGGGGAGGGGGATGCCATCAAAGCTTGGCAGATATTCCAGGCCTTTTGGAGTGAGGCCAAGCTTTTTTCACCTGTGATTAATTCCATGGGGTTTTCTCCCCCTGTAAGTGCCAGAGGGCTGCTGGCTCCTTTTAGCAGTTACATGAATCCCAGCAGTTCAGGGATTTCGCCTGATGGATTTGCCTGGTGTTCTGCGCTGCAGATTCATTTCTATGGTGAGGGTACACCCAGAAGGATACACAAACCAGAGGAGGGCTGAGCAGAACCTCACCAAAGCCTTTCTCTACTAGAAATGTGCTATCACTCAATAGTTTCCTTTGACTACTGCAGTCATTGCTCACCATCTGCAGGTGATTCAAGACTCTTTCCTCAAGGCAGAGTCCCTTTGGCAAGGTTTTCTTTCCATTCCAATTATTCCTGCCATGATTTGCTCCATCAAGCACATTATGTCTTGATTGGCTGTCTGAATGCTTTGTCCCCATGGAGAACTTAAACCCCTCCAACATCAAAAAGCAAGGTAAGACAATTCACTTTGATGCGCCGCAGCATGCACATAACACGATTATTTCCAAGTCCTCTGGGTGATAATAGTATTATGCAAAAAAGGCCTTGACCCAATAATAATTTTACCTTTCTTAAGAAACATTTCCCCAGATTCCATATCCTGTAAAGCAGAAACACAACTGTGAACAGGAAAGCAATCCTGAAGAGAATCTGGAAGGCCTTAAAATGTTTGGATTTCTAGATCCAAGCCTGGGAAGAGAGCTCTGGCCTCAGAACTGGGGATCCATGCTGTGATGTCTCTCTGCCCCGCTCCTACCCCACAGCCAGTATAGAAGGAATCAAGTGCACTGCTTCTTTGAGGTTGGACACAGAACTGCAGAGATGGATTACAGAGACTGTATTTGGGGATGTGGAAAGGAGCAACTTTGGGGCTGCCAGGATACAAATGGTGTCCTTATGCTATTCCAGCCTCATTCCCTCCTCTCTGAAGTAACATAGAAACAATCAGAAGGAGCTTCCTGGGTCATCTAGTTTGACCCCTAGCTCCTGCCATGCGCATGTCCAGCTTATCCTAAGACACCCTCACTGGTTGGGCTTCAACCACCTCCCATTCGGTTGAATTGCAAGGTGAGAGATGTGGGGAGGCAGAGATTACCTCTTCTGCTTTCTCCACCCTGAGGGCTTATGAGCATCATGAGCACACTCAGTAGGACTGAACTCTAAAAGACACTCTGGCCAAAGTATGAAATAAATAGGATTTTAAAATGTCTCATCATCTACAAATGGCCAAAAAAGAGCTAAAGATAGCTGTGTAAGCTGGACGTAGACCATATAGATGAGCAAAGCAAGAATTATATCCTCTTGGACTAAGTAAATGTACACATTGTATATTTATTTGATTTTTATCCCCCTTTTTCTTATAAATTCAAAGCAGCTTACAGCATTCTCCTCCTGCTTTTCTCACAACAGCAACCCTGCGAGATAGGCTGCACTGAGAGTCTGTGACTGGCCCAAGGTCACCCAGCTGGCTCCATGGCTGATCAGGGACTAGGATACAGACCACCTGAATCACAGTCCCATGCTCTGAACCACGACACCACATTGGCTTTCATAACATACCATGAAAATGATCTTCTATGTAGGGAAATAATACACTTTATTGTGTGAAGTAGCTGTGAATGGCAATTTTCTCAGTGGAACAATACACATACCTGCCAGAGAGAGAGAGATAGGTACCACTGTCATATATTCCAGGATGAGTAAGAAGAACGCATCATGCCATTTTCGTTCAAGATAATGGGCATTCCTCCCCTGCATTTCACGAGCTCTTGCAGGAATCACTGTCCCATCACAAGCTACCTGTCTGCTTTGATCCTTCCCAGGATGACCAATCCAGCTAGGGATCCTTCTGAAGCATTCCTCAGAATTTCTGCCCCACATTTGGAGTCCTGAATATCCCAGTCTTATTCCCAGAATGAAACTGATGCATCAGACATATTCTAGAGAATATTAGAATATTCTAGAGAAGATTAAAAAAATAAAGTAATAAAGCTGGTTTGTTTGTTTATTTATTTGGGCTATTTCTAACCCGTTCAGTCACTGGGTGTCTCTGGACAGCTTACAAAACAGGTTCAATAAATACAATAATATAAAAGATCATAAATACCCCAACAAAGATAAAACTAATAACCCATGACTGAAAATGAAACATAATTAAAATATTTTAAACCTTAAAAGATTGGGTGAATAAAAAGATCTTGACCTGATGCCAAAAAGCATATAATGACGGCGTCAGGCGGACCTCTCTAGGGAGCACATTCCTCAAGCACCCGCACAGCTTCAGGTAAATCGATAGGCTTTGATAAGCACCTGCATGCTGATGTGACATATTGAATGGGTCAGTCTCTTAACTTTTGAAGCATTAAGCGTCATGGTCTGCTACTAGGTCTGCAATACACCATAAGTGCAGTAAGGGTACAATCTATGCTTGTTAAAGAGAAAAAGTCCTACAATTCCCAGCATGCTCCAGCCAGAATTGGCAGGCTGGAGGCATGCTGTGAGCTGTTGGACTTTTTTTCTGACTATGCATGCATACAATTCTGCATTGTTATTCTGTTATCATGCTTTCTGCTTTCTAAAGTTATTGTGCCTGGTGTTTTCTATCGCTCTCCCTGTGGATCAGCAACACCCCATTGAAGAGTGATTGCAAATGAAAAGCCTTGAAAATTATGTGTCTTCTGGCCTTACAATCACTAGATAACTCAAGCCAAACACATCAGGGGAGAGAAAAGAAATCTACCTTGATAGACAAACATTCAAGCCACCCACCTTGTCAGAATGAAGGACTGGAAATTCCCACAAAACAGCTTCTAATCCCTGAGTGACAGAGGATCTCAGTCTCCTTTCCCCTGGGTACAGATTAGATCTGTTACAGTCGGGCACTTTTTCAAAAAATACTTTTACATCTCCTTTCTGTCATCGCTCTCTTCTCACCTGTCTCAAGCAAGACTCCACCTGACATGTTTGCATTTTTCGCAGCTATTATGTAATTAGGGAGGGGCTGTATTATGTTGTTCACAGGGAAGTCTCTCTTCTCTGGGAATACCCTAAAGTTTAACACATCAGTGATGAGAATCCTTTAGAGGTGTGAGAAAGTGCTTTCAACACCAGACAATCCACCTGCTTGTAGGGAAAGTGTAATCAACTTTTCTTTTCCTTCTTCTTCCAGTTCTATCAGTCTCAGTCTCCTCTTTGAAATAAAACAAATGCAACAATGGTGTTTTATGCATTAACCATTTCACTGCATGTGCTCATGAGGGCCTATTCTCTATTCTGGGAAAATCCCGAAAAAATATCCTGGAGTGTGGACTGAAGCTGGAAATTGATATTACTTTTCTTAAGGAAATGGATGCCAACCGCAGCAGCTTCTCCCCTGCTGGCAGTTGGCATTGATTCAGTCATGCTGTGTTGCTGTCAGCACAAAGAAGGTTCTCTACTTGTCGTGAGACCTGCTGAAATCTTGTGAGAACCAACAGTGAGTCTTGAGGAGGTTGGGAATGATCTCGATAAGGCATTTCCCCATAAGATCCAATGTCAGACTGTGGGTCTTCACTTTCCAGTTAGGTGCTCCAGCTGCTACCCTAACCAGATGCTGGGAGCCATGGGCTATCCTGATGCTAGCAGTCACTGCTTGCTTTCTCTTCTCTTTGAACTGTGGTGGCAACTGCACATCAAACCAAAGAACCAGTAGCGGCTGAGGGTTGATCGGTCTGGTGGGGCAGAAAATAGATCACTGGAGGGGCAACATTGTTCAGAAAAGCTTTCAAAGACCACCCACCCATTCAAGGTTTTTTTAAAGACATAATGTTGTGCAAAAATGTTACAAAACAGTTTATGATTCCTCTAATCTAATAAAAGAATTAGAAGTGATTTCTCTGACCTGGAAAAACTGTAAGTCCTTGTTACAATTTCCCTCGACCAGCCTTCTGAAATCATTGTGCCTTCCAGACATTTATATTGCAACACTCAGAATTCCCCAAACTAACACAAGCATTAGGATCCCTTTTATGATTTCTCTACATTCTATTAAAACCACTTTATAGATTAGGGCTGTGATAAGTTGGGCTTGCCCCTCAGAACTGGAGCAGAAAGAACAGCAGGCAGGCAGGCAGGCAGGCAGGCAGGCAGGCAGGCAAGCAAACACTGTCTTTCTGGCTGGGTTCGTACAATATGGCAAACAACCCCACACTGTTTCCATGGCACATCAATATTTGCCCAAATACACTGGTCAGATGATCACATGGTTACCAGGCGGTGTGAGTCCCATGCTCTCAACTTCATCTTTCCAGCTTTGCCACATGCCAGCAGCCTCCACAAGTGAAATCCCCAACCTTGCCCTATTATTGCCTAAGAACCACAACAGCGTCCTACTAATTGTTCTGTGTGAGATGGGTTCCCCCTTTCTCCTCCCAGGTGTACCTGCATGCTTGAGGTTCTTTCCAGCTGCTCCAGCCCCACAGAGATTTTATTAAATGAAAATAAACAGTTTTGCCACATTTCTCCATTCTCCTGTATATTTTTGCACTCTTTTCTTATATCCAAAAGAAAACAGGGAGATGGACACAATGCTCATACAATGGGAATAAGACAAACAGTGATGCATCTGTTGTTAGGCAGCTGAGAGCAGTAGAGATTGAAGGCTAGAGGAGGCTACTTTCATGACTGCTCTAGCCAGACGACTCTATGGTATTTCTATAACCAACAATGGTAAATTGATAATTCTGGGTGTGGATGACTGAAGAAACCATTGTGAAGCATGGAGACCTTAGAAGGGAACATAGATTCTCTCTGTGGTTATAGAAAACTAATTCTACCACTCAGGAATACCAGAATGGGACCGTGACAACTCCCCTCACACACACTTATTCTCCAATTTTCAAAGTGTTCCTTTGGTTGGCTTGATTTGGTCAACAAACCAGCTGGTAATGTGCCCTGGCTGAATATCCTACATCTAGTAGTCCTCTTCCTTTGCACAAGGAGGGGTCTACTTTGATTGGCCAGTCCAGTCTGAGTGCCTGAGATAACCTTCTTTAAAAAATGGACTTTGAATCGTACAATAGCAGTATTGGGAAGATTTAGTATGGTCAGTTATCAGAAAAAAGAGCCAAAAGCAAGTCTGAATGTGAACACATGTAAAATATTCTACACAATGAGTAATGATGTTTTGGGGTGGGGTGGGAATCATGATGAATCTATATCTTTGTACTTACTGAGAAAAAAATGTTGAGGGAAATGAGTAGGACGATCTTGGAGATTATAAATAATTGCATGCTGGATTAGAACAGAGAACCAGGTTCAAGTTCCCTCTTAGTTGTAATACAAACTTGGTTATCTGGGTTATCTCCCAGCCTCATTTTGCATCTGTGTTCTCTAGTCCTTGAAATCTGAAAATCTATGCTTGTTATTCTGCAAGATGCTACAAGGCTCTTCAGGATTTTATTTATTTTTATTTTTGGCTCCAATAGGCTAGTGCAGCAAGTGCCTGAACTGCAACCCAAAACCCACTTATTTTTCACAAAGTGCCAACACTGCAATAAAATGTGAATACTGAGGATTCAGTTTAGAAAAAACAACTCACAGCCAGTCCAAGCAAAAATCTCTCCCTCCCTCCCTCCCTCCCTCCTTGGTAGCGCACTGATCAGCCATATGAAAGCTCGGACGAATTGTGTCTAATGAGTCATGGCCCGTGACATCATCGCCTGGCACAGCTACTCCTTTCTGAGCATGCGCATGTCCCCTATGTGCGCAGTTATCTGATGCTCGGCTGCTGGGACAAAGCTGGGGTGAGTTGGTTCACCTGCCGGCAGAGAGGGATCTGTGTGCCCACTTGGCACGCATGCCATAGGTTCACCACCACTGGGCTAGTGCGTCCAGTTCCTTGGAATGAGCCTCCTGACAGGGCTGTCATAGCTGCAGATGCTCTTTATCCAAATGTTCAAGGTCTTTGTGGAAGATGTAAGTCCCATTATGCAGACTGCATGTACATTTTTAGCTGATTATCCAGATAATTTAGGAAGGAAGGAAGGAAGGAAGGAAGGAAGGAAGGAAGGAAGGAAGGAAGGAAGGAAGCTTCCTTCTCTTTCTCCTCCTATATTTTTATTTTATACTGATAATTTTAATTTTGTATTTGTAAATCAATGTATTTTTTGTATTTTTATATTTAATGGTAATTTATTATGTACTATTGTATTTCAATGTATTTTATCATGTTGTAAGCAGCCCCGAGGTTTCGGCAAGGGGCGGCATAGAAATGTTTAATAATAATAATAATAATAATAATAATAATAATAAAAGGGTATTCTATCCATCTGAACCTTTGGAAGAAGAAATAATAAGGGAATTATTCAAAGCAGGAGTCTCAAACTCGCAGCCTGCGGGCCAATTGCCAGGATGAGCGGGGCACAGGAGAGGGGCCCTGCGGCCTTCAAAGCGCCGGCGGCACCTGGGCTGGCCTCCGGGAACGATGTGGGATGAGTGGCCCACCACCGCCGCGGTGGTGGAATACTTGATGCGGCCCAGCCTCACCCAGACTCTACTTCCAGCGGCCCCCAGGTAAGCTGAGTTTGAGACCCCTGATTTAAAGGAAGACAACAAGGCATATTGATTTACATTTGATACTGAAATGATTAGAAGACTCTCTGTAAGAGCCTATGGTTTAAAAAAATGCAACAGTAACAATTTTGACATTGCTCAAGCAATTTTAGACTTTTCTCTTTTGAACAAGGTGGCTTCTTTATCAAGAAGGGCTTTTTGGACTCAAACTAAGTTTGTTGAAAAGTGGCTTATATATCAAATTAAAATTTTTCAGGGCAGTATAAAACTGCATTCATTCTTATCAAGCTCTGTATTTGTTTATGTTTCCTATCTTCATTTTATGATAAAATATTCATTAAAATGATGGGCATCTTAAGAACATTAGTACTTCAAAAATGTAGCTAATAAAACCAGGGAGTGCAGGAGAGATGTTTATAAGAAGGGCATTCCTCTAATCTTCAGAGTCAGTCTATTTCCTGTTAAAGGAGATCCTGTTGCAGATCAGGAGAGACCTCTGCCTGAGACCCCAGAAATATGAGGTTGCGGTCCAGCCCTTCCCTGCACCATTAAATGTTTAATTTATTTGCCTGTTGAAGAATGGGATGGCTTCTCAAACTCCCCTGTGTCCTGGCTTAGCCCCTGCCACATCCAATTTCTGTGTGATGTTTCAAACCTAGATCTGCACTCCTTATTTGAAACAAAACATGGTGCTTTCCCTTTAAATCAGAGAAGGAAGTGAAGACCTTTGTTTCCAGCCTCAGGGATCACTTAATTGGCTCCCCAGTAAAAATGCTGTGAGCTTGGTTGCCTGATAATGATTATAAATGACAGGGACTATCAGATTTACCTTGGGACATCTCCAGGGAGTTTGCAGTTAGTTTAGTCTGAACTCTGCGTCAGCTGCTTGGGCTCCTTTCTTCTCAGTATGCGGTGGCTGGACTCAAGCTGCAGTCTTTCAAACCTAATTAGTGTTAGGGGAAGGAAAAACAAAACAAAACCAACCCTCCTTTCCTTTTACCCCTGATCAGTTTTGTAAAACAAGGCTAGAGCTGTATTCAAGATAGGTTACGTATGTACAGGGGGAATTGATCTTACATAAAGACCTTTGGCTGTGCTTGCAGAGTTGGTCTTTAAATTGTAAGGTGCACACTATGGTGCCAGAAAACACACGGGTCTGTTTCAGACAAGCATTTTTCAGTTCATCAGTCTGAGATATGTGCAGGCCTTTTGCTCACACATACTAGCCTATTGCTTCTCTATTCTCCACAAACTGTGATTGAACCAGGAAACTTCTCATTAACCACAATTACCTGTTCCATCTGGCCTGGGAAACTGTGCTTTCTAGCTTTGGAACCTGCCAGGATATTAAGCCAATTCAGTCCAGATGAAATGAGAAACTGTGGTTAGGTACAGGCTTTATGGTTGGATCACAACTCCTGATGAGGGGAAGAGTGAATGGCTGGAATAGTGCTGCATGTGTGGACACCATGTTCGTGCATGTATCAACATAATAATCTGAAATACGATTGACTGCAGCCATGGTAGCAAGTAAACTTGAAATGTCATTTATCAGGGACTTTCAACAGGTTGCTAATATGAATTTCTAGAGCAATTCTCTCCCCCCCCCCTCTCTCTCTCTCACACACACACACACACAAAGGGTGCAGGGCACTCCCCACTTCCCTGAACACTAGCAGTTAATGCATTGGCCATGTTCCCGATGGTTTCCAGCTATAAGAATAAGTCAAAATATGTCTTGAGATTCTGTGCTTTCCTTCTCCATACCAAATTACAAGACTTGAAAGCATTTGACTTAAAGTAACATTGTAAAAGCTGCCCCCCAATGCTGAAAAACTTAAGAGCCTTTCAGGGCAGGCTATTCATGGACCTGAATCCTAGCCAGGGTGGGGAGTGGGAAAGGGAGTAGGAGAAGAAATGGTTGCAGAAATTTCATAAAGCATAAAGTCTTTATTTTAAGGAGATTTTGGCTTTTATTGTAGAACCACTGTATCTTCTGCTTTCAATGCACCCTTTTGTCTGATTGGTGGAATGCACTTGATAACCTCTGTCAGGTCATTGGATAAGATGTTGAATGGAACAAGGCAAAAGAGATGATCAGAACTGAAGATCTCAAAATTGGTAGGTGGCCGAACAATCACATACCTGTTTCGCGGAAAAGTCAGCAATATCAGAATACAAAAAGCAACTCTCTCTCTCTCACTGTGTGTGTATGTGTTAATTAAGGGGTCTTAATTAAGGGGTCTTGAGTGTGTCAGTGAACACTCATGCAAAAGGTTAACAAGGAAAGGCTTCTCCTGTGCATTGCTAGCATCTCATTCTGGCTACTGTCATCAGCAACATAAGTTACCTAATTTACTGAACCTCTTGGAAAGGACCACTATTCTTATGAGATGTCTGAGATGGAAGCACTTTGGTTGGGTGGTAGTGTCATGCTTTATCAGTGTCAGAGACATCTGGGGTCATGATGTCAGCCAGTGATGCTGGCAGAGAAAAATAAATTCCACACAGATATATGTGCTTAGCTTAGATGGACACATCTTGTCAGAACTGTGACAGTTTCAAAGTCAAGAAAATAGTAAAGAACATTGCTGCTGGTGCAAACCAAAGGTGGCAGCAGGGTAGCTCATGTAATTTTTATGCAGGAGGTAACAGGTTCAAACCAGGCAGAGTTAGGGAACACTGCATCTTAAATATGGGAAGTTTCTGATACTGTAGGAAATGCTGGGCCATACATTGCTAGATTTGCTATAAGAAAGGTTCCTATTGCTAGGTAGTCCAGCAGATGCTTTCCTTTGATGGTCAGCTAGATGCCTCTACGAAAGCATCAGGTTGCCCTCTCCTTCTGTTTCTCCCCAGTAATACACTGTTCCTGAACATGGGGGTTCTTTGTAGATACAATGGTTAAGGATCTTTGAGAGATATTACTTTGTTTTATGCTCTTTCAAGTGGCCAGTGACTATCACCAATCATCATGGCCATGAATTCCACCTATTCATTTTAATAATATGATCTATGGGTTTGTTGGCATAAGGTATGCCATATGGCTGCTGGCTGAGAAGAAGGAAAAACACATTTTGGGGGGTAAAGAACAGGCAAGCGTGACTTATCAAAATCTGAGCTTGCTAAAGTTTTCCAAATTTCACTTCAAAGCATGTCTTGAGCATCTTCATTCTGAACCAGATTGCAAGCTTTTATTTTTGCATGAAAATATGTGTTTTTTTATGCTTGCTACCCCAAAAGGGTATATGCAATTATTGTCGTTTTTTGAAATATATACATTGAACTAGATGCCAGGAAGAATGTCCTCACTGTCAGAGCAATATGACAATGGAACCTGTTACCTGCGGAAGTTCTGGGCACTCCCTTGCTGGAAACAAGAAAGCATCTGGACAATCATCTGTGTGGGCTGGTGTAAATTGGTGTCCGGCAACAGCAGGGGGTTGGACCTCATGGCCTTCTGGTCCTTTCCAACTCTACTGTTCTATGATTCTATGATTTTCCTATTATATTTTTTTTCAAAAGTATGTATTGCTTTATGCAATGTTTCCCAAATGAATGCATTTTAACATTTTTCCCCATTGAATTGAATTGCTAGTTTGGGAAATGTGAGGATTTTGACCACAAATGGCATTGGGGCCTCTGTCTGTCTCCAGGTCCTGCAAATTGGGTAAATTTCCGTCCTTTTTTTCTTTTTCCATGGGTATCTAGTAAGCTTACGCCTCCAAATAGTTTTTGTATAATGGTCCCTTTCAAAAGCTCCATGCATGCATGAACTTCCCTTTGACACAGAATATATAATTGGGATCAGTCTTAACTTGTATAGATAGCAATACTAGTTGTTGTTTTAATTGATCCAATCATAGCCTTTGCATAAATGAGGACATTCCAACTACGTTATACTTTCCTATTTTCATAAGGGTTGGGATCATCTTTCAGGCGATAGAGACCAAAGCAAAGGATGCCGAGTATGTCCAGTGCTGTAGTGTACACATCCCCAAAGGAGACCTGCAAAGAAAGGTAAAAATAAAATATTGACTTTATCTATGGCAAATGTCCTTGATAAGCAGAATGTTCCCAAAATACTGGTTGGAGACTATGATTAAAGCAGATGCTTTTAACTATTTTCTCCCTTGGTAAAGCAGGAAGCCAGAGTTGTTTCTGAAACGCTTCTTATCCAAAATGCCTTTTCAGATTCTAGAAATTTTTTTAAAGTGGAACTAATGCTTTAGGATGGCTCCACTGTACTGCTTTTTGCACGTGTATGGTTAGGCGACCTGCATTTTCTTAATGGTGCTTCTCGATCTTTAAGATGCTTGCATCCATGGAGTCTAGGTGTGTGGAGAAATTTGTAGAAGGCAGAACTTCAGCTACATTTTTGGGGGTGGGAAAAGTTTATATCCCCACCTGCCCCTTCTAGCCCAGAAAAAAGAGCACCCATAAGCAAAGGGGATTAACAGATCTAACAGCAGTTGCTGGTTTTGCTGCATTTTCTCTTTGAGCAAAGCTGTCTATGAGTGGCAAAGGCAGAAAGAATTGGTGATGGAAGGAGAAACCACAGCGAGGCCCACTGAGGGCATCTTGCGTAAAGGCCTTCCAAAACATGGACCGCTTTCTCCTTCCTAATCCTAATCAAGTGCACAGTTTCAATTGTAGCACATTCTCACCTGTGATTGTCTGCTCATAATTAGGAATGGTATATCTGTCAATTTTGGTTTCTTTCAGTTTTTCCAGTGTTATGTTCAATTATTTTCCAACTTTGAGAATTTATCAATTCTTAAACCCATTTAATCCCAAACTTTGAGAATTTCTTTTAAAAGTTTCATGAAAACCTGTAGTCATTTCCATGCGTTTTCCCAAATTAGATTTCTTCCCCTTGCCTTTTTGCCTTATATACACATGTTTGCAGCCAATTGTCCTAATACAATGCAAGTTAATGTTATTTACTATAATGGTCACATTTTTTATGACTTTGTTGTGACTGGAGAACTCCTATGCCACAGTCAGTGAACTGCAAATTTTGAATGACAACTGAAATTCAGTTTACCTGTTGGTTTGAAACGATAATATTAAATCCATAAAAAATGAAAACTAAATGAAGTTTTCTCTCACCTTTGCTTATCCCTCATTGACCTGAGGTAAACATCATGTGTCGGTTCCAGTGGACCTTTCTAAATGAGGGCTGATAGGAATGCTGCTCTTAAAAACAGCCCAACAAGCTCATGTGCAGGATTCAGAGTGATATGAAGTTGCTTCAGTCAGGAGCGCGTTAAAGAGATGCCTTCCTGCAACACTTTAAGCCACCATCAATGGGCCAAAAGGGATCACTTGAACAAAATGAGATGGTGCTTGACACAACTTACCAGTAGTCCTTCTATTGAAACTGAACTGTCCGCCAGTGCTAAAAGGGCCAGCTTACATCTGTTCCTGGGCCCAACATGCACCACATTGCTAGAACTTCCAGACAATAAAGTCTCCTCTGCTAAAAGCTCTTCCAGTTCTGGACTGGTCCCACCAGTCACTAGAGTCTGGAGTAAAGCCAACACATGGTGATTATGATAGGTCTGCAAAGGAAAGGTAAAAACACGGAGAATGATATTAATTGCTATGTGATGAGGAGGATGGAAGCAAAATCGGGTGATCTGCCAGCTGCGCCCCTACTTGGAGAACGACTGCCCGGTGACAGTGACACGCGCGTTGGTGACTTTCCGACTTGACTTCTGTAACGAGCTCTACGTGGGGCTGCCCTTGAAGATGGTCCGAATAATTCAATTGGTTCAAAATAGAGCTGCCAGGCTGCTGATGGGGACTGGGCGTTATGTTCACATGACTCCAGTTCTCCGTCAGCTTCACTGGCTCCCCAATGAAGTCCAGTCCCATTTCAAGGTGTTGGTTAGGACCTATAAAGCCCTTAACGGCTTGGGTCCTGGTTACCTGAAGGAGCGCTTACATCCATATATGCCCGTCCACCCCTTGAGATCAGCGGGAGAAGCCCTTCTCCGGGAACCCTCCATGAAGGACATTAGGAGGGTAAGTACTCAGAGGAGGGCTTTCTCTGTCGTGGCGCCCAATTTATGGAATGCGCTCCCCAGAGAGGTCCACCTGGCACCGTCATTATTTGTTTTTCGGTGCCAGGCGAAGACCTTTATATTCAAACATTATTTTAATTGTTAATATTATTTATTTATTTTACTCTTTGGCCAGGGCGACTTAAATTATACTGTTTTATATTGTGTTTATTTATTTATGATTGTGAGCCACCCCGAGGCTTCGGCAAATGGGGCAGCATAGAAGTTCTCTAAATAAATAAATAAATAAATAAATAAATAAAATTCTATTACATCAGCATTAAATTATTGTGGCCCTCCTGCAAATATTCTAGAATGATGGATTTCAAACTTCAGCTGTCAATCCTTTTCTCATTGATCCGTTTACTAAAATACTTGTACATATGCATAGAACCATAAATGAATGGAACAAAAAATGCCTGCTCATCCATAGAACATACATATTTCAAGCTAATGGGTTGTATCCAGTTTCTGTCACTCCACTGATGGAATACATTTTCATCCAGATCTGTCAGAAAACAGAGAAATCTGACATGCATTCTCAGAAACTAACATAGTTGAGATACAGTTTGGGCTTCTTGTGTCACAGTCTCACCTAGTGAAAGTGAAAATGCACCTTAGAATATCTTAATGTATTTTTACAATATGGCACAACAGGAGAAGATGGGTGATAATGGACAACCTATCTAGTGGACAACCTGACAGTAACTTCTCCAGCAAAGTGGAATGAAAAGCCTCAAATACGTTTGGAGAAAATAACAGAATTAATTCAAAAGCAGTTTGAGCACTGCTCTAGAAAATAACCCAGATGCGATCTCCAGGATTTTGGAGATGAAGCATTTTCTTCCAAAAGTATACAGCATGAAATCAAAGTATGGCTGGTCTGAAACTGAGTTCTCTAATTCCATATTCAGAGATGTATAAGAACTTTTGAAAAAGGTCCACTTCTCCCATTCAAACAGATTTTTAAGAAGCTGTAAATGGGAATGAGAGAACTTGGAAGTAAACTTGGGTGAAGTGAAAGGAAACTGAGCATCCCTGGATCTGACACCACTGGCTGAGAAAGAACAAAGAAAAACAGAAGGGAGGTGGGGAATACTATTGTCTCTAAATTACTGTTGTATCATGGTGGTGATGAAGTTATAACCATTATGCATTATTTCTTTTGTTATGGGAAGTGATCCAGTCTTTTCCGCAGTTGTTTAGGAATCCATGGCTACTGGTCAAGGTTTGCTTTGCTTTGCTTTGCTTTGCTTTGCTTTGCTTTGCTTTGCTTTGCTTTCAGAGAAACTTATCACTTGCTAATGAGAGTAAGCATGGCACACAGACTGCAATCATTTTTGTCTTTATCTGTGAGCATATAAGGTATATCAGTGAATCATACTTCAATATTGCCAGTCCCTTCAGCCTTTCTGAGGAGAGAGTTATCCAAAGTTATCCTGTGCTCCAGGCCTGGCTTATCTTTCTTAGAGGGAATCAGCATTTTACATACTTAGCTCCATGGTGCTGAGCTCTTTAACATATCATCCTTGCATTTTTTTTAACATCAAAAGGATTACATTTACATACCTGGATGAAATAATAGGATTTGTATGTGACCTGCATTTTACACTTTATTTGCTGAGTTATACACTATTGGGAGTTAGCAGTATGAGAAGAAAGACACCCAAAGAGAGATATGTTTGTGTAAAAATGGTACTGCAATATATGCAGGGTTTTCATACATTGAGCATAGAGGCCCCAGGCTTATGGAAAAGGAATCACATTCTTTGAGGAAGGTTAATATTGACTTGGGTTAGAGAAAAGCTATTTATTTTGACCTGACTGGTATATATTTACAATGCACTGTGCATGTTGCTGAAATATGTCGGCAGAGGGGGCGGGCACACAAATAAATCTTGATACAATTCTATGTATGTTTGCCTCAAGATTTCTTTTGTCCAGAATTTTACCAACACTCAGGAAATGCATGCCATGCATGAACAGTACATTAAAACAACAAGCAAACAAGCAAAACCCCTTTCAAATGCTTTCAGGCAGTGGGTAGACAGTGTGAATGTGAGATTTAATAATGCTGATTGTAGAAGGAAAAATGCAAATGCAGTAAAATAGAAAGTTGTGGCAATAAGCAGATACTTTAATTCTGGAATTAATTTTAGAACTTCTTAAAAAGCAAAAGCCAGAAGGAGTAGAATATAGGACAAAGAGAAATTCTCTAACAATAAAGCAATGGAATGAATGACCATACCTAATGTTAAATTTATCTGAACTCATGTCAGTTCTATCATATTATCTTATTTGGAATGATTGGGATGACATTAGTACATTTTATTTTGAATTTTTAGTGTTCAGCATTTAGTGTTCGTCCAACTCTTTTGCATGATGCACTCTGGTATTAACAGATGTTGGAGTTTATGTTTAAGTAGAGTTGAGCTGATATGCTCTTTTTCCCTGGTGCCTGGAGCTGTTCTAGTAAATATGAACATTAATGCATTTTCAGATTTAACACTTGAAACACACACATACCTATACACCACAGTTTTTTACAACCTATAGTGAAAAAGGATAATGATATTTCAGTAAACATGGGGTAAATATTACGATGAAGCAAGCTAGATGCAAGTTAATACATTGCAAGTAAAAAACAATATCTATTATTAGAAGGCCAAAATGGAACCAATAAAAATAAAGGTAATCAAAGTACTAGTTATAGTTTCGGTGTACTCCAAGGGTTCATAGCAGCTTTCCTTGAATGCAGTTTGGAGTCGAATTAAAGTACTGATGACATCTTAAACATGCTCAATTCACGCACATACACAAGTGAAAGATGAGCATCCTACAGAAACCTTAGTCACATCCACTTATTTCCTCCAGTGTGGGAGAAGCTGGGGGCATCACTGAGTCAGTGTGAAAGTCCTCACCTTGCATAAGTCTCTTTCCAGAAGAGACCCAGACCTGAGTCCAGTTCTGAAAGTTAATTCAGCCTCAACAGGAACCCTTTGTATAGATGTGAGCATGCGCTAGATAAGGAGTTGGTGGTTATTATGCACTGCATTTATATCCTGCTTTTTTCCCACTTGTGAGGAACCCAAGGAGACTAACATAGACCCCCCACATGACATTATTCTCATAAAAACAACCCTGTGAGGTACGTTAGGCTGAGAGTTTGTGACTGGCCCATGGTCACCAATGAGCTTCTTAGCCGAATGGGTTCTAGAACCCCGATCTCCCAGGATCCCAGTCCAATACTGAGACACCACTTCACACTGGGTGTATGTTCTTTGTTTATTAGTTTGAGACGATATGAGACACATACTTCATTTAGTTAGATTGTTCAGCTTTCTTGGTTTGATAGGAGATATATGATTTATAAATATGTCATACAAACTGTATATGAAAATTGATGAGCCGTTTGCATTTCAGCATAGTAAAAGACCCAACTGGTACATTTATGAAGTACTTACTGTGCACAACAAAGAATCCAAGAAACTGTCAGAAAATATGGTTCCTCTAGAAAAATTCTGTGAGACATTTTGGTTGAAATATTCACAGTCATCTGCACCGCTCCTTTGTTCAAAGAACTGGGCATTTGAAGCTATCTCTGTTAGAGGCCAAAAGACAAACAAGCAAGGAAACAAGATCAGCTACTTGCAAACATCAGGGGTGCCGAAAATCCAGGGAAATGAACAGGAATGAAACTCTGTGATTCCCATTGCTGTAAACAGCATTTCCAATTTTATTCTTTTCAGACTGGACTACAACTTCCATCATAGCTTGCCTGCATGATGGGAAAAGCTTCAATAACAGAATGAAATCTCTCTCTCTCTCTCTCTCTCTCTCTCTCTCTCTCTCTCTCTCTCTCTCCGTGTGCGCGTGCACAAGGCCAAATTGTTTACTGAGGCTAGGAATGAAGATCAATCAATAAATGATTTCTATGGCAATAGGTGATGGTGAATAAGAAGAAGCTAGGCACCTATATATTAGGTACACATATCTATGTCTATGATGTATCACCTCTCGTCTGTCATCTAACGTGATCTCTCTAGACCTTTGTCTGCGGTGTCATGCTAGTCTTCTTGTCCACTTTGTATTGCCATTATAAATCTCTTTCCCCACACACAGTTGTTGCCAAAGAACTTATGGGTTTCATTCTCCACTTTCTGGAGACAAAGTGGCGGAAGTGAAAATGACAAGCAACAAAATGGCAGCTGAAATTGACAAGTTCTTTGGCAGGTATGGAATATGCCACTACTGGACCGAACAATCTCAGTTGCACAAATTTAAAGACCTGCACTACAATCACCTATGATCCCATTTGCACAAAGCACACAACCCCTGCCTAAATATCCATTTGATTAACATTGCAAACATTTCTGGAATTGGGGAAAATGTGCTGCAGTCCACCACTGCTTATTAGAATGGAAACACTGTAAAATCACGGGACATAAATGTGATGGATTCCCAGGGTTGTGCATTTCTTCTGTATAACAATTGGTTCCCTTGATTGATTTTACACTAAGGGAGAAGACAAGTTGTCAGTAGGGCTTCACAACAGGGCTGAGTACAAAGAACAGCAGTGGTGTTGGAACCAGAGAGACTAAAACTTACTGAAAAAACTATGCTCTGATCTGCTGAGCAGATGCTAAGTCTTCAAATTTTTGCAATGAGATTTTTTATGCACAGAGTCTACTCATATTTGCCCTGTTTACTGGCTTGAGATATCCCCAAGAGTCTTCTGAGATCTCCAAATCCAAACTTCATCCATTCCAAAGTCTTACGAACAGAAACCTGTGAGAAGATAGTAGCCTGGCGGGTCTCTGAGTGCCAGAAATGACGTTTTCTCAAAAGGTGACACTTGACAAGGTGGGCTTGTGATGTTCCATGCTTATTTATAAGTCTAGTCAAATGTAAAGAGATTTTGGTTCATCATTAACATGTTCATTGATTCCAAACATGAGGCTATTTTTTCCAACCTGCCAGATGTGGTGACCACACATTTTCTCTAGCGTTGCTCTGAGGAATCAAAGAAAGGTCTATGGAAGACCCAAGAATATGTTCATGCGTTGCAGCACGAGAACTTTCAGAAAGCCTTTGGAAACATCTGTGTGGATGTGCATGGGGAGCAGGGGACAGCCTTGCCAAGATGCTTAAGTTTTGTTTTAGTTCCATGCTGGGCCTTTGTAATACTTTGTTATATTTATTCTCCTGATAAGCCATCCAGACATCTTCAAAGCCACTGAATTACCATTTAAGTCAAACCTTTTAATGTGCTTTGGACACGGCATGCTGTCACTTTCTGCCTTTGAATTTTAAAGAGGACTGGGAGTCCATAAATAATGCAGCAGACTTATTCCTTTGCTGAAATTTGTCTCCAAAGAACTTACTCAGTTCAGTGATGATGGGGATCCTTTTGGAAAAAATGGGCATTGATTGATTCCCCATTGTATCTTGAGAGGGTTTATCTGTAGACACTTTTGATGACACTGTGGGGAAAAGACAGGGGGAAAAAAAGATAAAGTCAAGAATAAACAGAACAGCTTTTGAGTCTGTCAAAAAGCACTTAACTGGATATTATTGTTATGCAAAATAATAGTAACAATGCATGTATTTTTGTCTCATTTTTTTGTTCCAAGCTGTTTATTGACCCCGCAGTACTGCCAATGTCCCTATACATCAGCTGAAACATGTTCACTGTGCATGTTTAAGAAAACTGAGCCAAATCTTACTTCCCAGATTGATGTGCGGATTGGAATATAGTTACCTTTCAGACGGTGCACTGCTCCAAATCTTGCAGTCTAGTTTTTAGCTCCGAAAGTGCATACACAGATATGTATTTTAGGGGAACGTGCATTTCAGGAAAAATGGTGCACCTGTGTTCATTTGCGGGAAAGTAGTGTTCCTTCCTGGGCCACAGCGTCCTCCCACTGACTGGGGATCTTGGAGAAGAGGTAGCCTATACTTTGGCTCCACCGTCCCCTTAGCCTTGCTCCCTCTGCATGGACACCCTCCATGTGTGACAGCATGGCATTGTTCAGCTCCCTTGATACACTGTCCTTATCAGGAGGCGAGTCTTTGTTTTGCCTCATTGTCAAACCTTCGTATTGCTTACCACTGCTGGGTAGTGTGAGCACCGAAGGAGGTGATCAATGGTGAGGTGCTGAGGGTGGCTGGAAGGTGGTGGCCTTTGAACGAAACAGCCTCTCGTTGCTGCATGCAAGGCCAGGCTTCTTCATTCTCCGCCAGCAATGGGCTGCAGCACTCTTGGGGCCCTTGGTGTGCCTTCGTGTGGAATGGCTGATGGAGCACCAGGAACACCAACCAAGGGGCCAGCACTTGGCGTCACGGTGGGCCAAGTGGTCAATACTTAAGCCAGGGCAGTGTTGCCCACGGAAGAAACAACAGTCTTTGGAAACTAAAGTATCCTGGATTTGACAGGTGGTCCCATGCAGCCTGTGGTCATTTGTCAGTCTGAAGATGCCAGTGTTGCTCATACATTTCAGTTTCTTTTAGCACAAACAGTTGTCATGAGCTGTCACACTGGGGTTGGAATGGGATGGGCGAAATGCCTACTGAAAAAATATGCCATGGGACAATGCATACAGTTAAAGTGCCAATGTTTGCGATTAGTTATTTGTAGAATATAGTATGGAATTAATTTATGATTAAACAGATGCAAGAAGATAAAGAGGGGGAATAAATTGTGCCATTCATCCTTAATCAGCCATCCTAGATGCAAAATGACCCAAACCTCCACATTATATAGTTCCCTTCCCCTGATGGCTTTTGGAAATGGTACAGGCAGATCTCTTTCGTGTAGTCTACACTTCAGCTGGCTAGTTTTCTTTGCTGCTGTAAATTTTTTCCAATGCCAGGTTTATTCTGTTTGATTTGTTTTACATCTGTTTATATTCACATAGAGAAAGGCAGTCAAGATATAGGTTTACCTATCAATTTAACAATCAATCAATCTATCTATTTATGAACCCGTTAATCATTCACTGAGGCTCAAAAGCAGTTGATATCATGAGCAATTGCTTCCTGTTGCCCACCCAGAAAAAGTAAGATGGTTAGGATCAGAATGTTGCCACAGAATATGTATAGGAGCTAACTTCCTTCAGAAATGTTTAGAGATGGGCTAAGAAGCAATGCTTAAGATCACTAGGATTTCTGAACAACATTTCACCACTTGTCTCATAGCTGATTCCTGATTCCAACAGGACAACCTGTGTTGCTGAGGCAGCATGGCAAGGAAGGAGACATGGCAAGTTATAGGGGGCATTGCAAGAGGCCGTGAGAACCAGGAGCAGGAAAGCTCAGGCAGGATGCAGACAGAACGTCAAGCAGGAGGCCCTGTGCTGCAAAGGCAACACAACAAAGCAGACAACAGGGAAGATTCAGGAGATAGGAGTGGTCTGGCAAGGTGCAGGGCCTACGCCTTGGTCATCACTTCCACTCCAATTGGAAAAGGAAATTCTTTGAAAACCTGGATCCTGGCAATAGACTAAATTATATGAAATCCAGGGCAGGAGAGCAGTGCAAATGAAATTGATCTGCACAACCACTTCTGATTGTTGATGATGTCATAAAGTCCCCAACTCGATACAGTAAACAACACAAGAACTGAATTCCTCTCTTTGTATTTCAAATCCAGGAAAGCATTTGCCACATTTCATTCTTCCTCCAATATGTTAATGAAGAAAACAAGGGCATACTACCAAGGTGGTAATAAATTGGATTAAAACCTGAATTGCCTGTATAAGCAGGAATGTGGGTGGTATTAAATAGGTTGGTGGAACATTTATGCCACAAGATAAAGGAATTAAAAGAACAGATTTCTGGAGCACAGAGAGACGAATGCAATCCTACAGGATACAAGAGGAATGTCTATGCAGCAGTTAATCCAATTTATATGTCAATGAAGCCTTTAATAGTCACTCAGCAAACTGTGAAAACAGACCAAGACAACAGAAGTGTTTTAGGCAGGTTGTAACATGCTTCTGACTAGACAATGAAATCCTTGGAGTCTTAGTGAGCAGATCCAGACTACTCAGTGATAGAATATTATCAATTAAGTATCCTAAAACTCAGATTAGGTGTTTCAGTAGCTTTACTTTAGTTAAGTCAGACTGTCCAGATAGCTGACCAAGCACCATAGTCTAATGGAAAGGTGGAATTTGACTCCTTGAGCCAATAGTTTACTTCCATGAATAGAAGAACCTGGCTTTTCAGCAAAGCCTTTGATGTAGAGGGAAGGCTCTGCTAATAAAAGAGCAAATAGGATTCTGGAAGACCCTTTCTGGCCTCTCCAGCCCCTTGTATGACCTCCTTTGTCCTGGTGAGTTCTACAACCTTCTGAAGTTGAAAGTTAAACTTTCTCAGCATGCAGTTTAATAGGGGTAGGTGAGAAACCTCCAGATAATTCTTCAGAAAACATGATGATTCTGGCCAGGCAGAATACTTTGCTTTATGTTCACACTGAGCTTGATTAAAATGATTATGCAGCACTGTGAACATGCCCCTGTGAAATGTTCTATTAGATAACAAATCTCTTAAGATTTCTTAATATGTTTGCTTTTTATTCATCATGTTAAAGAAAGAAAGAAAGAGAGAGAGAGAGAGAGAGAGAGAGAGAGAGAGAGAGAGAGAGAGAGAGAGAGAGAGAGAGAGGAAGGAAGGAAGGAAGGAAGGAAGGAAGGAAGGAAGGAAGGAAGGAAGGAAGGAAGGAAGGAAGGAGAGGAACCGCTTGGCTTCCAGTACATCATTAGGGAATTTTCTGTGATCACTCTACCATCTGAGAAGGAAGAAGGAACCATTCTTTCCTTGAGAAATGGGAGTGTATATCCAGGAGGAGGGCACGCGCAGCAACACACATCAAATGTAGTGATCACATGTACACATATACATGTAGATATATGTAATGTCTCAGCTACATTTTAGGAACAAGAACAGATCATTAGGAGTATGGGGCAACTATTCTAGTGATTGTGCCATATTCACATTCCTACATCTCCAGATAAAAGGATCAAGAGAGCAGTGCTGGGAAATATTCTGCCTGAAGTCACCCTGCCTGGAAGTCCAGTGGCAGTCATAGGAGATGATTGATAATGGATAGGTTAGAACAGCCTTCTCCAGCCTTGTGCCTTCTGGACACATTTGGACTGCAACCCAGTCAATGGCCCTGCTGAATGGGATTCTGGGAGATGCAGTCCAAATGCCTCTGAAGCTCACCAGGTTGGGGAAGGCTGGGTTAGAGTTAGATAGGTAATACTGGAGAAGGCCCATAGCCCAGTAGTGTCTTGCTATGGTTGGATCAGGCCCAGCACAGGGGAAATGGAAGTGCAATCCAAAGGCCGGACAATAAACAAAGGTCATGCACAGAGACAGACATGCCAGGCAAGGCTCCAGGTTATTGCCAATAAACAGGTCACAGTCAAAGGTATTGTTTTTCTACACAAAAAAAAAAGTATGAGAAGGAGACAAGGACTGAACACAAATAAAGCACGGACCAAAGAACAGAGTCAAGCAGAAGTCTAAGAGTTAGCATTCCAAATGTACAGGTTTGGGGAAAGGTCAAAGGAACGAAGCACACCTAGGCTCAGGTGGACTATCAGGCAGAAGGCTGGCAAATTCTGGAACTCCCCCTCCCTTCTCCATCGCGGAAGGTTCACTGTCAAAGCTGGAGAGGTGCCACAAAGAGGGTTAGAGTTACTCTTTCCACACAAGCAGAAGAGTTATCTGGGAAGACTGGCCAGTTCACCAGACTACAAGAAGCTTGGCTGGGTCTCATGGGACCTGAGAGGATGCTTCCTGTAGCTGCACGAAGCAGCAAGAAAGAGGGCACATGTGTGTGTGTGTGTGTGTGTGTGTGGTGGGTGGTAATAGGAAGGACATGTAGTGGTTACACAGCTTTTTTGCTTTAGGAAGCAAGAGAGCCTGTGCTAAGCCTGGTCTCATCGGAAGGGTTTGTAGCCCAAATAATCTGGGGCCCAAGCAGGCTTCAGAAACCTTCTGGCACGTGTCCTACTTATGAAGAGGATCTTGCTTCCAACAGACCTCCAATATAGAGGAGCCCAACTATTACTGTTCTCGAGGAATGTGCTTCAGCTTTACATGGCAACCCTCTGTAGCTGGTCTACCCAAAGGCTGAGTGGGGAACCGAGGTTCCTGCCCTGCAGCCATAGCTGAGTTACGGTCCTCAGAGATTTTGTTTGAAGGTCTCTCAGAGTCTGGGACCACAGAAGGGGCTGAAACAGAGTAATCAGTAATCACCCCTTTATTGATGCCAGGTGTACTTGTGTGTCCTGTCGAGTCAGTTTCTTCAAATGTTGGGTGATCCCAGCTTATCTCAAAGTCTTACTTGTGAGGGGGCTTTGCTTTATGAGCAGATCGTATGTTTAAGTCTCATCATCTCCAATTAAAGGAATCATGTAGCAGTTGATGAGTGACCTCCTTCTCAGTCTCAGAACCTGATAGGGGTGTCTAAATCTGTCAAGCTTATTCAAGCTCTTTTTCATTCCACTGTCCTGATTTAGGTCTGCATCGGATTTAGGTCTGCATCAGATCATGTTTTTCCCTCCTGCATGGACATTTTAATGTCTTTCCATGAATATTTTTAAATGTATGTGTTGCTTTTATATATGCCTTAAATGTACGCTCTTTTGTGCATTTGAGGGCAGCTCTTTCAAATGCACATGTTCTTTATTTCATTTCATTTCATTTATTACAGTCCTATACCACTCAGTAGCAAAAACTCCCTAGGTGGTTTATCAAGATTAAAATCTTTAAAAGACAGGATAAGAACTGATATACATGCAAACATATGTATAAACAGAAAACACCCAGAAAGGTATATGCCCAAAATATTATTAAACAATTGGAAACAAGAAATTGCTTTGTATTCACATTTTAATTTACAAAAGAAAGTCTGCCGACACCCTTCTGCTGCCTGCCCACACCTCATATCTCATTGTAGGCCTTGTAAATGTCTGAGTACCATTAGGAAGATGTGCTGTACTCTCTTTAGTCTGGAATGGCTCAAATTAGATGTCCTTGCATTAGCAGTCAAAGTTTCTCACCAGTTCCTAGAACTTGGAGATCTGCTGTCAGACCAGGTATGGCTGGGTTAGACAGAGAAAAGATTCTGACCTGGAATATGGTAATGAACTATAAGGATGTAATTGACATTCAGGAGGAAATTATGATACATAAGTAGTGTGACTCTTATTTCAGTCATTCTTTTCCATCAGAACGTACCAAAAATGGCTAAGTTCTCTGTATGCGAGATGGAAATAGTTCATTTGTTTTTAATCCATGTGGGAGAAACCAAACTTGATAGATTTAACTGTTCAGTCCCAGTTCATTAGTTTGCAAATGTCTGGGTTCAAATTCCTGTGGATTCAAGCATCTTCATGCTGAATTAGGACTGGCATCTCTTCATTCAGACAGGCTCCTAATCTATCAGGCAGGTACTACAAGGTCTCTCCGTACTAGCATTAGCTTGATCAATTGCATTTGAGTAGTGTGGGTAGGGGAGAATATCTTTTCAGCTCAATTCTGATTCAAAACCAAAACAAACAAAAGAAACCTTACCAAAATGTCCAAGTTTATTCCTGTTTGGGATGGAAATAATTTAAGAATTAAATGAATATCTTGCATGAGAAAATGAAACTGACTCCCCCCCCCCCCCCAACACACACACACTTTTCCTCTAAGGTGCTGTGACAGAGCTCTACCTGTCCTGCCTGCCGTGATCCCTGCAAGTGAGGCAGTGTGGCCTCTGCCTCTTTCACTGGGATGCTGAGAGTTTTGGAGAGCTTTCCAGGATGCTGGGTTTCACCTCCCGAAAGGAGGCGGCTGCAGGCTGTGTGTGCTCTTTTGTTTACCATGTTCCTCCTGTTCTGTCCTTGCACGATCTGCCTGCTTGGGCTTCTTGGGCACTCCCCTTGGGGTCTTCACCAGGACTGTTCCCTTGGGGCAGCCTCTCGTCATCTAGCTACTTCTTTCTCTATGTCAGTATTTAGGTTTCCAAACAGTACACAGCCCTGTACCTGAAATATCTCATCTTGGCAGGGTGCTATTACAAAAGATTACTTAATTGCACATTTCTACTGTATATTTGAATTGCAGTAGCATATTAAGTTGTCAGACTTAATTACTGTTGTATGTTTAGTTTATGCCATAGATTATTTAGTTCAGTACCTAGGTTTGCCAACCTGCTCAAGACGTAACATGACAGGCTACTAATTAGAGCAATACTGAGAAGTCTAACTTTTTATATGGGAGAACTCGTAGTCTCACCAGCCACCTTGACCCTAGAAAATCCTCTTTTCTTCTCTCCCTTCCTCCCTCCCTCCCTCTGTGTGTGTGTGTGTGTGTGTGCGCGCGTGCGTGCATGAGAGAGAGAGAGAGAGAGAGAGAGAGAGAGAGAGAGAGAGAGAGAGAGTGTCACTGTTGTAAAGATCCTGCATACCTTCAAAATCCCTTGCATTTTGAGACAAGTAAAGTGCAAGTGAGGGGTAAAGCATTAGGCTTCCACTGATCAATTGATTAATCTATCTATCATCTATCTATCTCAGGGTAAAGTGGGGGTTGAGGATAATGTATTGAGAAGAGGTCCATCAGTAAGACAAAATCCTCATAATGGCTCTCACCACTTTATGTGCTGAATTGCAGCACCTGCCCAACCACTTCCGGAGACAGAATGTTGGGACAATGAACCTTTCCCACAGCCATAACCATTTCCTGTCACTTTCCTTGGAATATTTAGCCCAGGTGGCATCACCTCGGATATCGATGTTTTGTTCTGAAAGGTGGGGCGAACTTTGGAGGGTGAGAACAAAGAGTCAGCAATGCCATTTGTTATTTTAAACCAGGGAAGCTTTACCTCTTTTAGCCTGAAGACCAAATTCCAATTTTGGAAAAGCACTTCAAGCTCACAAGCTGGTGGTAGATGGAGTCAAAAGCAAAGTGGGTGAGGATAATGTCAACAGATCCAGTGTATTCTCGCTGGGGAGAGCAATTCTGTGGCTGCAGGGCAGTGTCCAGAGGAGTCTGGATTTGTATCCCTAATGTCAAAACAAGACCTCCAACAGATGCCCCCTTCCCCCCTTGCAGCCAGCCTAGAAAGAACCACACCAGCTGATTCTCTGAGACTGCAAAAGAGATCTCACAGAAGGGATTTAGGGGGCATTATGTGGATTGAGGAGGGGAGGAGACTACTGCTGCTAAGGTACCACTTACCCCAGCGGTGCCTCTGCTTTCTTTCCTTCCTCTTCTGGGGCACTGCCTAGCTATTTTTTCTAGCAGGAGAACAAAGGTGACCCTCACCTCCATGCTTTGTTCCTTGCAGTTTAAACTCCAGGATAGGATGCCCATAATCTTATGAGAGTGATGAGCATCTCCATTGGAATGAACCCTAAAACCTTTATGGCCAGTAAGTAAACCTTAGAAGACCCATTCCAAACTTTTAAAGAGGAAGGAATAAGACCTGCATGAAACCTGGGGAACTACCAATGATCAGTGATTAGAAGTAAGGTTAGGACAAAGCTTGGTGTCCTCAGCTCCTCTGGCATGAACAGGTTTCCTCTGATACTTAGCCCAGTCCTAGAAGGCGAGCCAAGCTGAGAGGAAGTCCATGCTTCTGGGGCAAAGGGTGTACAGCCAGCAGACAACTTCTGAGTCACACAAAGGCTGCCACATATGGAGTGGAAGAGGGACCCTGCCTGCACAGCAGTGCCATGGGCTCTGTTTCCGGTGACCCCCACTTGAACGAGCTTCATCCATGCACACGCAGCAGCACAAGCGAAGCCTGCCATGTGTGACTCACAAGAAGGATGCTGCTGCTACAGGGTGTGGGGGACACTGGTGAGCCCCACGTGAAGACTGGACATGCTTGCCAGGAACTCAGACGCAGGGACTCAACAAAGCAGGCCAGAGTCCAGGGAGCCAAGCCCAGGGAATCTGACAGATCCCCAGCTCCAAAAATAAATCCTTCAGGCACCCCAGTTAGGAGTAAGGAGGCGGGGCCAGAGGAAAGGTATGTGGTCATCTGGGAAGTTCTGGAGGGATGGATTCAGACCCCAAGGTTTACTTTTCAGGCCTGCTGTGCTGATCTAAGCCACACTTTCTGTGCTCTGATTAAGCATGATGGGGAGTCACATCTTTATTTGAAGCCACAAATCCAGGACCTCCAGGAATGGATTTGGCCCCAGAAATAGCCACGGCTTATGTGTGGGGAAGGTGCTTGAAAATCTGAGTGACCTCTTCGAAGCCACACACTCTGACCCCATGAAGAGCTTTCTTCCCACTCAACGCAGATCACGTCCAACATGCAGGCATGGCATTCCCTGATCTTGCCCAGCCGCAAATTATTCAAGGGAGTGTACCTTTCATCCTTGACAAACAAAAACAATGAAAAATGCAGTTTGGGCAACAATCTTTTTCTTCATGTGAAACAAAGAGACTTTATCTACTGTTGCAGAGTTTATAATAACAACGGAATAGGAACAGCAGGGTGGCAGTGTGTCAAAACAACTCAAAAACTGGTCTGTCAGCAGCTGAGAGGCATTGCATTTAAAAGGCAGGACTTCTATTGTCTTATTTAAAAAATAGACACCTAGTCTAACTAAAAGGCATATTAACACTGCAATCCCATTAATGTTTACTTTGAAGAAAATGCTACTGTGTTCACTGGGACTTAGTCCCAAGAAAGTGGGTCTAGAATTTCAGCCTGTCTTTTTCAAGTACATGGAGCTAATATGTGAGATCCGTGAGTAAAGAGTTGAGTTTACTGAATTTGTTTGCTTGCATGTAATGATTTGGTTGTCCCTGTAGTGACTTGATGGCTGCTTCCTCTTCCTCTTCCTCTTCTTCTTCTGATAGGAAGTTATCACCTCACACCGATAGCTCCATGCCATCCTGGTGTGGCTAAAGTGGTTGAGGTTGTCACTCTCCCACTCCTTCCAAGCAGACACAGAGAATGGCTCAGACTGGCGCAAAAGTGCAACAAAGCATAATGCAGAAGTCAGCAACAGAAGAAACAAGCTTATTGGCCTATTAGCCATTAAGGAAGTGTGTCCTATTACTGAGAAGCTGATTCCGAATCAAACGCTGCTGCTCCGTTTCAGACTCAAGATACCATGTCTGGCCTCTGAGGCAAAGACAAATCATCTTGCCCAAGGGCAAGTCTAGTGGAGCACCTGCCTCTTTTCACCTGGGCTGCTCTCTTCAGCTGAAGCCACAATCTGGGATCAGTGATGGCAGCTCCTCTCTCCTTCCCATTAAGAGGCTTCATTTGTAGTGTTGGTCCTCATGAGCATGGGCAGAGGGCTTGACTGGGCTCTACTTCAGGCAGCAAGAACTCTTGGCTGGGCCTTGTGTGGAACTTGCAGGAAAATCTTAGGCATATTGGTGGCTGTGAATGGCAGGACTGGGGTTTGCTTTCCTCAAAGACAAGCAACCAGTTGATTATTGAAACTTCCTTCATACTTGTCAACAAGATAGCATCTTTCGCCAGTCCTAAGGGAAACTGTCTAGCCTTGGAGTGGAGGGCAGGTTTTTTGGCACCCATGGCTCTGTCCTCCAAAGTTTCACTCCTGTCCTGTTTCCCTTCTCCCTGGTCCCCAGCCTCTGCAGCCAAAGAGGCTCCTTCCTTCGGCTTACTGGTAGGCAGTGCTTTTTTGGTAATAAAAAGGTGCCGGAATTCATGAAATCATTTACCTTTCGCACGTAGTCAATCACTGTACACACACCCACACACGTCAGTTGTAATGAAACATAACGGTCACCACCCGCAGAAAGCACTCAGCATGTGATCACACGACCAGTCACAAGCCGAGCAGTGCCACAAGCTGAGCAGCACCATCACAACCTGTGCAGATGAAGTACGCATGCATCGGACTTGACACACAAGCACTGTTTTAACGATTTTGCCACCGACCTTCTACACTTGACAGGGTGATTCAAATCCATGTGGACCAAACATCAAATTTTCAACAGTTACTTTTAAAACTTGGAAAATCTGTCAAAAAAGGGTGCCAGAACTCCTTTCCAGTGTGTTCTATGACAAAAAAAGCACTGCTGGTAGGGTTTACCCTGTGAATATGAAAGCTCTTCCAGCACTTTTCCCCACAAAGCAATTGGATCCCATCTGTTAGCAGGAGTTGAAGAAAGAGAGCATCAGAACTCCCTTGATCCACTGTTTCCATCCACTGTTAACTGCTTTAAGAGAGATTTGATTGAGGAGGATTGTCCTATTTTTCTTCACTGGAAGTCCCATGGACTGTAACACAAAAGGGATTAGTTCCCTGTGAACAATTACAGAAGAGTCTCTGACATTCAAGGAATGGATCTTCTCCATGCTGGGAAACAGTCTTTGCCCACAGCAATGCCTGAAGAGGGGATCTGCACTAAGCCCAGATCTTGCTTACTGCTTTTTCAGTCAGGTCCTCTTGTTGTTTGAAATTCTTCTCTGACTTCCAAGAGCTGCTCAGTCCATCCTGCGGGGCTGGGATTAAGTAAGAGAGGTTGGACAGTCCCTCTTTCTCACAAGGAAGCAGTCTTCAGCCAGTGTAGGCCAAAACAGACTGTAACGTAACCCTCCATTCTGGTATTTCCCATGCTTCACCAATAAGTATGGCTTTTTCCAGTCTTTTCCAAGCTCCTTCCTCTTTTGCTCCCCTGTCTGGAGGGCCATCTCTGGCATCCTCCTGCCTCCTTTCTCCTGGGCATCTTCTCTCCTCTCCTCCCCTTTCCCTTCTTTGCTCCTTTTCTTCCTTTATTCACCTCACTTTCCTTCTCTCTCCTTTGCCCCCAGCCTACTGCAGGTGATGCTCCTTTTGGAGCAAGCAACAAGCAAGGCGCCCTTGCGGACGCCATCAGCTCAGGCTGTTGCCGCCTGCCGCTGCTCTGCCATTGTCATCCACGGTGGCCTGGGAGCCCAGCCGTGTGCAGGAAACACCCCGACAGCCAGAGTGATTTTTGGGTGCTCAGAAGGAGGCAGTGAGCCCTGCCAATCCTTCACAACGTCAAAGGAGCGATGGCCTTTTCGCCATTCTCCCAATCCCCTGGAAAAATTATGCAGCTAACTGTGCAGTGATCAGTCAGTTTCTTTCCAGTGTCCCTTTTTCCCTTTTATCTGTGCTTTGGCACAACCAGTGTGCTATAAAATCTCCTGAATGATAACGAAGAAATGGGCAGACCATTGAAGAGAACTATCCATTCCCAATAAATTTCACTTAATTAATATTAATCTTTCCCAAGAGGAGGACAACTTTTAACTCTTGCAAATTAAAGGTGGAGAATGAAAGGCTTGAATTATAAGAACCTGGTAAGACTGGTGGTAATTTGTTCATCATGAACTTCTTAAAAAAAATTATATCAAAATCCATATGAATTTTTGTTCACATTCTCCCTAAAACAAATTAGGGAGGTCTGTGCCAAATATAATTTTTACAAGCAAATTTCCAAATATAATGCATTGATATTATGATGCATTTTTGGTACAAACCATTATTTTATTTTACTCATCGTATCTATTTCTTTTACTTTTAAATAGAAGTTTTCACTGTTCAGTCTTTTACATGATTTTCCCAGTTAGTTAAGAATGGGGTGTCTTTTCCAAATATAATGAATGTTGAAATGTTATGCAGTATATGCAGAGTCCAGGCAGTGCCTCAATATTCTCTCCTCATTCCCTGAAGTGCCACACTTAGAGGGCTGAAACTAAGTATTTGGCATGGTGAGAAGAACGCAGAGGCAACCTTGGCCTCTGGGCTCCTCCTCCCATGCCTAGGACACCCCTAATCCTCTGAGTTCAGACTGCACCCTTAGTTTCTGTTTGCATGATAGTTTGTAAGTGTAAAATTGGGTGTGCATTGATTAACGTGGAATCTGCACAATGTTCTCCCCCATCCTAGTTCCAGCCTCTAGCTTTGCACTTGCATGGAGATGTGGGGTAGGGATTGAAGCATGCAAAAAAGAAAAAGAAAAAAAAGTTAGGGCATAAGTATTGCTTTCTATTCTAGCCCCCATTCCAATGTCAACATCCAGAAGCTAAAAGCAGAGTGAGGACGGGAACAAATAAAAGCATTTCTGTTTTCACTCTGGCATGTTCTGGACAGGAAGAACTCTGATGGGAAATAGCAGCAGAGCAATGGAGAGGACTGACAGTGGAGAGGATGAATGCCAGAGCTTAGAGGTGGGGCAAAGTCTTTTACCCTGTTGCGGTGAGATATTGTGGCTCAGTTCTAGTTCTGCCGTGTGAAAAACTAGGTCTACCTTATTCCTCTCATTGAGATGCTTTTATCTGCATCCTCTGCTTACCTGATGATGGACTGAGTTTAAACTGCAAGGAACGGATGTTCAGAGTAGCCAGGATAGATTTCGTATCTACCAGGGTTTGATCACCAGTACCTCGGGCATGGGCTGAGATGATGACACACATAGCACAGTATTTGATGTTGGCTGCCTTCAGGTCTGCACAGGAAAGAGCACTGCCCTGGCAAGAGAAAGTGTGGGGAAGTAAAGGTACCCAGAGCACTGAAAGAGTCAGGCGTCAGTTAAATCATGCAAGCGGAAAAATGAGACTTGTTCCAAGGATTGTTGAATCCCATAATAGTCCATAAATTGGGATACCGACCAAGATACCTGTCATCCTTTATATTGTGTTTGAAATATGAAAAAAGTGATACTTCAGTATTTGGGGCAGATCTCAGATTAATGAGAGGCTGATGACCCAAAGGTTACCAGAAGCCACCAGAACATCCCCCACCCCACCCAAAATGGAGAGAACTCTTCCACAGGATTGGGAGTCAAATAATGGAAAGAGTTCCGTTCTGTGTGGGGTGTGTTCAAATGAGGGCTGAAGGATCCTTGAGGTTTGTCTTGGAGCTTCATGAAACAGCTTCTGGAGGAAAACTCAAGTTCCAAGGAGGAACCCAGGGGTACATAATGGCTGGGAACAGAACCACCCTGGATTTCTCTTATTTCTTCTGACATGAGAAACAAGCACATAGAATGACAAATTTAATAAGAGCAGTAAAATTAATAATAGCAAGGAACTGGAAAGTAAAAGGTGACTATCAAATAAATGATTGGCATAAAGAAACCTGGAATATAGCTATTAATGATATGCTAACTTGACATGTTAAGTTGAAAAAAGCTTGATAAATGACAATCATTTTGAAGATATTTGGAGACCATTTATTGAATATAAAGGGAAAAAGAGGTGTGAGCCATCACAAGATTCAATGTAGTTCTGGAAGGGGGGTGGGGTTGATCAGCCTGAATGAATAAATGATTTTACACTAAGTAACATGTATCTGTTGGTCCTGGTGGAAGGTAACACTGTTATTATTGTATTGATTAGTCTTGATCATCATTATTAATTTTATTACTTGTTTTATATTTATTTATATTGTAAGCCATTCTGAGATCTTATAATAGGACAGCATACAAAAGCTTTTAATAAATAAATAAACTATGAGTTAGTTTTTAAAATAAATAAATTAAAATTATTTAATTGCCCAGTTTAATCCTGTAATAGTGGCATTTTGGTAGTGACAAGCACTGGGTGATGTTCCTATGTAAGCTCTCCATCAAATCACTCTCACACACATGTGTGTGCAAGCACTCTCAGCCCAATTGGAAAGAGACCCATGGCCTCAGGCTGGAAGGATGTGTTCCCTGGATTCAAAGCCAAGTGGCTACCATAACATAAACAGAATCCAGAGGAGCTATGAGCTGTTCTATGATCCCATAAAATTTATGTCCCTTTGACTGAGCCATGAAGACAATGGAGGCGCTCCCATGATGGATATCTTGGGTGTGCCTTACATTTGGCAAATGTTAGCTTCCAAAAGTACCTGACATCACCTTATTAACTTACGCTCTGAGGTCGTAACTCTTCTTCATGATCAATTCAACTCAATATCCTTCTATTACCTGTGGAAATACCAGATGCCCTCAAAGAAAAGGAAAATAAAGCATGTTTCTGGGAAGAAAACTTCCTTTACCTCAGTGGATCAAGGTAATGTGACACGATATTAGTGATAGGAGCTAACCTCTTTGGAAAGTGTTGAATACTGAACGTCAGGTGTCCTTATAATTACTTCACAAAAGTATTGAATTCATGTTTCTATGCTTCTAAATTAAATAATTATATTGGGAAGAACATTGGGGAGATGTATAAAGAACATGTATACCTTTAGTAAGGCTAGTTTTGGGAAATTCTGAATAAATTCCCATTCTCGCTGGAGATATTCAAGAGATCCCAGGAAGACAATGTACTTCAGTTCACTGAATGTGAAGTTGCTGGCTCTCAGAGGCATTACAAAGTTGCGTAGTCCAATCAATGTCGAGGTAGCATCTCCAAAAACACAGACCACAATGTGATCACGCAGACTGCTGAGGAGCTTCTTGTTGTGCCTCTAAACAAGATAGAAAAGAATTCTGTCTAGAACTAGATATTATTACTTTTTTCAAGGAAAATAAAATCAGGAAATGTGAACTGCTCTTAGGCTAAGAAGCACATACCTGATAGGAGAGCCTATCCTACATAAAATTGAGCAGTCCACCTTCATGGGCCTTGGACCCTGGTAAAATGTTCACAAGAGTGCTTGTGCATTACTGGTGGTGAGCATGTTTTGGTAGCCCCTTCAATGGAAACTGATGAATCTGTCAAGTTTGGTTTTTCTGGAATTCTTCAAGCTTCTTTACATGAGTCATTTATTATGTGCTCATTATCCCTCATTCACGAAAGTATTATCGGCTCTCTCACAACATGGTCACCCCAGGACTATTATGTTTTTATGACATGTTTGCAGTTTCTTCTGGAGTGAGAAAAGTCCGGCATTACATTTCAAACGTGGAACAAGCTGGAGTAGAAATTCCATGCATTGTCACAATTCTTTTATGCTACAGCTACATTATACCTTGTGGCTGGCTAATGGAATTACATAGAAAGACAGGGAAAGATAAATCCCAGAGGAATGTGGAAAGGACAGCTCCTTCGTCTTGAGAAGTGCATAAAGGAACATCAGTAGAACAACAGTTTGTTAAATACCTCTTGTAGATAAGTGCTTATTTCCCAATTGATTTCAGTTTGCCCTCAACTTTCAGAGTTTTCTTCAATAAATGCAGGAAAACTGGTATGAGCTTCTCTCCATGCATTCATTTTTCCTATGCAATTTTGCTTCATATACATTTTACAAGCATTTCCCCCAAATATAATGCATTTTAATATTGTTTGCACTAACATACTCCTTTTTACACATTTCTCCCAAAATACACACCTTTTGAGCATATTCTGAACACTGAACTGAGATTCATCAACCAAAAACAGTGTTCGATAGCATGCACATATTTGAAAAGTGTGCACTGCAAAATTCTCACAACCTTGTACAAATCAATGGAAGAAGAATGGAAATGTTTGAAAAATGCACACAATTGGTATATACATTTGGGGAAAAATATTCATGGAGAGACCAACAAATGTTCCGGTGGAAAGGAAACACATACACAGCCTGCAAACTGGTACACACAGAAGACAGTGCGAACTTAGAGATGGGAGCTGGGGGACTTTAATGCGCTTATGCTTTACTTGTAACACATCTCTAGTGTCCTTTCACATCTGCTGCAGAGGACACAGCTGCATACCCTCCAGAACCGGTTTGGTGCTCACAAACTGCCACTGCAGTGTGGTGGCAGGGAAAGAGAAAAACAAGAAATTAAAAAGAAAAGGTATAGTTTTCTCTTTAAAGCAAGGTATTCCGTGAGCACATGCAGTGTTTGAATGGCCAATTATACTCTTAGGGTCCTTGGGGAGCACAGTTTGCCTTGTTCACCTACATGGGGCACACTCACCATGCAGCACGTTTTAAAGAGGGAATTTGACTTTTGGCCAATGCCATTGTTACTCCACCAACATTCAATGGCAGTTTGGTGGCATGGCAGCAGATTGTCTGTGCATCCTCAAGGGGTGTCCAGGGAACAACAGCTGGTTCCATATTATGCCATCTCTCCTGAAGAGCAAGGATTTTGCTGAGGCTAAGTTTCATGGATTTGCAATGGAATGGAATGGAGCCCGCTGCCAACTCAGCAATAAGAGATCTTTCATAATGTGTGGATCAATTCTTAGAGGTCAACTAGAAATCAGCCCCACTTCATTTGCATCATGTCCTTTGGAATGCACAATGTACATTAAAAGCATCTACACATCTTGTAAAAGGAAGCTCTCTCCCTGCTTTGGGATCTGCAGTCCCCCTTCAGTTCTATATTTCTATATACCTGACAATGCCCTGTAGAGTCAGAGTACCCAGCATTCATTTTAAATGATTACCATTCATATGACAGAAGAAGGTGACAATTAATTAGGCATGACTGAGGAAATCTTTACATGATTGGTACATGGTATATGTCCACGTTCCCAATCAAGGGATGTCGAGCCAGGACATTCATAAAACTCTCTCTCTGGTTTTTCTTTGGAGAGAAATAAAAGATTCATGTCAGGGGAACTTTGCTGCTGAGTGATTAGAATCATAGCCAAATTAAATGATCATCTCTAACTAATTGGATTAGTCTAAATTGAATAATGGAACCTCAAGCTGTATTTAGTGGAACGTGCCTTAAATCCAATTATTAGTCTGTCAAGTGGTGCTAAACAATGGAAATGATCCATTCTATATCCTTTTAATAGGAACTGTTGGGAGATGGAGACTAGGATATGGGGGAAAAACTATTTTGTATATTGAAGGCCAGGAAGAATGCAAATATGAGTGTCATGGAATTGCTTTGAACTCACATGTACTGTCCTGTACTTGAGATAGTCCCAAAATTTCTCCTGAGAATTTTCAGTTCCCAATCAACAAGCTTTGTATTGTATTGCAACTTGTTGTTTTGTATTGCAACTAATGCATTTGAAATTCTCCACTGCCCTGCCCTGCCCTGCCCTGCCCTATTTACAACTATTCACAGTGTGCAACACATGCAGAATGAAGACTCCAGAGTTACTTTCAACGGAGGTTATTTGCCAGCAAAAGAGACACTGCTGCTGAAACAAATTCACCCTCCCCCACTACAACCTTCCTCACACACTGACACCCCCCACCCCCAGACCTCCTCTGAAAGCATGCAGGAGGGTTCAAAGGGAGGAAGGAAAGAAAAGGCCCCGTTGCACAAGTGAAGGTCTGCTCATATGCTATCGTATGGATTCTGAAAGCTCATAAGAAGTTCCTTGCTAGATGCCCAATTTAGCCCCTCATTCTGTCTCCTAAGATTCCCCTGGGAAGCCCACATGTGGATATGAAAGTTATCTCCATTTTTCTGCTGTTGTTGCTCTTTGATTGATATTCAGTGGTATGGTGCCTACAATCTAAGAGGTAGCATGTGACCATCATGACTAGTGGCTGTTGACAGCCTCATCCATCATCATTTTTTCTAATCCCATAAAAGGATCTTAAGAATAGATGAACAGGGCTGTATTCTTACCATGCCTCATGGTGGGGCACGAACACGTCTCAAATTTCCAATTCCTATGCCCTGTAAAGTTAACTAGAATTTGACAAAGCTTATGGCTCCTTCCTGACTTTCTCCTCTTTACATTAGTGATGAGCATTGAGGCCTATAGGTTGGCATTCACATTTGCATCAAAATGCTTCCTGCATGGAGTTTTCACCAATATGCAGGAGCCCTGTATCTGTATTGCTGAACCGCCCCACAGACAGGGTCTTGCTACATTGGTGATTCAGAAGAGGAAAAAGAATGGGAGATGCAAGGTGAGAGAGCTGGAGGGTGAGAGAAACGACTGCCCACACTCCCAAGCACAGACTTAATTGGTAGACCTGTTCCTCATTAAATGAAATTCTGGCATAGTGAACATTGCTAGACTATCATACATCAGAGTGAAACAGAATATAAGCACATTCTCAGAAGTACAGACAGGATGACCAGGGATCTTTCAGCTCACCATCATTATCTGCATTTTGCTACAAAGTTCATTTCAGTTCACTACCGACCTCTTTTGCAAGCTGGTTCTTTCTTTGCTTTTTCTTTTTTGTTCAAATGGGAAAAGTGTGGCTTCTTTGAAAATGCAGAAGTGCACACTTCCCTCTCCCAACATAAAACGACAATTTTTCACATTTAAACACTTTAAACTATTTTTTTATTAATGTGTGCATTTTTAAAGATGCTGATTTTTGAAGTGCATATTTTGCAAATGCAAATCTGGGAAATTCCAAAAATGTTCCCCATTCAAATCCACAGTTGCAAATGGGGCATTTGAAAGGGATTTGAGGCCTGAAATGAAATTCTCCTACATCAAACTCTGTATTTTCTTTAAAGGAAGAGAAAAAAATAGCAGAGATTAGAGGGTGGACCTTAAAAGGCTTGTGTTTATTAAAGTGTAGTGAAGTCTGATAAAATTATGAATAGTGTAAGATATGTAAATTGGGAGTAATTAAGAGCTTTCTAAGTGTTAATGGCTGATCAATGGCTGCTGCTGTCTGAGCGCAATCTATACAGGTCTACTTAGAAGTATCAGCACCAGACCTTAGGTACCACCACCAAACCTTCAAATTAGCCTATTTGGGGATAAAATCTGGAGGTTTATATTTGATGCGTAATGATCCTTTTCATGTTTTTGTAATGCCAACTGAACACATAGAGATGAGCAAATCAGCAGATTTCCTTTATTTCCACATTAGAAATAAATCATTCATTCTTTGTATCTCAGTTATGAAGAGCTTTCTGAGTTTTGGTACCTTTAATCCAGAATGAACAGATATTACATTCCCAGCAGTCAAATTCAACAGGTATTGTTATTCCAGAGATGGAAAAGACCCTGACAGAGACACACCCTGGCCCAAAGTTTCATAATTAGAGGGTCGAAATTTAGTTCAAGTTCCAGATTCCGTTTCAGAGAAGAACTTGGTGGTCACACTCCAGTAGGAGGTAGTTAAAGCAAAAAAGAGTATTCAGAGGATCATGGCATTTCTTGGATTTCCAGATGCCATATCAGAAATAGAGCTCCAACTTTGAATACTTGGAGACACTTTCTCCCTTACTGCCAGGGCAAACTAAACCACACCAGCTGCTTCTGCAAGGTCGGAAAAGTGACCTCAGAGAAGGGTCAAGTAGGCATCCCAGGGAGTGGGTAGGGGAATTGACTGGCACCACTAAGATGCAACATAGCCTGGTGGTGTCTTAACCTCCCCCTCCCCGCTCCAAAGTGCCATAGTTAGATAGCGGAAATCAGCTGTTGTACAGGGTAGGAGGTTTGCAGATACCCTTTATATCTCTCTCTTTCTGCTCTTCACAAACTACTAAAAAGTGCTCTTTTAAGTCCACTTGTGCCTCAAGTAACAGTTCTGGATTCAGGAGCACTCCCAATGCAGTGCCTCCTACTCCCAACTCAGCCAGCCTATCCAGGATACCATGATCGATAGTATCAAAAGCTGCTGAAGATCCAGGAAAGTCAATATGGTTGTACTTTCCCTGTCTTTCATCCCACAGGGCAACTAAGGTAGTTTCCATGCTAAAGCCAGGCCTAAAGCCTGACTGAAATTGATCTAGATAGTCCATTTCTTCTAAGACTTCCTAGAGCTATTCAGCTACCACTTTCTCAAGCACCTGTTCCAAGAAGCGGGTGTTGGCCACTGGACTGTAGTAGTTGACATCCTCTGGGTCCAGGGTTCAGGTTGGGCCTTTTCAGGAGTGGCTTAATGACATCCCCTTTTAAAGAGGCTGGAACCTCTCCTTCTCTCCAGGAGGCATTTACAGCCTGCTGGACCCCAATACAAACCCCTTGCTTAGGTCTGCATGACCGGCAAGGGTCAAGCACAAAGGTGGTGGGCTGGACTTGCCCACACCCCGGTCCTCAAATACTTTTAGAAATGTGCTTCTAAAGAGAAAATGCATCCATATCTGTACTTTGCACACCTATTTCAATGTGAATTTTCATACAAATCTTGTTTTATATGTAGTTGTAAGGTTGTAGAAAGTGGGGGAATGGCATAGACTTAGGAGATGACACATGTAAAAATGAAATGTACTAGAAATAGACTGATCTATACATGCAGCTGCTGAAAGCACAAAAAGCTTGCTAGGAAAAAAGTGGTCTTTTAAAAACCCCCAACATACTATATACTTTGAACCTACCAAGAGCGCCTTTTCAAAGGGAACTGCTTCACACCAGTGGAACATTCCTGTAGAGTCTAGTGGAGTTTCACTGGACTGTTCTTCCAAGACTTCTGGAAGTCTATGTGGACAAAATAATGGAAGAGGAGGAGGACAAAAACAACAATTATTATATTATTAGTAGCACTGGTAGTAGCTGTGTTGGGAAGTATCTATAATAGAAATATGGCTGCATCTGTGTACTTGAGAGACAATAGGAGTGCATTCAATTTTTAAGTGAACTGAACAGGAAATGGTGGCAGAGTTGAACAGGGGAGAATATATACTTATTTTAGTCACTAGTACTTATAGTTACTAATCAGAGGGCATTAAGTATGTGAGACTGTTCTAAAGACTTCTTGGAAAAGTTGATTTTTAAAGACTGATTTGGTGGAAATAACACAGATGGTCAAAAGAAGCATTCCAGCTAGCAGTTCAAAGACTGTAGGGTTGGAAGGGGATTGTATCTGGGAACAAGATATTGCTAGATGGCTGAGTGTTGGAGCTGAATACACAAAGGTCTCAGGTAGGATCTAAGAACAAAAAGGTAAGGCAGGAAGGCCACAAAGGATTTTGAAAGTAAAGTTGAGAATCTTTTTTTTTTTTTTATGATCCAGAAGTGGACAAGAAGCTAGTACAGGGGCTTAAGTAATGGTGCCACATAGTCAGGTCATTGAGTGAAGTGCATACATTTGGTATGGAGTGCTGGGGAGAATGAAGTGGATGAAAGAATGAAAGACCAGGAAGGAGAAAATTATACCAGGTATGCCTGGCCAGAGATGACTGGGTTGCAGACCAAAGCTTTTGCTGAGGGGGATAGGAAGGAAAGACTGTATTTTTGGTAATCCTGAGAAGGAACAACTTGGTGTCAGATGCCATATGGAATGGAAGCAAAGCATAGTTGGGAGTGAAAGGGAAAACTAAAGCTACTTTCCTGATCAATAGGGTAAAGACTGATCTTATGGAAAACAAGTGTGGCCTGACTAACATCAACTTATCTCCACAGTAAGACTTCTACAGAAAGCCAGATTCATTGATAAATTACAAGCGAGCACTCTCCTGGAGAAATGTTGCCTTGCATTTTTGTCCTCATTCCTTAGTCCTGAGAGCAGGTTTGGTGGCGGGACTAAGACTCAGACTTGAAAACAGTGTCTAGACTTACATTGGTAGATGTAGTGTACCAATGTTCATTTACCATAATGGGTGCTACAGCTATACCATTACACTTAAGTAATATGAAGACAGCTTATACTGAGTCAAATCGTTGGTCCATCTAGTTCTGTCCTTCTGTTCAGTCTAGTAGCTGATGTGCAGGGACAAAGAACTGGGCAACTGGGCATTGTCTTGGGTGCTGAGCTAAGTCACTTGGCCCAGTGTTTGTTGAATGCACTCTCTGCAACAAATTAGAATGAGGACAATAATACAAGCATGATGTATTCTCAGGGAGGGATGGGGGTTTGTTTTTGCCCACCGTATGTCCATTCATGTTCTGAATGCAAGCACAACCACAACAAATATTCACACATTGTTATCCTCAGGATTGTCTCATTCCTCATTCCCAGTTCAGTTTGCTCAAATGTCCTATTTAACACAACTTTCCTCTGTAAATTGACTCAACCCTGCTTCAGTTTATGGAAAAGAAAATGCACATATTTAGGGCAATTTCCATAAATCACCTATTTGGTCACTGCTAGATTTGCAGGGTTTTCCTATTCATCTCATTCCTATTCATGAGTGGTTATCACAAACATGAATGTGAATCAAGCATGGAAAAACCTTACCAGCCTGAAAGCGTCACTCATTTGTCCATCTCTATATGTTCCTAACTGTTATTTCATAATTTTACAGGCTGCATGGGTACTTATTACAAAAGGTGATTTCCATTATTCAAGTATTCTTTTCCCAGATTTCCAGTGTGAGTCTGTTTCTTCCCGCTTACTTTGCTAGTCTTTGGGAAAAAACTCAGTTGGGAGGCAACCAAGGAATTATTCAGCCTGGGTACTATTTATATCATGGCCAGACTCATGCAGATCTTTCTTGGCTGGCCCTGTTAACTGACAACATTTTGATGCTGAGGGGTTGAATGGGGAAAAACCCTCTTTGCTTAATCAATGAAGTTGCAAAGAAGGTGTTGCGCAAAACTTGAAAACATTCCCCACACAAACTCTACTTCAGAGGTCATGAACATGTAAGCCAGTGAACTGCGGAAGCAAGTGCCTCAGTGGTACATGCTCTTCGAGGAAAAAAAAACTTGGATGAAACAGGAAGTCATTTCCAATAAAATTTGGGGAGGGAGAAGTACAGCTTAGTGGGACGGCATCTGCTTTAAAAGTCCTCGTTTTAAAAGGATCAATGTAGTAGGAATCTTTAAAGACTTCTGCCTGATAGCCATTGCCAGTCAGAGTGGGAAATGGGGAGCTAGGTGTAGAGAGATGTGGTAGAAAGGAGAATCCGCTGTTCCTAAGGCTGCCCCCTGTCCTTGCTTACAGGAGAAGAGGCCTCATTTAATGTAATGGAGCTCAGTTCAAAATAAATCCGTATAGGGTAGAAACCACACATTCAATTTTTACAAGCTGGATATGCTATCTCCTTCCTATGCATAGGGCTAGGAATGTGCATAAAGGCATATATAGTATCTTACTGCCTTAAATAAGACACGATGTATGCCTTTATGCACAGAAGACTAGTTTGGCTGCACTGGTAAATCAGAAGGATTCTGACTACCAACTGTCTATGATTAGCAAGAACTGAAAACCTGCTTCTGCAAGCTATAGCAATCATGAGGATGCCAGAAAGAACTCTTAAAACCAAGAGGAGTTTTTGTGCAAAAGGACCTGTTATCACCTTTTCCTGGGCTCAAAATGCTCAAAAGCACCCCATTACTTAATTTTTGGTGCATAGTCTCCCACCTACGCCACTGCTTTGCACCTTGATAGACTTCAAATTTCCAGAAGAAACAAAATAGAGTCCCAACCCTGCCCTAAACTATTGTCAGTATTTGTAACTACACTTTCATCATGAAATCAGCATAGTTTATACACAACACAGAGAGCGCTGATTATTTTGAGAAGCCAGAAATTAATTGTGGTAGCTTCCTTGCCAAATACTCTCCTGAACAGCTGGTTTTAGAATGTGTGTTTGGGTTCAGGTTTATGCAGCAGGAAGCAAAACACAATGCAGGACTGTGTTCCTTGCCATGTCGTACATGCCTCTTTAAAACGGATTGCTAATATTAGCGGATAATATGGGAGGATAAATTAGCCAGAGTATCTCAGTACGCCTACGCCAGGAATAGACATTTCTGTCCATTAGTCATATGGCACCTCCCCAGCATCTGAAACCTCCTCCCTCCTGCCCACATGATGGATTGGTCAGCTGCTGATTAAATTGTGTTTTGGCAAGAGGGAAGCTATCTTGTTGCAAGCTCTTTTAACTCAGCCCAGCTCAGCAAATCAATCAGGGCACACTTTTCCATCATCATAAAACCATGATCTATGTACACAAGCTGTCACAGATGATATCTCCCTTCACTCAAACGGTAGAGGAAGCATCTATGCCCCGGAGGGAACACCTGTCAGAGCCCTGGGTAGGGAAATAAAAAGGCAAGACGGCTTGAAATACACTTCATCACAAAGGCATTTTTTCTCCAGATATCATTGTAAAAGCAAAAAGGGGAAAAGTGAACGTGGGGGATGCTCATCTATCTCTCAGTGCCTTAACTAATGTTCCCCATCTGCCACATTCGCCACAAATGATGGGAGCCATTCAGGAACCTACTTTTCTTGGCAGACCAGTGAATCACTCTAGTGAGCACAGCATCCACAGTGGGGATCTCCAGGAACAGGCAGTCGGGAGAACATGGATAAGCATATGTGTCAATATACATAGGTGTGTGGAGTCGGGGATCAACAGGTATATCCAAGGATACTTCACAACTTTGGCCATGCTTCTGCCTGGCAAAATAAAAACCATGAGCACTGGGCACCTTCTGACCCTCCAGATGTTTTGGCACCCAGCTCCCTCTAGCACTCACTATTGGCTATGCTGGCCAGGACAGATGAGACTGGTGTCCAAAACATCTGGAGGACCTCATATTAAAGGACAAGATCCTTCATGAAAACTAGCTTTGAAAGTGGGAATGCAGGTACCAACCTTCTATCAGTCAATGTCAGATTCTTTTGGGGAGGTAAGGAAGTGGGCAATGACATCTCCTCCTCCTCCACTATTCTTAGGGACAGGTGAACAAGAGGCTGCAGAGGCAAAATGAGCCAGTCCAGAGAGATTTTGTTGGTGGGATCCTGCCAAGGCATGACCCCTCAGGAGTTGTCCAGCCAGGCCTATCCTTGATGGCGACCCTCTCTTCTTTGGGTGTGATCCACACAGCTGCCTAATAGGAAAAGTTATTTATCCCAAGAAGTCTTCCTTGTTTGACCAGCCACATCTTTCTATTGATGTATCATTCTGTTTTAATATACCATTTTATTCTTTATGTTTTATCTTCAATAGCCCAGAATCTGTTAGATATAGAATGGTATATAAATTTTGAAAGTGAGGAAGCAAAGGACATGCCAGGTGGTCCACCATCTCATGTTATCACAGCTAATGAACAAGTGTACATATAGGGAGAGGGAGATGCAGCAGTTTGGCCAGGGGGTTCCGAACGTTGACATACGACCCTCCGCTTGGCTGTGGGCATCAGCATTTTCCCAGCAATGGCCCTCTGAGATCCACTTTACTCAGAGACCAAACTGTATCTTCACAGAAAATTGCATCATCTGCTCTCATTAAAGCCACTCTAAAGGGTGTCAGTTAAGAATGGCGGGTGGGGGGGGTGATGCAAGTCACTATTGCTAGCAGGGAGTTGTGGCATCAACCCTTGTTCAAACCGGGTACCAAAAGATAAATCAGATGTATGATATGGTAAAATGCACTCTTTAAAATAAAAACTAGTGGTAATGAAATGACTTTTATCCAACAAATATGACTTACTAATACTCATTTAACAATTTCATTCAAAAGCCTGAAATTCAATTTCATTCGAGGGGTACAAAGGATATTGGTACAAATATTGATATTTAGTAAATGGTAGTTTCTCCTTCCCTTGCTTAGTAAGTTACATTTATTTATTTATTTATTTATTTATTTAAAACATTTCTATGCCGCCCCCATCGCAACAAAGCCTCAGGGCGGCTCACAAAAAAAAACAAAAAGAAACCATACACAAACAATAACAATATAACAATTTAAAAGAAAAAAAAATTAAAACCCCCGGTGCATTCTCGGCTAATTTAAAATCCTAATAAATACAACAATTTAGCAATTAAAATAAGTTTTAAATAAAAAGGTCTTAGCCTGACACCGAAAAACAAATAATGACGGAGCCAGGCGGACCTCTCTGGGGAGCGCATTCCACAGGTGGGACGCCACCTCAGAGAAGGCCCTCCTCTGGGTACTCACCCTCCTAATATCATTCACATGCCCCTACCTAGTATCTCCTCAAAACAACCATGTAGGCAATGTTGCGGTGGAAACAAAACATGGGGACCACAGTTCAAGGACATTTTCAGATGTGATGTTGTCTTCATAACTGTTGTACCCTTTTTGCTCTGAAAAGTGAATGAGGTGATAACGAGGTTTTCAAATTTCACTACTATTTGGAACAGATACTCATTTTGGGCAACATCCACTGTTGTTGCTCCTTCTGTTTCATGCAATACCTACTTCGTATCAACAACTTAAATGGTCAAATTTAATGTTCAGTGCCTTTTATGCTGATATTAATTACAGAGCATCTCTCTCTCTCTCTCTCTCTCTCTCTCTCTCTCTCTCTCTCTCTCTCTTTTCTCTCATTGTGTGCGTATGGATGGCATCATGGTGGGCTCCCCCACTTCAAAACGTACCAGTCTTTGGGGCAGCTTTGACTAAGCAAACTAGATTTCACAAAAGCAGCCAGTGAGTTTCAAAGCAAAACACAAGCATGAGCACTTGTTGACCTCCCCATATTGTCTTATCGTCCGTTACTCTTCCACATTAGTAATGATTTCACACACATTAGGAACACACTATGAATTCCTCTTTAGCAAAGTTTGTTATTTTGATGCGATGCTTTTGGGAAACCGGTGCCTCCTCTTTCACTCCCACACTTCATTAACACGAATTAGCACTGCTTTGTGCATAACAGTTCAGACGAGTTTTTTGCTGTCTGTCAAGTGAAATGCAATATATTAACACACACGTAGAGGTGCTGTTTGTAATTGAAAATGGATGCTAGTTTATACCATTCCAACCACTGGTCTCTGAAGGCCACTGTAGACAGGTAAAGCCAAACTGGTGATAACTCCACCATATCAATCCATTTCTTTTCTCATCAGGTTGAATCCTAATGACGGATTCATTGCATTTGATTCTACCTGTGTTGCTTATTAACGCAACTACAGCAGTAAGAATCTGTACATTGATCTTTGCACAGACTGCCACTTAAGCTGGACCTTCATTTTTCTTAGAGATATGTTCAGACTAGGGATGAGGCACTGGACTCAATTTGCAATGCCAATGAACCAAATTTGCACTTTCCAAACCTGCTCATGTGTAAGATCCAGGGCATGGGCAGCAGTCCACTAAGGCTTGGATGCTGGGACCAGGGCACAGGCGCAAGGTGAAGTCCTGCAGCAAGGTCAGGAGAGGAGGCACATCCAACACTGGAGACATTCAGAAAGAAACTGGACAGCCATCTGAGTGGGGTGGTGTAAACTGGTGTTCTGCAGCAGCAGGGAGTCAGAACCATGGCCCTCAGAACTCTACTATTCTGTGATTTGTTTAACAGTCCAAGGTCAAAACAGTGAGACAATACAGTTCAGAGAAACATATACATAGTCCAAGAGCAAAGTCCAAGAATACAGTCTAAGGTCAAGCAAGCAGTCACATTCTGGAGCAGACACCTGGGAAAGCAGGGTCAGGCTGAGACAAGGATGGAACCAGGAACAAACCAGACCAGACTGGAACAGGGCAGGATTCAGGCAAGGAGATACACAAAGACAGTTGAGATACACAAAGGCAAAGACAGCTTGCTTGCTTGCTTGCTTGCATGGAAAATTCTGCTGCAACATTCAGAGATGCGTGGATTTTTCCAAGCCCCTATGTTCTGGTCTGCATACTGGTGTGGGATGGGCCAATTTATTTTTGAATGAATAGTGGATGGACCAAATTTCTTACCAAACTGTTCCAGGTAAGAGAGCTTAGAAGCAAATGGGAAGCAACCACCACCACCACCACCACCACCACAAGCTCGACAAAGGGGAAAGTGGTTGTGTGCAAGTGGCAGCAAATAATATCCGCTGACAACACTGTCATTCCTGAGGCATTCTTGAGCACCATGAAGTATTTGATCACAATTTATCAGCTAGTTAGTTAATTCAAGTATTGCATGTCTTTGGACGGGTGGGGATCTGGACAGGGTAAAAGAGTTTCCCATGTCAGGATAATCTTTGGATGTTCACATCTAACAGTGCCCAGTTGTGAGGTGACCAATGTGACCCTCCACACACACACACATACACGCTTCACAGCTAAGGAAAGAACTGCATGGTCTTGGCCTCTGAGAATGAACAACCTTGGAGATGGATTTTGGAGTCAGGAAGGGCAGGAGAAAGGGCTGCCATGGTACTGAGCATTCTGGTGGCATCTCAAAAGCCATCTATTTTGCTCTGAAGCGTGTCACTTAGCTGAAAAAGGCTAAACGTTTTGAAAGAGGGGAGGAACATGGGGGCAACCTTCAGCTCTGTGCTCCTTCCATCCTGCACAAGATATTCATAACACCCCTGAGCTCAGAGGGCAGCACCGCAGGATTTTGCTGGCGCCTTCCCTGGTATGTGGTAGGTTACATATAATGCCATGGTTCTTCAGCAGAATAAGGGTCCATCCCACATAAAAGGATGAAAATAGGTGGGGAAAGATGCAATTGTAGTTCAATGCATGGGCCACACAACATTACATTTCATTAACACAAATATATTCAGGATGTGGTTCTTTCAAAGAGGACTAATTTCCCTTTTCACAATCTGAATCCAGTATGTTATAAATCTGTACTCCTTAAAGCTTGAACCATGATATTAATCTGCTTCATACCTGTTTAACTCAAGTCCCCATCCAGCAATTAAAGAAGGGCCATTAGGATGTGATTCATGATATATGCATAATGGTTAGAATTACTGTGGTAATTAAAATATAAATTCAGCAAGCACTGCTAGGGGGTTCAGTTATTCTCTACGTCTTCAACACAAAATCAGGAGCTGACCAGATTATAAATAGACTGGTTAATACAAGTTCACAGGGCAACGCTAATTAGCCAATTCATCCTTCTTCACTTGGATTAGGCAGGTGGGTTCAGATAACTGGCTTTTCCACAGTGCCTGGTTACTTGATGGGAGGATTCCATCCAGACATTTAATATAGTCATAGGTGCACATATCCCCTATCTTTCCACACACCAAATGTGGGGAATTGCAGGCTATATCTGGGTTGTGCAAACTATACTGATGCCAGCACACAAGCACTCTCCATCTCACAGCTCATCACATGTCACATCTCACTGTCTCTCTTTTTTCTTCCTCCAGTGTGCTTCGTCCATAGCTCACAACTCGGAAAAGAAATGCACAGATCTCCCAACTAGATATAGTCTAATAGTCATGGGAACTCTCTCCATTGTCTGCAATGAATCAAAGCACATCGGATTTTGTATCCCCTTTTAGAAACAAATAACAACCAAGCTTGATGAATCCATGACATAATCATTCAGCATATCCTGTAAGACAGTTTTCTTAAGCAAGGACTTCAAATGCCACACCAGGTAGGTGGCATGACCCAAGACTTCATTCCTGAGATGGTCATTCCACCTGTTGCAACTTGAAGTAAAGCAAGATGCATAAATGACTCTCATTTTGTCTTGTGGCAAAAGAGAGAACTGAGAAATGAATAAAATTGTGGATTTGACAGTGAGAACACCATATGCAAGAAGACGTACTTACATCTGGCCCATTCTGGAATGTCTTAACAAGTTTTCTCTCCATGTGTACTCTAGCACATTCTTAAACTCAGTAATGACATAGGGTGACATGGGAATAATCAGCACTGTGCTGCACTAGCTAATTTCGTGTTGGTTGATTTCTCATCCACAAAATAGTTATAGGAAAGGCCTGCGAAGAGACTCAAGATGATAATCGTGGAGGAGGGCATTATGCTGCTGCTAACAGAATAGGCAGAGTTAGACACGATCAGTAAGATGCTGCAGATGGAAAGTGGCTCTGAGCTCACGGGGAGTCCGACTGCAGAAAAATAAAGCGTCCTTGGCAACAAGCTTCACCAAGTCAGTGCTGGACTGCAGCCCCAGATGTGTTGCACTGGATCACCCAGTATGACTCAGCCAGCCACGCTGGCTCCATGCACCTGGGAGGCACCAGCCTGGGAAAGGCTGTTCCACACAGACCATCAGAAGTCTAGGGGAAGAGTTCTGCCCAGGGTTGGGGCAACTCACCCCACATTTAATACTTCCATTTGAAAATGGGGAGCTGTTTTTCAATAAGAGTGATAATAATGCATCTCACTAGAGCTCTTCCGGTTTCTAATTGTCTGAGAATTTTAATTTAATTTTTGTTTTTCATAGAATGCCCTGTTCTGAAGGCAGTATAGAAAACCAACCAACCAACCAACCGGCAGCTGCCAATCAAATGGTGATGTAAGAGTAGTCACCCCCAAATTCCACACCCTAGCCCAGAAAATGTATATGAAGGGAGGCAGTTTAGTGGTTTTGAAAATGTGGCATAGCTTTAGCCCTGAAACACTAGCCGGTGTCTTAGATTTGTTGCTATATGATATACATAGGTATGGGGGAGCATTCAGTAATTGGCATCCTCAGTTGCCATCTGATATAGAACAGGTTTACTATCATAGTGAGAACCAGAACTATTTACCAATGCAAGCCCAATTTCAAATGCTCACATTTCCTTCTAATTCAAATGCAAACCAAACATATCAAAAGCAAAGGCAACTGCAGAAGCAAAGCCACTCTAGCAATCTCCCCACATTTGTTTTCCAACTCAGGGCATAATCATTAGCCTGTGAATGGATCCATGATGGGGAAGGACCAGATGACTGCGCAGAGAAGGAATCTGCTACCCTCCCTTAGAAGTAGAAGAAGTGGGCATCCCCTCTGTTGCAGGCTGGTTTCTTTGATCCTGAGAAAGCAGTCTCCTAGTGAGCACATTCACACTCATGAGTCAATGAAATAAACAAGGAAATTTGTGGAGCTGGAGAGACACTGAAAGGGAGTCCTTGAAGAAGAAAGAATTCAGTGGTTGTTTTTGCTTAAACTGAATGAAGTACAGTTGGACCCCTTCCTGTTAGCTTTTGGGTTGGGAAATTGCAACCTGCAGGCCATGTATAATGCTTAGCCTTATCTCTTATGGGAAGAAAGAGGGAGGGAACTCACTGTCTGCATTCTTTCGGCTTCAGCTCTATCCATCATCTGATATCACCAATCCCTGGTACTTTCCCCCTCCCAATTGATTTTACCAATGGGCCACATGCCATGTCCCAGCCCTAGATAAAGCCAAAGAGATCCCAAGGCTTGTCCTTTCCCCTTCCCTCTATTAATATTTAGCAACAAGGATTTTTGAGATTGACTATCAAATCAAGTCAGCCCATGAGATGTTGGTGCTACATCTGAGTGAACCAGCCCTGTGTGTAGAACAGAAACTATGACAAAATAAAGAACTTGGAATGTCAGCTAATGAATGAAAATAAAATAATATGCTTGGAGCAAAGGCACACACAAGTCATTCTGGTATGTATCAGATAAATGTACCAGTGGCTCATGAAGTCATGTGAACTGTACTGCAAAAGGGATTCTGTGATTTGCTGGGCAGGTTTCCTCATTCATCTAGAAAGAAAAAGTGGGAGGGAATGTTCCTGATGGGCCAGGTGCTGCCTTCTGGCTTGTTTAGCTTGAAAGAAGGATTTTCCTCTAGGAAAATAATAACACAGGCAGCTAGAATTTCCCAGAAGCCCCACTGTGGGGTAAAAGCCAGGTGAGGTCAGAAGTTAAAAACCACCCTGTCCAAGCTGACAAAAAATGGCGGGGAGCTTTTTTTAAAAAATAGAACAACACATTCACCCACCCCTGCCTGTCTCCCTTTTCTGGAGAGCAGAGTTTTACACTTGTCCTTCACACAAATAACCCGAGGGTGGGAATTATTCAGAAAGCTCATGTTTGACACCCCATCTGTTCATTTCTGACAGCGATATATAATGTAAAGCTATAAAAACTTGAAAAATAATGCAACATAAAAAGGGATTGACTCGGCTCCAAGAGGCCATAAACGGTAACAAATACCACTGTGTGATTTATTTTGTGCTGTAATCTTTACAGTAAGTCATCTTTCAGACATTTCCTTGTGACAGGTTTTAATAATATTAATGCCCAGAGCAATCCAAATCATCGCCAATAGACATATTTATCAAGCTGCCAATCCAAGTAAATGAAATTCTATAAGCAATAATGTAACATGTTAAAAGGGAGCTAATAAAACAAGTCAGCGGAGAAATATTACTTCAAAGAATTCTCCTCTCTCTCTCTCTCTTTCTAATCTGTCCCTGAATGTTATACAGCCAACATGCAAATCTTTTTTCCCCTTTCATGATTTATCACTCCAAAAATATCAGTGACCTTTTGGCAGACTCCTGCATAGCCTCTCCTATGCATTCATAAAGAGTGCAATGCATCCTGCCAGATTAAGCGAATGCAGAAGTCCTTGTATTATTGTATTCCCTCCACCCACACACATCCCGACCCAACTTGCCTTTGGACCAGAATGTAATGGATAGCATCAAAGAGTACGATCTTAAGTCTTGAAGATTTATGAAAAAGCTCGATGTGCCATATTGCACCTCAGCTACTCAACAGGTATCTATGAGCAATTATCCAGATGTTAGATAATTTTCAATTAAGCAGGAACACAAATCGGTATGTGCTTTTTTCTTTACACCATGATTTGTCTTTCCTCTAACTCATGCTTGACATGGTTAGAAGATTCAGGTACAAAAATAAAAGGAACCATAGGAGAGAAACCAGCATGTGTTGCTGGACCCGATTTCTTTCTGCTGTTATGTATCAAATGGCACCTCCACAGCTACATTTGAACACGTAACAGCAATGAAATACAAGCCCTGATGGCTTCAGCCAAAAGGGGTCAGCTAAATGCAGAACAGGTGTGCCACACAGCCGAAGAAAGTGTGGACTTCCTTGTTCCTCCAAAAGAGAAGATTTTTTAAAAATCTGAAATTCTAAGAAAGATGTTATGCTATTTAATTCATCCCACATGTTAAGAGTAACCAGCCTTCTTCCTACCTAATATTCAGTTTTGTAATGTATACAAAAGTAGAGCTATAATCTAGTTCTTTTAGGGCATTATCAAAGTCTGTCTAGTAACATAGCATCCCCACATTTCTGCCTTTTACAATTTCCTTTTTTTTTGTAAATGAAACCGTGCCTGGGGTAAGAAAATGTCTCAAAATATGAAAAGGAATAATTCTGCGGGTGCTTTTATATCCCAAACAAAAGGCCTCAATGACACAAAGGATAGTTAAATATAACTTACTCTTTCTTGAAAGCCAAGGTTCTGAGCTAAAACTTCCAGAAAACAGAATTAAAATCCATTGGAAGAAAGCTCATCATCATCATCATCATTTTATGGTGGTTTAAACTCTATAGACCAAACTATTGTTAGGAAGAGTGAAGGTAATAGCATAGTCTCAAGAACTATGCATTTTTAAATTGTCTGTACAAGCTAAAAACAGCAAGCCCATTTCATGCCTATTGAAACCTCCTGGGAGATACATTCAGGCAGAACAAAGATTGTCTTGCCTGAGTCACTCTTCTCTGGGGTTAAAAATGACCCCTTTTGCGATCAGTGCTAGTTCTCATATTGATGCAGAAGGCTAAACTGCTTTCATGATGTAGGAAAGAAGTATCCAGCCTCAGATCACTCACTTTCCTCATGCTTGGGCTTCCTTTATATTAATCTGTCACAAACAATAGTCAGAAGTCAAACTTGAATGCTTTGTCTTTACTTCATTCACATACCACAGCCAGGACAACCCACCAGTTCTCCTGGTACTTTAAAGCAAAACATAATTGCAGACTCCATCAGTTTAAACTGATGATATCTGAGCTAGCTGTGACTCACCAAGTAAGAGCTTTGGATTATGAATGAAAATGCTGACCCAGTATGCAGCTGATATGAAAAAGGCAAATTCCATGTTAGGTATCATTAAGAAAGCAATTGAAAATAAAGCTGCCAAGATCATATTACCCTTCTACAAATCTCTGGTGCAACCCACACTTAGCAAAATGAGTACAGTTCTTGTCATTGTACCTGAAAAAGAGGGTAGTGTTGAGCTGGAGGCAAGAAAAATCATCAAGGGGCTGAATGGAGAAACTCCACTATGAGGAAATATTAAACATTGGAGCATTTATAGCTTGGAGAAATGGCATGTGAGGGGAGCCAGGTACAGGTATACAAAATTATACATGGTGTGGGGGAAAGGAGATTTTTTTTTTTTTTTTTTTGCTCTTTGATAATGGTAGAATCCAGGGTCATTCTATGAATCTGACTGTTAGGAGATCCAGGACAGAATGAAATACTTTCGTGATCCAGGCCACCAAAATACCAGATGAAAAGAATAGCACTATTCCACCTCCACTACATCACCTTCACCATCACCATCACCGTCGCCAAGGTAAACTCCAAGGTAAACCATCCCATCTTGAAGGCCTCTAGTGTGAAAGAGCCCACCATCTCCCTAGGTCATTGCTTCCATTGTCCTACTGCTCTAACAGTCAGGATCACCCCGCCCCCCAGTATCGAGCCAGCTTATGACTTCCTGTAGTTCGAGACTGTTATTCCATGTCCATCTGGGATGATAAAAAATAATAAATAAATAAAAATCCTGTTCTTCCTCCTCATGACAGTCTTTCAAGAACTTGAAGTATCCTCTCATGTCTCCCCTCAGTCTTCTCTTCCGAAGACTAAATATGCCTGCTTCTTTTCATCTCTCCTCATATGGCTGGGTTATGGGAAATCGTGTGGGCTTGGTTCTTCACAAGATGGGAAAAGGGTGGGTGCAATGTACTAAATAAATAAGAAGGCCATGAATGGCAATGAATGGTGATGGGCTTTTGGCATCCCTCCTGATCCCTGGGGGAAGCAAGGAATACTCAAAAATACTTCTATTAAGAACATTGTTGAGAGGCAGAAAAGAGAACTCACATTTTCCTCTGCAGGAAAGTTTAAAAAATGAATTGAATTCATGTTTTTTCCCCTCAGCCCTGCCCCCTCAAAATGTCATGAGTTCTCAGCATGTGTGGCCATTGGTCATCCTGAGATGAGCCGAAGGGAGATGACATCAAAGACCTCTGGGGAAGGCTCTTTTAAAGTGTAGCGAAGAAATGTGTTGCAGTAGTCGGAGTGATGACTTAGGAACAGAACGGCCCAAGTTCAAAGCCTTGCTCATCCATGATGCTCACAGGGCAACAGGAGGTCATATTTTAGTCTAACCAAGGCTGTTATAAGGATGGAGAAGTGGGGTCAGTGAGAGAAATAATGGTTGAGTTCAATAAAAGCAACAAAAAGGAACTCTGGATTTCCCAGGTCACTCAAGTGCTACCAGTCCTCTCTGAAAGCTAAAAGTCCTGTGGGATCCCCACAAGGAAAAGACCATTCTTAGTAGATAGAGCTAGGACAACACTCACTAGAGTAATCTCCTTCACAGCCATTCGATGGTGGGAGTTAACTTCAAGGTCCAAGGAAGAATGACTTCCCTCTGTGTTTCCCCTCCTCTTGTGAGGGCTATAGAACATCTGACAATGAAAATCCTCTCCCCTTTCAAGTTAAACAGCTGCAAAGATTTCAGCAGTATCTGTAATCCCCAAGGTGTAATCCCACAGTATGGAAACTCGCTTCTCTTAAATACCTCCCTCTGGCATAATTGACTTTTCATGCACATTTTAATAATGATATTTCAGCAAGTTGAGAGAAGACCTCCCCCCACCCTTTCTTCTTCAAATTATGTTATGGCCAAAGGGAGGAGGGGAAAGACACTGTCATAAACTTAATGATAATTTCCCTTCTGAATGAGTTAACACAGTGGGGTGTGCGTGTATGTGCAAATGCACACACATGCACACACGTGTGTATGAGGGTTTATTTGCATGCCACTGCAAGATGTATTTGGATGGCCACCCAAGTACTTACCATAGCGAGTACAATCACATATTGGCCACCTTGATATTTAATGATAGTTAATTATGATCTAATTAACTGTAGAAATGTGCCCATATAATAGTTGTATATTTTGCCTCTTGAGACAAACAGTTAACTTTGTGGGGGTGGTGAAAGGTGACTCTCAGCTGGGAAATCATCCCACCTTCTTCCTCCAGCAGCACCATGGTCACCAGTTTGATCTGCCCATGGCTGCATATGCCTTTGTGGGGTGATGGGGGAGACCCACTTGAAATCTGCTCACAGAACTTTCCATGTTGTTGGCCTGTGTTTATGGGCAGTGGAGTCCAGTAGAGGCTTGTGAAGATCTCACACCCTGTGGACTGTGCCCCTCATTTCTCTTGCATGCTTTAGAATCCTGAAAAATAACCTACACCATCCTGGGGTCCTAATTGAAGTTAGAATCTGCCTTGACTTCTAGGGTGCAATAATATTACACAGAGTAGTAAACTTTACTTACCTTAACTCTTCAGTTCCTTTGAGTGTTACAGATTATGCAAGTTTTCCTCAAGAACTGCTCCCCTATGTTAATGTGTGTAGGATTACATCCTCCACCTCCAGTCCTAATCCCCAATTGTATTTAGGATTGCAGCAATTGATGTCATCTCCCCCGCCCCTCCCCGTGAGGCAAGGAACACGATTTTCAATTTGTTGAAATCTGTAAAACTATGAAGGTACTCACAAAGCAGACACAACAACAATAACCATAGTTTACAGAGTGCTAGACTAGCACAAGAGAGACCCAGGTTCAACTCCAACACAACCATACAAGGTCATTGGGTGTAGGAATATACAAGAATCCTGTTGCTTTTTGCAAATCAGGCTAACATGTCCCATTCAGAATCCTAGGCATGCATGTGAGCTGAAGTATAAGCCTCAGGAATGCTCACAATTTCCCAAACTTGTGATAGTGTTCAGAAGTGTGCACTTGCACAAGTGTGCCTTTTCCTCTCCCTTCAGTATGTGTTTTCATGCTTCAGCTTACATATTGTTTATATTTAAACTGGAACTCAATAGCACAGCCTTTAAATTATGGTACACCTGGTCCATGTCAGGCCCTTAACTAGAAGAAAGTTGGTCACCCTGAGCAGATGCCTTAGGGGATGTTTTTATTCCACTTCAGTTCCCCATATTTGTGGGAAACATATGTTGTGGTGAGTAACACACATGCAACAGGGTACAAGATCATGTGCTACAGTGTAATAAAGGTGTGATCAATATGGGGACCTGAGTATTCAGGGCTCTAAAATTGTTCATCATAGTGAGGACTGGGAAAGTTCTGCCCCTTTCAGGACTGAACCATGCTTTGTCGGCGTAGCCCTTACTGGAGGGGAAAAAGAAGAATTATGGTGGTTCTTCCTTGTCTCCTTGAAACCCTAATCCTGAATAGGACTCTGTGAGAATTCCATTTGGAGGGTGAACATGTAATGGATTTTACAGCTTTGGCCCTAATAGATTTGATTCTGTTTCTCCTGACCATGTTGATATGATCTTCAATCAATCAATCAATCAATCAATCAATCAAATATGCATATTTTGTTCCGGTTTTGTTGTTGTTGCTAATTTGCACAAATCAAATTTGCATGCACATCTTGAAATTTGTGCAAATGGACCATTCTTCTAAAAATCCCAGTTTCTTTGCAAGTGAGAAGATTCAGCTGTTTGATATTTGTAGTCTTGCCTCATCCGTTTTCTTGTATGCTTTTGGCTATAAGTTAAAGAACCCAAGTGGAGTAGGTAATATAAAAGAAACTTATAAAGTGAAATTGCATATAGGCTAATTTGCAAAAGTTGCAAGGCACAGGGAGAAAATGGTAGGAGGAGGAATCAATTTGTGCAATTCAGAAGCAAGTCAGGAAAAAAAAAGGAGACACCATTAATGCATAAAGAGCACCAGACTATGTACTGCACAGATTTAGGAAAGCAAATGGAAGGGAACTTTGCACAAATTTAAAGGTTTCTCATTTACTCCCTTTCTGTCCATTTGATTTATGCAAAATGATTCCTACTTGTCTCATTATTACTTTTTGCCATGGTCGTTCTTGCCATGCATAAACTATCCCATAAGCAGCCTTGCTTTGTCAATGTCCTTATGGTTTACCTTGTCCACTGTAGTGTGTCCCTTCACAGCTAAAAGGAAAAGTTTTCCAAGGCTAAGTCAGGATAAAATCAAAATGAATTTTATTGGGAGCCATAGGAAAATAAAATCTCCAGGCTCCCTTCAGGAAATGATCTTCCTAAACATGCTCACGAGTGTCTGAACTAGTTAAAAATGATGTCCGAAAGACCTGTCATGTCTCTGGCTGGACTGCTTTACTTATTAGTTGTCCACATCCTTTGCCTGAAGCGGAGGAGGGACTGGTTGATGGAGATATGTGGTGGCAGCTAGGTCTTGAACCCTGGGCCTGAATGTATTAATCTGGCCATTGATCATGATATACCATAGAATTTCCACATTTTCCCCTTCACTCATGATAAGCTCTTCCAGTCACATCCAGTCACTTCTGCTATAAGATATTAAAGTACCCAAGGGCTTTCAAAGAAAGAAGCAGAGCTGCACTTCTTCTATTTGCTTCCTACCCAAATGATCCAAACCAGGATATGCTTTGTATTATTTGTAGCACTCTGTCTATCTTACCTTTCACTTTCTGCAGACAGATTTGAGAGAGGGGGAATCCCAAGGGTTCGTGAACTTGCCGGATATTGATCTGGGAGGCTCAGAAAGTCTTGCAAAGCTTTAAACTTCCCTGGAATTAAAAATAAAATATCAAATGAAGCAAAGGGAAATCTTCTTTTCCTTGCTCATTTGCCCACACGCAATAGCCTGGAGTGAGCTGGAGGTACGTTGATGTCCTCTGCATTCGAGCAAGCAATTCCACGAGGCTGCTCATGGTGGCAGCCAAGTTAAGTGAAGTGTCACTGTTCAGCCACACAGATTGCCTCAGATTGGTATCGGAGCTGGCACTGACACATTGCAGCTTCCCACCTGTCCTCCTCCTCACCACCACCAAAATTGTTCTTACTGGTTTTCTCACTGACTCTGCTTTGGACCAAAGGAGATGCATGAGTAAATGATGGTGCTGGTGAGTAAGAGAAGCAGGAGCTAGCCCTTGCTCACTGCTCCTTGTCTTTCTGTCTGGAAAGCAAGCAGGCGGCCACTGTGGTGAGGATGAGCAGGAGCACCCTCAGGTCATGGTGAACATGATGGGGCCATCAATGGGTGGAGCCACTGAGAAGGGGCATCCATACTTCAGTGATGCAGGACATGCTTGCATGCAAAAGGCGCTAGGTTAAGCCTCTGGCATCTCCAACCTGAGCTGCATGAGACACATCTAACATCCTGGAAATTCAACGGTGGTCACTGTGGACCCGAGAAGAGTTGGATGGTGCTTGGTTCTGTGGGTGCCAGTTGATAGGCTGCATCAGGTATAACCAGCATAGCCAACAGCAAGGGATGGTCGCAGTCTACCATCTTCATTCCCTAACCCTGATGTAGACCATTTCAGGCTAGGTGGACCAATGGTCTGATTCTACATGAGGCAATTCACTGTGTTTCTTTGCCTGAGCTCACCATTGCAAAACTCCATCCACGTATTAGAAAATTATGCAACAATATTAAAGCGGTTAACTAACATCTATAGGGATGGGCAAATGAGTGATGTTTGAGATCAGCGGGATTCTCCAACATATTGCTATTTATTCCCAATTCCTGTTCCTGTTTGCGATCATTTATTTGTTTTGTGCGAATTGGAAACTTGTGCAAATCAGACGGCAACTATATGGGAGGTTTGCAGAAATCTTCCCAGGGTTTATTCCACTCTCCAGCCGAACATGCTTCATGCAACTGTTTTTTAAAAGTGCCCTGGAAACTAAGTGTGTGTGCATGTGCCTTCTTTTATTGTTATTCACACAATGGGGATGGAAGGGCTGCACTGAATTCTCATGAATTCGAAAATAATTCTTGGACTAAAGCCTGCAACTCCCCAAATTTTTGCAAATTGAGGAATTTGTGCAAACTTCTTCTATGGACTGAAGTAGGGCTGATTCAATGTAGTGAGGGGATTTGCACTAATTAGCCTGGGATTTGGAATGACACAAATGTAAGCATGCATTTGACAATTTGCCAGTTTTTTCAGTGAAGGCAGCCTGCTCTCACATCCAGGCCTTTGAATGGGACATGCTCACATGTTTTATGAGCAAAAGTGAAATTCCCATCTCCATTAATCCCTTCAAAATGCCTCCCAAGTGATCTGTCTTATTATTCAAATAAGATAAGATAAGAATGGACTGATAAGGAAATATTTAAACTGCCACAACACATACAAAAGTAGCCAATGACTACCCAGGCAACAATTATTGGCACCCACCCAATAAACTATATTTCTCCAATATTTCTTGGGTCGCTTTAGACAGTATGGTAAAACAACCACCCCCATCCAGCCAACATTCCCCCCCTCCCAAAAAAAGGATAACCATTTGAAAGCACTCCACAACCCTTGATCAGCAGCCTCGTGGAAATATGCCTCCATGCATCCCATGTAGCCCAGTATTTTGCAGATATTCTGTGCTTAGTATTTATCATGTCATATTTGGAATATCCATATGTAGCCATGGAACTTGCTGCCCCAAGATGCTTACAGCGAATATGGATCGTTTTGTAAATGAATTATACAAATGATTGGAGGAAAAGGCAATCAAGAATCATAGAATAGTAGAGCTGGAAGGGGCCTGGAGGCCATTGGGTCCAGCCCCCTGCTGGTGCAGGACACCAAGGCTCATCGTCCTCCATCTTATGGTGGGGTGCGATGCACTCATGCCCTCGGTGCAGTCTGACCTGTAGCAGACTGGCTGCTGAACTAGAGCGGCACATCATGTTTGTCGGTTGTTATGACTTTGAGCCACATTCTGCATAAAGCATGGGGTTTTTGTGTTATGCTGTTTAACCACAGATTGGTATAAACAAGCTTGTAGTGTGAACACTAGGAAGAAATAATCACAATGATGTTCTTCAGAAGACTGTTCTGATATCTCTCAGGAATATGATATGCCAACAAGCCCATGCGTGTGCGGTTCTGTGACATCATGATGGGATGTGAGCTTCTGTTATTTACAAAGGAGTCTAGCAGCTAAGTTAGCAGTGGGGCTTGCCTGCCATCTGCTGTTCAAAGGAGAGATGAAGATACATTTCAAAATGAACTCTTGAAAAGAGTAAGGGTAGAAATTACAGCCCAAACTGCAAGGTGAGATTTTTATGCGATGAAGTCGTCCTCTCCTACAACTTCAGGTGGCATGGGAGACAGATGTCCCTATTAACAGGGGTCATACGGGCAGCACACTCATTCTTATCCTCACTTAGGTAGCTGGTGAAGTAGGTTAGCAGGAGAGAAAGAGAGGAAATCCATTCCCTTTCCTAATAACCCTCAAGAGGGAAAAATATCATTGCCTATCAAATCAAATGAGAATGGCTGAAAATACCATGCGGGACTTTTCCAGCACATCACTGGCTCTAATCAGTGTCATTCAGGCATATTGGTGTTTACTGGCTAATCACCCTCACAGACATCAGTAGCTTGCTTAGGTGTGGATTACCTGTCAGAAACTTCATGCTCACCTGATACTGACTGATGCACCCCTTGGCTCTACTGCTACCACCTGATATAACAGGAATTTCACCACTCCCCAACACCTATCATTGGTGTTGAGATTGTGCGGGGGGGGGGGATTACCTGAGTTTCAAGATGCTTCACCAACCTGTGATATTTATGTAAGTGCTACATGTGTTGTAGTCCCAATTCTGGCACAGAACATGTCAAATCAGTGAAGCTCTTATTATAACAAATCCAAAATTGGGAGAAAAATGGGAAGCAAAAAGGCTTCATTAAGAATAGCAACATTTGTCAATGCTAGTGGGAAGCACTGTTCAGATTCCCACAGGTGCATATTCGAGTTGGTCAGACGAATCTAGCCTGCTAGATTCAAGATGAAGGGCTTAGGTTGCAACTATGGAGGCTTATGTTATAGCTCAGGCCTTATTGACCAATGCGTGCAGCTCCAACTCATGCACCAGGAACAAGGCCTGCTGAATGATCCCAGTGCAGATGCATGAAGCCACATTCTTGACTCCTTAAGTAAGCATTTGGAGACTCCTGAATAATGCATTTTGGTTGTGGCATAGCTGCTTAGTCAAAGAAAGCTCACGTCAAAGAAATGAGAAAGAAATGTCAAAGAAAGCTCATGCCGCAAAAGCTGTAAATGGAATCCGTAATGTTTCGCAAGACATTTGTTTTTGCTGCAAGGGGCTCTCACGGTTTCCTCACGGGAACTACAGTCTATGCATACATCACTCATAAAGGGTATTTTCAGTAGTATCACTATAAAATTCCTTTTGCCACGCATGTTAACATTGCTAATGCTCCGGCCTGTGATATCACACACATCTAAGACTATGGAACTGCTGAGATCTTTTCTCTGTACTTCAGCCACACTCATAAATCATCCCTCATCAATGCTCACTAGGTTAACAAATGCTGTGCAAAATACTAGCTGTGTAATCCATGTCTGACCATATGCAGTTATGCCACTCTAAAATAAAGTGCAAGATTACCAGAAACCGAAAATGTTCTTCGCGCATTCGCTTTGCAACGGCACTTCCCAATTTGGTCTGGATTTTTGATGTCACTGTGGCACTGCTTACAATAATAACGAGCCCTGGGCAACAAAAGCAAGGGGAAATGATGTAATTAAATTTAACTTTTTAAAAAACGGATTAAAATAGGGGGCACAGCAATTCTGTGGGGTCTGGTGACTTGTGTTAAGCAGCGGAAGGCCCAGTACTTTCAAATCATTAAATTTCTCTTGCCAGAGCAGCAGATGTGTGTTTGAACCATCAGGTTGTTGCCTCCACTATTCCTCCTGCGGACATGTATACACATACATTAATTTGCACTTTCATACACCCCTGTGTCCTTTTTGTCTTCTTTCAGTCAAGTCCAAAGTCCACCCTACCACTCTCTGGAGAGGGAGTACGAGTGCATGCGTTATGATGGGGTGTGCGTCTATGGAAGGCATCTATGGGGCACAGCTGGGACAATGGTGCCAAATTATGAATGTGTCTGTGCAAACACATGTGCATTATATGAGGGTAAGTGACATTAAAGCAGGGGTAGGCAATTGCTTTGCTTGGTGGACTTATTTGGCAATTTGAAAAACTATCCTGGCTGCCATGGGGGAATTGTAAAGGACAGATAATCCACTCCAAAAGAATGAATATGAAGCAGAGGTGCTCAGGCCCCAGCACGGTAAACAGCACAAGAATCAAAGCATGAGCAGGATTTTATTGCATCACCATTACAGAGGCCAGCAGGAAAAGGTGGTGGTGCAGTTTAGGTGTGTGGAATGTCAGGGGGTGGAAGGGGTGGCAGCATTGGCACCCATAGGGATTATGTTTCCAGCCCTGCATTAGGACAACTAGAGTAGAGAAAATGATGATCTTCCTTCTCATCACCCCCTACTCCAGCACACACACACTCTGACCATAATAATTACTTTGGAGTCAAAAGAGTAATCATTTGTATAACTCTTCCTCTGACATTTCTAATATCTCTTCTTTCTCTTCTCTTTTTTGGGGGTGGTTGGTTGGTGAAACCTGCATCCACAGACCTATGTTGTCACAGACATAGGTGACAACCCTATGCCTGAAATCCACTCTAAAGGTGAAGCATTTGGAATGGAATTCAAATATTTGATCTGGAATGTAAATAATTAAGCTACCTTCTGAGTTCCTTCGTGGATTTGGCAATGAAAAAGCCCATTGTGTTGGAATGGAGTTGGATCATGGAAGTTGGGTTGATGAGGATACTGTGGTCAAAGAGAAAAGCAAAACAAAAAGTTATTTCAAACTCCCTTAATGCCCTGCCCAAACTCACCCACCCAGATATCAATTCCTTGTAGAAAACAGGTGGTGATGGAGTGGGCTGATGGTCTGAGTAAGAAAGAGGAGAAGATGAGGTTATTCCACCCCCCCCCACCCCTAGAGCACTGCTTCCCCAAGTTAAATAACCCAAATTCCCAATCTTGGTAAGTTAATTGTCTTCGAAAAGCAAGTACTGGGGTGGAGATGGGGGCATATGTGGTGTGTTAACTTAAAAATAAGGTTGGATCCAGCCTCAGTTATGCTTATAGTGGACTGATTGTGCAGATTTTTAAAGTTATTGGTAATTCCCCTGCCATATCAAGACACAAGGTACATGACACAGCACCCCCTCCAACCCTTTCTTCTGATATTCTCCTTTAGGAGTTTCTTTGCTTGGAAATACAATCCAACTGTGACCAAGAGAACAAACATAACTGGATTCCACATTCCAATGGTAACTGGGAAGTCCTGGATGAAAGCTCTGATGAATTGCTCCACACAGAGGTGAGCCATTTTCTGAAGCAGATGATTTAATTCCAACCAAAAGATTTAAGGGCAAGTGTGCTATTATCGTCATTAACCCCTGCTACACAGAAGTGCTCAACAACATTGTCGATCACCTATTTCCATGAACGCTAGATCGAAATTCAATAGCAAGCAGTATGAGATTCAGCTTCACAAAGCACAACCTAAGAAAAGAGAGGAATATCTGTTAAAAAAAGGAAACACACAAATAAACAGAAAGGGAATGTTTCTGTTGTTGAAAATTAAAGAGTCCTTAGTTCTACTGGAACCTCTGTGTCCAAATGGCTTAACATATTGTAATATAATTGTTATGCTATTGTGGGGGGAAATGGGATAAGCCAGGCCTGTACAGATTGGATGGGCTCCACCTGAACCAGAATGGAACCAGACTGCCAGCAGCTAACATTAAAAAGGTGGCAGAGCAGTTTTAAAACTGAACTCTGCTTGGGGAAAGCCAACAGGAGCTTGGAAGCAGCCAGTCTGGGTCAAATCATCCCTAGTGGATGAAGGGGAAGACGTTTCAGATTGCTCAAGTGAATAAGTAGGTAAGGGTTAGGGTTAGGGTTAGGGTTTGCCTCCAACAAAGGCAGTTTTTAAGAATGAGGGACTTCAAGTATCCACACATTGACTGAAAAACGCATGTTCCAGGTCTGATAGAGAGGTTAAATTTCTGGATGTCACAAATGATTGTGCCCTAGAGTGGTTATTCATGAAACCAAGCAGTGGGAAGACAAACTTGGATTTAGTCTAAGTGGACTAGTGCTTGCTCAGGACATATTAAAGTTGTAAATGTTAAGTCATTGGGTAACAGTTTAATATATTTGTATATTCAGCCCCCAGGAGGCGGTCCTGAGCCCATCCTGCTTGAGGGAGCCTGTGGGCAGCTGGTTTGCCACTGCGTATGGAGCACTGGCTTTTCATATGTTCTTATGGTTGTGCTGCCCCAATTCTGCATTTTCTCCACCCACTTTTGTACTTTTGCGTGATTAATTTTGAGTTCAGTTCCAGAAAATCAAAACAAAGCAGAGCAAAACAAATACAGTCTGTCAGTCTGTGGAATCCAGATGACTCAGAAATGGCAGCGTTCTATGGAATCTGCAGGTCAAATTGACAGAAATATGTGATCATTTGAATCTATTATTGATTATCTGATATCCCTAGGGGTACTCGGCCTTGGAGTACTATACCTGGACCAACATCTGTCCCGGGCAAGGTCATCTGGCTAAATGGGGGTACATGTACAATTGACAGAGGCTGGATTGACTAGGCGCTATAGAATAGGCTGGTGGGACAGAGATTACCTACCAGCAAACATCTTTGAAAGACATGTCAACAAAAGTGTTGGAAAGAAGCTGAGTCATCACTTTATATTCCTGGCCTTTTACTTCTTCTTGGTGCTTATGTAAAGTTTTCACTTTCTGTAAAAAAATATTACGATTTCAGCCCCCTACAGAATCAGGCAGTAGATTCTGCTAGAACTGGGAGCCCCAGTGGTTCATGTGTTTGCAACCATCTTGGAACGACCGCTTCCAAACTCGATGTGATGGGAGCCTAGATATGTCCCAACTACACAGACATTAAGCAGCAGGATCCAATATTAATAAGGATGTGGGATGCAGAACCCAGCTCCATGTGCCTCCTTGCAACATGCGCACCAAGTGCGTGCTTCTCTGCCAGGTGGCTCTACTACTGAGGTGAAGGAAGAAAGTACTTGGGGGAGTTAAACTGCAGGCCAGGGAAAGGCTTTTGATATTTCCCTCGATTCATTGTTTTTGGTGTTTAGTGCATGCCTCTATGTGCTTTCTGCATGTTCATAGACATCATGTTTGACATTCAGAATCAATCTGTCTGTCACATCAGGTCTGAACCTCAGAGACATTCATTACTGGTAAGAGACCAGGCTGTCTTTTATTACTTCCTGTTCAAGCCAAATTGAGGAAAAGCTCTCTGTGTTGTACTCATTCTGGATTGCTTCAGCCATAAGCTTTGAGTCACTGGTGATCTGAACTGCTACTATTTCTGTAACCACTTGAAACATGCTTCCTGGATTCAGTTATTTAGCTGGTCAAAGAAAGTATTTGAATCTTGCACACTGATTTTCATTCTTTTTCATGCCTAGTTGAGCCTCTCAAAATTTGTTGCCCTATTTGGGAACAGAGGAATATGGTGGTGGCCTGGTTCTATTTCACCAAAGGTCTCCAGAAGGAGGGGGGATACTCCAAGAACTTCTCAGGGTGGGGCTCACCAGTAGCGGTGGCAGTGGTACAATTTCTGTCTTCCTCCTCAATGTTTATTGCTTTGTTAGTGTTTATTGATGTTGGTCAGCATTTAGCCTTTTCCGAATGACTCATAGGCATGATAGCTCCAGAATGTTGTTGGGAGGTGAGACATGGTAGCTGTCTCAGATAGTGGAGAATATTGGCCGAAATTTGAGCAAAATGGCCTGCATTTTGTGTTGGATGAGATCAATTAAATTTTAAAAAATCTCTGAACTTTTCTCAGAAAATAAGTCTTAGAAATTTTGGCTCAAACAAATTATAGCCATTGGTTTGTCACTTGCTGCTCTTTTCCTAGGTGGCTACATACCATTTTACAACTGTCAACAACAGCAATATCATAATAATTTTACATTTATATCCTGTCTTTATCCTTTTTAAGGAACCCAAAGCAGCTTACCTGTTGCATTTTATCCACATAGCCACAACCTACCTGTGAGGTAGGTTGGGCTGAGAGCCAGTGATTGGCCAAAAGTCACCCAGTGAGCTTCATGACCAATGAGAATAGACCTCCCAGATTCCCTGTCCTGCATTCTAACCACAATACCACACTGGTGAGATGTAATCCTATCATACATCCAGAAAAGCTAGATTTCTAGTTGTTTTATCAAATCAGTTCAAAGACCAGATGGGAATGAACAAACATTGAACAGCAAGAGATAGTCTTGATGCCTTTCATGTTCCACAGTATAAGGAAAACTTTGATGAAAGCAAAGATTGGTCAAAAGTTCTGGCCAGCAAGTCCCATCTACTTTAGCCAACATAGCCAATAGGGAGGGATTATGAGAGTTGTAGGACAAGCTGCAATAAAGAATACAATTCATTGCAGAAGGCCCAAAATGCAAATAATTCTGAGGATGAAAATAGAATTTAAAAACACTTTAAATGCTTAACATCTTTGTTGCAATGCTATAGTTCATTTTATTTATTTAGGTTACTAATCTAGTCTAATAACCATTTATCTTGCAATAAATCCCACTGGACTCAATGGGACTTACTTTTGAGTAAATATGTCTAGTACTGCAGTTTAACCTCCCTATCTATAAAATCACCCCATGCAGAAAGAAAGAACATTATCAATCAGGCAATGATCATAAAATCGGTGAAGATGTCAAATAGCAAAGACAAATCAAACAATTTTAAAAAGAAATGGCAAGGAATCAATGCAATTCTGACATATGTATCCAGTAGACAAAAGCTAGTAAGATTCTTTAAAATGGCTTTCAAAGTCCACTTAAAGGAACTGAGCTCCCAGTTCTGAAAAGTGGTTTCACTCAGGGATGCCAGGACTAGGAAAATAATTTAGGGAACTCATAAGGTTCTCCTCAGAGGAAATATTTGCTTTATAAATCCTCCCAATTCTCCTCTGGCTTGGAGTTTGAGAAGAATTGCCAGCTTCCCATCACTTTCTCACCAAGCATCTTGTGTGTGAATGTGTGAATAAGTGTGTGTGTGTGTGTTTATGTGTTTTGGGTGAATGATGTTGGGTTCCAATTGATGAGGAGAAGGTGTCCTTTCCAAGGTCTCAATTAACAACAATGTTGCCTTGATGATTTGTCAGCCGGTGAAAAGAGAGGGCAGAAAGAGCAAAGCCCAGGGAAAAGAGTATTGATGCAGCAACCAAGGAATATGCCTCTTCTTGTTGCAAATACAGTTCAGAAACCACACCTTGTGCCAAGTGTGACAGTCAGATGAAAACCCAAAGAGGAGGGTAGCCCCTGAATAAGGAATGATTTCCCCACTGAAGCCCACCTGGTGCCATATTGATGCTTCTAAGTGTTTACTAACTCCGAATATCATATGGGGGAGAGGGGTATTCTTAGCTGTTTTGGGCAGGTTTATCATCAACATAAGTTGCTAAACTCTGGTTTTAAATTTTAGTGTAGTTTTATGAATTTGTAACTGCTATTGATATGTTATATTGCATGTTATTTACCATTGCACATCTCCCAGAGAGTTTTGGCTATTGAGTGGTACAAAAATAGCAGAGAGAGAGAGAGAGAGAGAGAGAGAGAGAGAGAGAGAGAGAGAGAGTTTTCTCCAGACAAGGCTGTGGTTTGAGAGTCCTTTTGGGACTTTTGACTCCATACACGTAGGGGGCAATGTTCACTACCAAAAGATTTTACCTTCTCTCATGTCTCTTCTGTGATGCAATGGATAAAACTGTTGAAACAGAGTATGCAAGATTCAAAAACAACTCCTGAGCTGAACATAAAAGATCAATGGGGTAATATGGTCTCTCTTTCTCCCCCCCCCCCCCCAGGTTCATACTGAGGATAAATGAGAGAAGAAATGTGAAGTACTTGGTACACTGGGAAATACAATGGAAATGAACAGCAATATAATGTCTGTGCAACAGCTAATTACTAATTCCTTAAAGTCATTAACAGCATGTGTGTTTAACTCTCCTGCGGATGTAGTTGAAATTAATTAGGTTAAATTAAAATATTCTCTCACTTCCACTGGTAATAGATGGTGTCTGTGTGTTTATTTCTTGCACTACTGAGGTTGCTTTTAGGACAACAATCCTTGGCTCAAATACTGGCATTTTTGGTATGCCCTGTTGGCTCTCATTGATGCAGCAGAAGCCAAGAGTGACTGTACTTTTCTTCCATTCTCTCATAGAAGAAAAAAATCAGTCTCTCTTATGGCTGGAACTGAAAGAAACACTTTTGGACATGCTCTTGAGCATCATCAAAATATTGCCCTGGTCCGGGGCTAGGAGGGTTCGGTTCCCCTGGATTTTTGGATCCTTATTTATTTATTTATTTGGAGTTTTTGTATGCTGTCCCAGTCGCATAAGCCTCAGGACAGCTTCCAACATAATAAATAAACAGCATATAAATAATACATATAAAATCCTCCCTCCCTCCCTCCCTCCACAATGGAATGCCCCCAGATACCCGATTTCTCCCCATTGTGAGGCTGCAATTTCAGGCTTGTAGAGGAAGCCACCACTGAGACGAGGAGAAGCCAAAGAGAGGGTTCTAGTATCAGAAAAAGCAAATTAAAATTGCAACCTTGTGGTTCTTTCTGCAGCATTGGAGGGAAGTTTCTATAAACTCTGACAAGCAGGGATTACAGACCTGTTATCTAGCTATGAGCAGAAAAGAATCTGGTTAAAGAAACAATCTGTATCATAGCAGAAATTCGGATGCTTCCTTCTGAAATGTCTTCTTTCTGGTTTCAACTCTGAATGCAACCTGATTATATCTTTAATGGTAATCAGATGGAATAGCTGTATTAACAACCCTCCAGTAATGGAGATGTTAAATTAACAGCCTATAAAAAAGGAGAAACATGAAATTACCTGAATGCCCTCTCGAATAAACAAGCTGGTCAATATTGTGGTCAGACCTGGTACCACACAACTCTGAGCTATCAACCCAAGTTTGAGTTCAGAAAAGCAAATGATACTGTCTCCTTTCCTCCAGTCCCAGTTGGGAAGCTTTGGTAGGTACACCTATTTGGTGAGACAAGAGGGAAAGATATAAAAACATGAGACATTGTAGAACAGTTCCACCATATAGCCAGCTGGGATGACTGGACTTCCCCAGAAGTCTACAAGGCTGATTCTGGATAATTGCACATTGTTTCAGGATTCTGATATGTTTATGTATGAGGCAGAGGTGATTCAGTATCATTCCACTTTGTGATTCCTAGGCTGCTTGATTTTGTACCATCACAGGCAAGGAAATGCACTTGGTCTAAGCAATGAGGAAGTCTCGGATAACTGACTTGCGCTATGACTTTCTGATAGTACTGTTGCTGTTCAGGATTCCGGCTTGCCAGTCACATCTTCCTTCAAGTTGCTCCATCCTATTTCTCCACCTGGCTTTCCTCCCATAACATAACTCATAACATATTCAATTCTAAGGGCTGTATATGGGGTGGCCAGGGATCAATTCTTTAGTGGCCATCATTTCTTTTATTTTTGTGTTTCGGAAATGTTGGGGTTTCCCTGACAGCACCTTCCTCTGATTCTCATTTAAAAAGCGTCCTTCCATGTCTCTCACCACTCATCTCCTGATGTTGCTCTTTGAGGAGAAAGTGATTCCAACGTTTATGAGTTGCCCACTCATGGAATGAGATGTTCCTACTAGAGATATACTGAAGCAAAGAAATTGAGATCATTTGAGTTGTCCACTTCCAATCTGATTTCTCTCCTGCTTCCAATCCATTGATAAGAAGTGGGCTGAGTTGTTTTTGTTTTCAGGTGGACTTCCATTTCTGAGATGGACCACAGACTGTGAATTGTTGAATCCCTAATGACATTAGTGCAAATAAGCATTCAGATCCCATGGGGGTCTGGTGCAATTTATGCAAAATTAGCTTATTTGTGCCAAACGAAATTTGCACAGAATTGGCTACTTCTGCAGCTACTGTGCTAAAACCATGGCGACTCTCAGGTGTTTGCCAGAACACATTCCATTGGTGGTATATATGTGTGTACACAAATGCTTCAATTGCAATCTGCCTTGGAGTGGAAGTCCGTGAGCTGCTTGACTGTTGCCATAGTAAACCAGTACTAGCAGAGGACTAATGAACCAGAACCCAGCTGACCAAATCATGAACATCCATTGAATTTTCATCCCACAGTCGGAATCCTCTCACATCCTTTTTTCCCACTTCCACCTTCCCATGTCAGCAACGTGTCTACTCAGTGAATATCCTCCCGCTTGTTAGGTGCCTAGCAGAATATCTGGGAACATGTGTGGGGAGCTTTTGTAGGAAAAAGGAACCAGTGAAAATGGATAACTCTTCCATGAGCTGAAATCCCTTCTATTCACACAATGATGTTTTTAGATCAAAGTCTTAAAATTAAAATCCCACTAACGTCTATCCAACAATAAAGAAAGAACAACAACAAATCCCACCTTGTTGGAAGACTGGATGATCTGTATTATGACTCTGGTGTGTGGATAATGATTCTTGATGGACAGTACCCTGCATAACACATAATGCTATTGAGTAATGCTAATTTTGTGACCAGAAAAATACAAGAGATTAACAATGGTCGCTGCTCAAAGTGGCCAAAAGCATATTGGGTAAAATAACCTTGAGCTCAACAAAGAGGGAAACAGTACCCTCTCATTGTCCTCTCCTAAAAGAATTAAGACAGAAATCCTTGCATTTTTTTTCCAACCATTTAAAAGGCATCCAAAAGGAATTAATAATACTCTGCAAAGCACATGGCTGCTGCATCTTCAGTTCCCAATCTGTCCTGACATAAATGAGCATTCATTTTGACAACCGAGGCACCGCTTGCATCAAGCTGCAGCAGAAGTTACAGAGAGCTAAAGAGGACATATGTACTCCATAGGGTTTGGTCAATCTGCCAAGTCGGACGGAATCACTGTTTTTTCCACTGCCAAACTAATTCTGCATTGGGTCCACATTTTTCCCTCTGCCTGGAAATCTGCATTTTTTTCTTCTGTGCATGTATCATTTGCACACAGCACTGGCACTACACATGTTGCCAACTGGTACAAAGAAGGTTCCCCTCCCATTGACTGGATTGGATTTTTCTTCAGCATTGGGGATTGGGCAGTATCCTCTACCACACCTGAATGTTAGGGGGCACAGGACAGGTTCCTTGACCCACAGCTACCAGTGAAAGCCTTATCTTGTGTGAAAACATCTAGATTTAGATGACCTGATCTGCCACTTCCACTGATAGAGAAATGTGTAAGGGAGCACCAAGACAGAGTTGTAACAGCGTGCTATTTCATTTCTTGGCTGGGTTTCAAGCCTTCTTATTGATTGGAAAGACAAATCCAGGGCTGGAAAACTACCTGTCAAATCTTGTCCTACCTCATGATGTTTGATGTATCCTCAATGTAAGGTTGAGCAGAACATGTGTCAGCTAAAATGAGGCATGCTTCAGCATTACCCATCTGCTTCCCAAGAAGAAGGGAAAGAGAGAGAGAGAAAGAACATTGGATGTAAGCTGGCAGTTCAATCTTATGTATATTGAGCAAGAAATAAAACTGTTTGTGTTTAAATGGTTATGAAACCAAAGAAGCCCAAACAAAATTGCAGCCTCAGACTAGCATTTTTGTGGAAACTATCACTATCATGACTAAAACCAGTTATTGTAAGCACATGCTCATTTTGATATTGACTATAAAGAGGCAAAGTGGTTGCTTTTGTTTACTTTCAGTTTCAAAATTGATTGTTTAAAATGATTTCATTCAAAAAGGAACCTGGCATCCTAACAGGCAAAACTCCACTTTGGTTCTAATAAAGTTTTGAACCTTTTGTTGCCGGCGCTGCGAAAATTTGGGGAGAAGGGATATTTGTGGGCTATGTCTGAACAGACCCCTTTTCAGCTTGCCTATGGACTCAAAAGGAGTGCAAAGTCCAGGCAAAGTACACAAAATGCCTCCAGTGCCACACACACCATCTCTCAGGGGGTCTAGGTTCTTATCACAACGCTCTGTAGTTTCTCATCCTCTTCCCATCATTGCTCCCACATGTTTGTTTAACAAGCAAAGAAGCAGAAAGCAAATAGGTAGTTGCAGTTACTGCTTCTCCTTCTCACGGCCACTACAAAGAAAGTGAACAACAGATCCAGATGTGTACAGGAGGTGCATGTATTCATCTGTATGCAGGGCCGCAAATTTGGAAAACATTATCATTCTATAACGAGAAATGCTATACATCTTACCATACATCAGAAGATTATGAATAGCTGGCTTGTGTGCTTGCCAGTTCAGCCTGCCAGGCAGGGGATAACTGTTGCTGAACTTGATCATACCTAACCGTGAGGTGGCCCTGCTCAAAGGACTTGTAGTCAACTTGAATTGGACTGTGCTATGAGAGAAGTGCACATTTTGGGGGTGTCTCCTGCCAACTTGCTGACAGCAGGAGAGAAGAGCTGCAGCTTTGCCAGGAAAATGGTCTCGCATTCCCAGCATCTTTAGACAGGGGTGAAGACCCTGGACAGCCACCACTAGTCTATGCAAGAAGTAATAAGATAGATGGACTAATGCTGCCTGATAGAATCTGATTCAGGCTTTGCCGTTCTTGTTTTGCTTCCACGGCTGAGTCAACATTATGTGAAAACCTTTCCTTAGAGTTCACTGGGGGTGGGGGCTGGGGAAGGGTCTTACCTGCACTCTCACCAGGTCATCACTCTTCATTACTGTACCTTGGAAGAAGCTGATATAAGCAGCGTAACATCTGAATATGGTTTCCAGTTCCAGGCTGGGGGGATTTCTAGACAAGGAACAGGAAAAAAAGAATGGTTCCCTCTCCTCTTCTGCCACCACTAGCACTACTTCCTCCGCATCACAAATGAAAATATTAATCAGAGGCTGCCTGTTTGCATTACCTGGAAGGGGCAGCGGGGGTGGAGGGTGAATTACCATTCTCATAAGAACTATGTTACTCGGTATGACATTGTTCCCGTGTGCATTCTGGCTCCTCCCCTGCACATGAAGCACAGCCAGGGATCTTGTCGTTGTGAAGGGTTGCCATGAGCATCCTTCCTTTCATCTCCTTTTGCATCACACCCTGGATCTCCACCCACAGGTGCCTTGTCACAAGCATCCATCCTCTGTGCCACTCTCCTTTTCAGTCCCTGAGAGCATCTCTAAACCCCATGGTTCAACCCTGTGGTGTTCCTGGACAAAGGAAAAGGTAGCAACTAGCGGTACCTTAAGGAGAAGGAAGAACATTGTCTGGGAGCCCAAGCAGCAACATCTGAACTATCTATTTGACCAGAATTTACCCACTTTGCACCTCCCATAACTGGTCAGAAACCTGAATACAATACTTCCCCTTGAGTTTAATGGTGCTCCTCTAAGCATAAATATGTTTGGATTGAACCCATAGGATTGTTTAAAGTGATGGCCCCATACAACTGCTAGTCTGAACAATTTACATGGGTCATGGAAAACAAAGGGCAACTTTAGGAAGTGTTTAGTGAAAGGCTGAGCATAGAAAGGCTTTTCTATGTGAACCATGACGGGACCTAAACATTTAGTACAGTCTAAATCATGCTACAATGCAAGGGAACTTAAAATAGTAGCAGTTCTACTAGTAATACTTCTGTTACATAAGAACTTTTCTGTGAACTGCTCAGAGAGCTTTGGCGATTGGGTGGTATATGAATGAAATAGATGAGATGAAATTTTCATCCATCACTACAGATGTTGAGGAATTTGTTCTTTCCACCTTGCAGTGAGAATGGACTCGATCCACCCTTAACTAATGTGCAGATCAAAAACTAACTAGATTTCACAATTTTCTGAATTTTGTAATGCAGTTCTGGGCTCAAAAGTGTACCAAAATGAATTTAAAGATTTCTGTGGATAGCTTACATTAAGAAATACAAATGCTTAGATAAAATACATTTCCAAATGAGTATCTTGTAAGAAAACACATTCAGAAATAGTAATTTAAATATAAACTCGCATGCAGGTTTTATTAAACATCTTTGGAATCTTGGAGAAATAGAGTGGAACAAACTTGTGGATGAACATATGCTGCTGAATTGTTCTGAAGCAGAGAAAGTGTAGTGCATCCATCCCTAGTTTCTGCTCCTAGAACCTGAGTCATATGCAATAATCATCAGTGGATATCAATCTGCTATTTCACACACAAGCGATGATACTTACTCCCCCAGAAAGATAATCTCAGTGGCAACCTCTCCTGTAGAATGGTTTAGGAAGTCCCTTAGGAAAGCAGTTACACTGTTCAGATTGATATCACCACAAACCACAATATACCTAGGAGAAAGGGGGGAAAGTGTCCATAGCTCATTTTTTTCCTTGGAAAAGGTAGCACAGGTGTAGCTCCTAGATACAAAGTTGGTGGGCGTCACAGCTAGCATGCTGTTCCAAATCCATGGGGCAAATTTGGAAGTCCCATGCTGAAATTAGGGATGTGTGAGCAATCTGATTGCTGGGGGTGAATTGGATGGATTTTCTGGACTCAGCACAGATTTCATTCTGTCAGCTCAATGCTTAAATGGACACAGTATGCAGACTTCAGTTTTTATGAAAGACCACAGAGGGAGTTTAAAAAAGCTTTATGAAAGACTACAGTTCCACACCTTGTGCAAACTTATGCAATGCTTAATACTTCCACCAGCTAATATAATTCTATTACTTCCTTGGACTGAATTTGAACCAGACACCGTATTGCGCTCTCCCCCTCCCCCATCACAGTGTGATAACCAAGTGATGCCAATTCTGATATATTAGTATTATTGATTATATTTCTGTACTACCCAACAGCCAAAGCTCTCTCAGTGGCTTATAGGAATGGAATGTTCACATTCAAAGTTATTAAAAACAAACAAGCAAAAACCAGAACTGACATGAAACTGAAACCACTCACTTTCTACCTTTCACAGCGATGTAAGAACCCTTGTAGAGCTTAGTGCTTCCAACAATGTCTACTATTTCTGGCACCAGATTTGCAAACAGTATCTAGGATAATGGAAGTACAAGTTCAGTTATTTCCCTAGGTTTACACATACTATTTACTTCTTAAGTAGGAAAGCAGGAAAGGCAGTGTCTACATGTTACAGTTTTCTGTGAACTATTCACTGTCAAAGGTACAAGCAAATCCAACTAAATGTAAAACTGTCAACATGCAGCTCTTTTCATGGGCAAAAGGTATGGAAGTTTTATATCTTCTCCCATTGCTCATGGGAAGAGGAATACATACATGCCAGATGCATATATGCCAACTTTTTCATGTAACAGCACATTATGGTTTGTTATTAGATCTCAACAGGGCTGCTGTTACATTCTGGCTACTTCAGGATGCAAGGGGGACCCAAGACTGAGCTGCAACCTCCAATAGGCCCTGAAAGAACCCTTTTGCAAGAAGTCTCATATCATATCTCTTGTTCATTCTCAGCCTCTTTCCTTTCCTGCAAAGGAGGTAGTTATGATCTTTCACTGGTATTTCAAGAAGTTGCAGGAAAATTTTCAGCACGAAGAGTTCATTGCTTCTCTTGCTGTAGGGATGGACCATCTACATTCCCCCTCATTTATCTGATTCTCATTTGTTTCCAGTCATAAGTTCTGTTCACCTTGAACTTCAAGACTGTCTACAGTCTTGAATTTGTTTCATCCCAAAGTCTGAGATTTTAAAAATATGCACACGGATATTTCATGTTGGTATTTAAAAATAATTTTATATACATTCCTGCTGATAGATGCATATTTATTTATTTATTTATTTATTAGGGTTATATTCTGCTTTTTTCTTATAACAAACTCAAAGTGGCTTCCATCATTCTCCTCCTGCTGCTCTCAATCGAATCCCCACAGCAACAACCCTGTGAGGTAGGTTGGGCTGAGAGTCTGTGACTGGCCCAAAGGCACCCAGTTGGCTCCATGGCTGAGCAGGGACTCGAACCCGGATCGTCTGAGTCCCAGTCCCATGCTCTTAACCATTACACCACACTGGCTTTCAGTATGTACTTTTTTGTATGCATGTTGCTTCATATGCATGTTTTGCCAGAGTTTTTGGTAATAATGTATGATGCTTTTATTTTTATTTTTTCCATTGCAGAAGATAGCAACATTCAGGAAAGGGAAACTCTCAAATGGTAACTGGCACTGATTTGCATTGAAAACTTTGCATAAAAGAAAATTCATATAAAAAGAAAAGCTATAGTAATGCTTCCTTCACCTCTGCTTCCCATTACTACTTCCATTACTCCTGTTTGCTGATATCTGAAAGCTGAGATGGGCGCTGCTGCTGTTTTTCTGAAATGCAGAAGTTGTTGGGAAGCAAGGGAGGAAGACGTAGTCTAGCCCTCTGGGTAGCTTTTGAGGAAGTGTGTGCAGCAAGGGACTGGGTGATACTGCAAAGATTTGGCAAACTTTTGGCATCTCACTGGACTGACAGACCAAAGGAGGCTAAACCTCATGTTCTGCTTCTTAGCTCGCTCGCTCGCTCGCTCGCTCTTTCCTTCCTTCTTTCTTTCTTTCTTTCTTTCCTTCTTTCTTTCCTTCCTTCCTTCCTTCCTTCCTTCCTTCCTTCCTTCCTTCCTTCCTTCCTTTGAGCTTTTGTGTGCAAAATATATGTAAATTCCACAACATGTGATTGAACTTCATAAAATTTGGCTTGAAACAAAACACAAAGAAAATGTAGACCTTTCTCCAGAACAATCCACTTTTTTCCTAATGAGGAGCACTGTAGTGCATTATGTTGTTTTGAATTTATTGCTTTTATATTATTTTTATTTCCTTCTTTAGGCACCATCTGGCAGTGCATGTGTGTGTGTCTGCATGTATCCCTGCTGTCTGATACAGATAGTCAAGTGACCCAGCAAGTTTTGTTTAACAGATTCAAAAAATTCACTTTAGAGTGTTAACTACCACCATGGTTAATTCTAAATAGGATTATTTCCTGAAAAGCCCTAGCTGTATTCACCTAGCTCAGGTTCACTAGGCTAATTTTATTTGTTTAATTGGTGTCATTTATTTTCAATTTTTGTATAGATTTTCCTAAAGGGACTCAGTTTGCAAAGAAATCAGATCCAAAATTGTTGGTGGTGGTTTAAAAAATACAAGAAAATTACATGCTAACAAGGAAGCCGGCCTTCAAAAATGTCAATGCATTTCATGCCCAGAACTGCATTTAAAATAGTGATCAATCCAAATAGCTAGAACTTCTTGATGGGCCTAGTCAATACATTACACTGTGAACACTTTGGATCTGTCAGCTCTGACAACTGGGAAGTCCTTAGCAATTTGCTATCACTCATCCTCCACACTAAATGAAACCAACTCTCTCACATACAGTATTCTTGAGAGGACAAAATAAATGAGTCAAGAAAAGCAGGTTTCAAAGTGCAGTTCCTTCATCCAAATCCTAACACAGTTTCTTACCAGGCCCCCAACAATGAAGAAAAGGATGAATGCACGCCCTAAGCTGGTTTTGACCACCACATCTCCATACCCAACTGTAGACATAGTCACCATGATGAGATATAAGCATTCAAAGTAAGTCAAGTTTTGGCTATTTTTCTCCTGTACCCAGGGATCTCCAGAATTCTCCATCTGCACATGAAGCAATAAAATAAAATTTAAGACAAAAATTAAGATATGCAAGTGGAATTCATAAAACAAACTCCTGGTCAAATCAAATGTATTCAGTGCTTTGCATTCTATTCATAGGCATGAGTCTAGAAAACTGGACCATCATGCTTCATTTACTAATCAATTATACCCAATAGTCTCTCAGTGGAGTGAGGGCAGTCCTAAGGATACAAGCCATTCCTAAGTGGATGCAGCTTTTACTGGCCCTAAATCCCGTCCCTGTCCATGCAATACTTGATGAGATATTGAATCTTTATCTCATCTTTCCTCTAAAGTGGCAGTAAACTCTCTTGAAGCCATTAATAAAGAGTCGGAGATATAGTTACTGGTTTTTTAAAGTGTGTGTGTGTGAGAGAGAGAGAGAGAGAGAGAGAGAGAGTGAGTGAGTGAGTGATAGGAGGGACAGGGAATACTAAAGAACTTAACTTGGCTGTGCTCTACGGACTTCAACACACCTCACTAACTCAAGAGCAGAAACTAGGTTAACTTGAACTCCCCACCCCATGACTTTCCGTTTTAAAGTGGTCTGCAGAGAAAGTTCCCTAAAATAAGACCACAGTTTAGCAAATTATATACAATACACCCCCAAATTGAGGTTGCATTTATATAGAATTCTCTGCCATCAAACAGACACATATATGTAGCCATGGCACACTTTAAAAGACCATATACTAGTTCGGCTCTCTGCAAAGTGACTTGACGTCAGTGCTGAATGGATGGGCTGGCATCTGGAGGGCCCAGCTGAGCCAGTCTGCCAGATGTTGACATGCCAAGCAGATCTTTGCATGTCTCTATGACATGGCACCGTTAACCGAGACCCCACCACAAGTATGTAACTTTACTTGAGGCCAGAAGGTGTTTGAGACCAGGAAGACAAAACCAAGCATTGTCACTGCTTCCTTGTCTGAGCTGTTCCTACCTTCTCAGTCTCCAGTCCCTCCTTGCTGCAACTCCACAGAGCAAATACTGAAGATGTTAACTTTGATAGTTCATTAATAAAAAATGAGAAACACTCATTTGTACACTATTAACATGGCTATTGCAAACTTCTTGCAATAGCAACAACAATAACAATTCTATGAATATGGTTATTATATAAGCATCTTGTTTTCAAATTTTATTGTATTTTATTGCTATTGCTATTTTGTTTTGTTTATTTAAAGTTTCTCGATGCCATCCCATTACTAAAAGTCTCTGGATGGTTTATTATTTACATAATAAACATCATTAATAATGATCCTGTCTCAAAATCTATATAGAATTGAGTCATTCCTCTATTTGGTAATACTAACTGGTAATTTTAGAAGCATCTTCTTTGGCATTGGAATGATATTTGCATTTTTGTTCTTACAAGTACTTAGACCAAAGTCAATAATAGTAATGTTAGTAATGTTAAAGGGAATCCTACTTAGTTGCTACACTACAAGACACTAGTTCTCATTGACATTTGCCTAAGGCATCCTTTTACATACCCAATGAAGAAATCCTGCAGCAGTGAGCCAGGTACTGACAAATACAGCTAGAAGCTTGGACAGCTTGATTGCAGTACTGAAAAGGCAGGGAGTGACATGGTATGAGTAATAAAACAGTGATAGATGCCAAACTCCTGTCTGTTTATGCTTCTTAGCATCTCATAGATATGCCAGCTCCCAGTTTGGCAGTATATTACTAATTTTCTGCCATTCATATTTCAACTGGAGCTGGATGTGGATTCATTTGTTCATTGTATTTTCCATCTCATTTTATAGCTCCCAAAGTGACTAATAAGTGCTAATCATAAAACATGTATAACATTTCTATTAATATTGAGGGATGCTTCCAAAATTCTCTGCATTCTAATTTCTTTCCAGATTTTGGGTTCCCAGTTCCCTGCCCCTGTAAATGAATGAATCTAGTATATTCAGGTATTCATAGAAACACCAAACAATAGAGAAGGAAGGACCATTTTGGCTATCAAGTCCAACCCCTTCCTCAGAGCAAGCATCCAGCTTAAAGCACTCCTGACAGACAGCTGTCTAGTCTTTGCTTGAATGGAACAGTTCGTTCCGTTGCTTGACTGCTCTCTCTGCTAGGCAATGTTCAGTCAAAATCTGCCTTCATGTAACTTAAGCCTATTTTCTGCCCTACAGGGTTTGACACTCTCCCAGGTGTCAACATGTAGGTTTTTGAAAAGTGCTATTACATTCTCACATCACCCGTCTCTTCTTCAGGCTAAAATGTACCTGTTCCTTCCATGTTTCCTGTAGGACTGATCCAGTCCACTGATCGTCTTTGTTACCTTTTTATCAACTTGTTCCAATTTACCTGAATCCCTCTTAAAGTGTGATGTCATCTCAGGATGAAGCATCTGAGATGAGGTTTGACCATTTCATGATAGAGTGGAACTGTTACTTCCCATGTTTTTGAAATTCCATTTCTACTGATGCAACCTAAAACAGCACCTGCCACTTCACTCTATGGACTCCCATTCAGTTACATAAACTACCCAAGCTTGGTCTTCCTCATCCTATAACCGTGTGTCTGAGTTCTTTTTCTAAACTGAAACACACACACACACTTTTGCATTTGTTCCAATTAAATTTAATGCAAATTTAACTTGGCATTCGCCCCAGTTAAAAATTCTGACCAGTTTTCTAATTTATCTAGTTTGTGTTTACATTCCTCTAAGGCAGGGGTGGGGTGGTTCAGGAACTAATTTTCAGCCCTGGATGCAAAATGCGAACCATTCTCACTAACAAGAGAATAATACAAGCCAATATGCAGAATGAAAGAATCACATTTGACCCGGGGTGGGGTGTGTGGGAGGTGGGGTTTATGGCATTTTTGCCACTGCACTGCCAAATCTTAGCACCAGAGGTGGCAGGCTCCATGTCCACAGCTGTGGGCTGGTTACCCATGCTCTAAACTATGAGCCATCCCAACCAATATTACATCTGCAGCTCTTTCTGGTTTAATGAGGAACATTGATGATTTTTTAAAAAAAGATATAGTTAGTTCTCCAGAAAGCTTGGTCCACCTAGTAGTGCTGCCCACACTTCACTTGTTTGCTAATCGGGAGCATCGTCAAATGTTCTCCTTTCCTTAAGTAAATTATTTCTTATAAAAAGCACATGTTCGTATGCAGTTTTAAAATTGTAGGATTCCATGGAAAAAAGCCATAGAAGTATGTGTGTTTCATTGTTAACAGTAAGTTCACGTTAAAATTAGTGCTGTGCCAAACTCTGTCCCCTACTATCATGAGATACTTTCTTCCACGTAAAGGGAACATTCTTTTGGGGGCAGGAAGGGGGAATGTTAAAGTCTAAGGGGCAGTGAGGAGACTGGGGCTCCAGAAGGGTCTATTCAGCTAATATGGTAGTGCCCATGCCCAAGAAGGATGGAAGGATCTCGGGCATTCTCACACCTCTGTCACATTGTTTTCATGTGATTTCTTTTCCAAGCCCCCATAACTGAATGGATAAACCCAGAAAAAATTAAACAATTGCTACAGCACCAATTAAAACAAACTCGGTGGGTTTCTCCAAAACCATATGCATTCACCCAAGCAAAAGACTTGCTTCCCAAGTAAAAACAGACTAGGCAGGAGATGGGCTGTTCATAAGAAAGATGGCAAAGTGAAAGCTTGACTTACCCACTTGTGGTGATGTGGAGGAATTGTAATATTTTGGGCAACTCCATCAATCGGAGTGCTCTCAAGAAACGCAAACCTGTGGCCAGGAAAAGAATGAAATGCATGTGAGAGAAATGTTCTACAATTCACCATATGCGCATAAACTCCTGCTATTATTAGGGTTGCAACAATTAAGCTGCCCACCTATACACTTGGTTGCCTGAGAGTAAGTTCCATTTACCTCAGTGAGGATTACTTGTGAATAGACAAATAAATTCATTAAATGCATTTGGATTGATTTTTCGAAAGTGTGTTCAGGATTAACTGAAGGCTAGGTTTCTGGAGCAGGGTTTTCCCCCACTTTTTTCATTAAATGGTACAAAATGTTGCCATGACTGTAAATGGAGGAAGTTCAGGGCGTGGAGAAGCCAAATGATGGTTGGGTATTTTGTAGTATAGTATGACTAATGTGCAATATCATTAGCTAATATTCAACTATTGAGGACAGGTTAGAAGCCAGGAAGCTTCAGCTATTAAGAAGTATAGAAATCAGATTAATAACAAAAACAAAAGCAGCAGCAACAATTTATGTATTAGAGAGCATTCCACAGGTATTTGGTATTCATCGGCTGACTCCAAGAGTCTCCCTTTGTGAACCCGTTTGTGGACCAATTTGGTGGGAGGGGGCATTGCTTGGGGAATGGGGGAGCAAATCTTATAACTGTCTGCTGGATGCTTTACTGGAAGCCATTGAGAGAGGAGAAGAGGTTTGGTGATGGCAGGTTCCACCCTTGCTCCTGAAATTTGTTGATGGGTTTTAGTCCCCTTTTCTCTCATGGCAAGCTCTCACTTGAAAGCTCTGGATTGAGTACCTTTTGGTCAGTAGTAGTTTCAATGCATCCAAAACAAAGTCCCAATATACATACACAATATGTTCATGTTCTCTACTTGATTTTTAAAAAACATATATAAATACAAAAGTGGAATTACACATAGGTAAAAAAGAAAGAAAGAAACCATTTCACAAACTCCAATAGTTACAAATTACCAGTAAAATTCTGCTTCAGCTGTACTGATGCTTCTTCAATGTATGAAGAAATCTCCAGTCTTGGTGGGGGAAAAGTTTTGTTCATTTTTATTTAGGTTTTATTGAGATTGTCAAGCTGAGATGCCCCTATTAATTCTGTGATCGCCGAAAATTCTTCCAGTCATCCACACCCTTCTAAAAAGTATACCCAGTATATTATCATGCACTCCCCCTTCATTATTAACATCAAGGGTGCACACAACTGGAGGAATTTCTAGTTCCTGCTATAAGAGCAGAAGGATCAGTCAAATGTCAAAACCTACAAGATTTTGTTTTGCATAGTGCATTAAAAATGTGAACTGAATGAGTTTTGCTCTGCCCCGTCGCTAACAATGGTATGAGTGCTGCATGGACTTACCAAGCCAGTTTCTTCCCAAGTAAAAGGAGACACAGACTGGAGTGATGGTGAAGAAATCCACAACAGAATTAAGCTCGAGCCAAAATGTCAACTTGTCACTTGCTGCCAAGAACTAGGAAAACTACACAAAATCAGATGACACAAGACCCACATCTGTCTAACTTCCCTTCTTTAACTCCCCTCCCCTCCCCTCCAACTGGTCTCTCACTCACCAATAGGTTAGCTGCATCCTGGCATTACTTTGCTGAGCACATAGCTTCTTGTCCCTTCACCAATACCACATACCTGTCCAGGTATTGATCTTTGCACAAAACATTTATATTCCTACCAGGAGACCATGGAGGCTGACGTGAACCCCCTTCTCTCCATTTTATCTTCAGAACAACTTGCAAGGTATGTTAGGTTGAGAGTCACTGACTGGTCCAATCCCATCCGATGAGTGGAGGCCAGCACTCAGATCTCCCCAGTCTTAGTCACTTGAGCCACTTCGTCACATAACTTTACCCAACACACTCTTTGAAAGAATGCTTGAAGGGAAGGTGGCTGTATTTATGGAAGCTTCCCCATTCAGATCCCATCAAGCCATCTATGCAAGGCAGTGTGGTCCTCATTCAGACCTTGCCCTGATGTACAGAGGTCAGGTGTTCGATGCTGGGTGAGCACGTGAAATGTTGAGATGGGCCAGCAGTACAGCTCCAGCCCCCCGATTGATGCATTCACCCTCCACTCAGCTATTCCACGAGCCCAACAGTTGAGATGAGAGAGGACCTGAAAGGGATGGTAGCAGGGAACCTGATAAGCACACTAAAAGTGAACTCTGTGTTGGCTCATGGTATCTTCTCAACCATAAAATGGAATCTGGAAGTTGCTTGTTATGGCAGGTTTATCCCTGACCAACTACAAGGCTTGACACAGACTTGGAACAGGGTATTTTGGCTCAAAAGCACTGCAGTCTCATTTTCAGGAATCATTTATCCCTGAACATCTGCTCAGATCATCATCAACATAGGACATATTTGAATTCTATTTCCCATTGTTACATGTATTGATGCATATTTAACATTCATTACTGTAGTTTAAACAGAAATTCAGCTTCTCCCATCATAGTAGGGAAATCTGTAACCAGGTGATCTGTGTCAGCTGCATCTGCTGTTCAGTGTGGACTAAAAATGAACAACTCCAAAGACTCAATTCCTTCTCTTTATGGTTCTTTATCTTTAAATGAGATTTGGATCGTACAGCCCAGCAAATAGAATATGCTTTCAAAAAGAGTACTGTCTTCTGACAGCCCTTCAAATGAAGGGCCGTCCTCAGTCAATTAGGACACATCTGCATACTAGCATCTCAAGAATTGGAACAGGGAAGAATATAGGTTCATTAGGACCATTTATATTTTAACATGTAGTTTAGTGAGTATTTGAGAAGGGTTTTTTGTTTTATGAGAACAAACCAAATGAATGCCTTAATACTTCAAACTTCTCTGATTTTCTTTCTTGAAAGTGAACTTCACTCCCTCATTCTCACTGTTGCACACCCAGAGATACATGCAGAAACAGGAGACATAGGTGTGGCATCTCCATGAGTAACTAGTGACGGAGCTCATTATACCCTCCTGTGCCCAGCCCTCAAGACAGATCCAGAATACAGGTCCAGTCTGTGACATGCAGTACAGAGGTGATGTGGATGGTTTCTTCCACTTATTCCACAGGTGGGGGTGTTAATTGGTGTATTCCCCTAAAGAAAAACTTTGACCCAAAAGGAAGGAAGGAAGGAAGGAAGGAAGGAAGGAAGGAAGGAAGGAAGGAAGGAAGGAAGGAAGGACAGCTACCTTCCCAATTCACTCCCTACTGCATTAGTGTTTTGCTTGTTTTCATCCTTGTAAGGTTTTTCCCATAAAGGAAGCCACCCAGAGGTGCTGTGGCACAAGTGGGCAGCGTGCAAATGTTCTAAATAAATAAATAAATTTAACACTGTGTGTTGCTCCCCTCCCCGCACTCTGGCATAATATGACGCATCCTGTCAACTCATTCTGCTGCATGTGTAGGACAGCTTCAGAAAGGAAGGTAAGCGGTTAACTGGGAGTCCTCACCTGCAGTTCGACATGACTTGATCTAGGCAAGAGCGATCACATCTGCTACTTATGTGAACTGCATCTTACTGTTGGGGGAAATGCATATTCTTGTTCCACCCTGTATCTTATTCCATTGGCTGCATGCTTGTTACCAAATAATTATCTCTTCCTCTGAGTATTTTAATTATTGCAAAGATCACTTACCCGCAAGCCAAAGTAAAGGAGGAAGAATGCATTGAAGAATAAGTCAATCATAACTGTCTGATCTTCAAAGGAGAGGCAGAACTGCTTGACGCTAGAGAGGGCAAACCAACATTTATCATTCATAGCATGGTATTACTTTTGACATCATCACTGAAATTAGCATATAGTGATGCATCAAAATAGGGATACTCATACATATGAGTGTGTGTGTATAGCTTCCGTATAGTCTGATGTGCCTGATCCTGCCTAGTCGTAGAAGCCTGGTTGAAATCTGGATGACTTAAATGATGCGAGTCACCCAGAGAGCTTTGGCTATGGGCAGTATGGAAATGTAATATACTGTAATAATAATAATAATAACAACAATAATATACATGCAGAGTAATATTGGTCAATCACAATTGAATTAAAAAGAGAGGGAATGTTACATTCTTGCACTTTGCATCATCTGGTCAAAGGATCCAGGAAGGATGTCTTTAGACAGCATGTAATTAATGGTCCGAAGATGCGGATGCTGGGCCATGATAGGCCAAAGAATGGCTACCAGCCATGATGGCTGTGATACAGCAAGTTGAAGCACGGGCAGTCTGCCTCTGGGCATCAGTTGCTGGAAATAACCACAGGAGGAGGTTATTGCCTTCCAAGTCCTGCTCATGGGCTACCTGGCAACATCTGGAAGAAGTCTACCTGGGATGCTGGATGGAATCGCTTATAAGTTCTTCTCTGAGCAGAGCATTTCCAGCAACGGTACCTTGAGTTAGTTTGTTCTTTTCTCTTGATTACTTTTGTTTAGCACCTTAGTTATTTCAATAGGAGGAAGGGATATGCCTATTTTAAACATAGCCTGCATTATTTTTAGAAACAATAAGAAAAGAGATGGCTCAAGAGAAAGGCCAGGGATTTAATTACCTGTAACAGTTGATAAAATAAATGATGAGTGATCCAATACTAAACAGGAACACCAGTATTACCTAAAATGGAAATAGATATGAACAAAAGAGAATACAACTGACACCCTAATACTAAACAGTTCATGAATCATCTTTTGCTAGCTTCTTAAAATGGCTCAAAACATGAAGCATAGTGGCACATGGTTTATATTTCTTGAGGGTGCAGCTTGCTTGCTGCAAGCAAAACTTCAGCATACAGTTAAGGTGATTTTCTTCATTAAGTTATCAGCTTTTTGATTTTGATTATTTCTGGAAATCTGGAAGAGATTAGGATGACTGCTATGACTATTTGCATCTATAGTTCACTCTTTTTTGGTCTTGTGAGGGACCCAAGGAAGCTTACACAGCTGCATTTTATCCTTACAAGAGCAGCCCAGTGAGGTAGGCTGGGCTGAGAATCAGAGACCTGCCCAGCATCACCCAGGCAAGTCGTGGCTAATTGGGGACTAAAATCCGGATTTCTCAGGTGTCCAGTCCAACACTCTACACACCACACCAAGTTCACATATCCATTGAGAATATCATCATCTCTCCTGTTGATTAGACATGAACAGTATGTTTTACCTGTGGCTTCTCTCCTTCCCTCTCTCCTTGCATTTTACCAAGTTGAATTGCTTCTCCTTTAACAACAATACAGACGTCTAACCTTTCCTTCTGCCCTCAGCAAATCAGCTAGCCCTGCCCCAGTCATTCTTCATCTTGATCGCTGCAATCACTCTCCTTGCTCTGGAGTGAAGGGTGGAGGTCCCAGCCCTCCGGAGTGGAATTTAAGGGCATGTGAGGGGGAAGAAAAGCTTCCTTCAGAGAACGATATGCTTAAAATCTGGCTGCTTTTGGAGCTCCCCTCTGCTTTTTTCACCCACCTTATTTAATTCAATGCCCTTCAGTAAACAGACACACAGATGCAAGACACAGCAATATAAACCTCGGGACTCTTCTGGCACTGCTCATGTGGAGGACTGGCATCTTTTTGGCGACATAAATACCAGTCCTTGTGTCTGAACCTCCCTAACAGAAGGCAGGACCACATCTGCTTGCAGCAAAACTTCCCTTCTGACTAGGCTGTCGTTATGGGGAGCATCTGCTGCCCACCCCTAGAGCACACCTGCACATCAACCCACTCACCAGAATACGTCCCACAGAAGTCTGAGCTGAGATCATCATCACCACCCAATCCTGGAAGCTTCTTTTCCAGTGGCTCAACATGGGGGACCTGAGGCTAACCAGCTATTAAAGGCAAAAGAAAGAAAGGATTTTCCAGGATCTGCCTTGCTGTCCTGTACTGTCAGGGGGGAAAGCGTTCACTCCCTGCACGTAATCTCATGCCAGCCTTTTGACAGGATTGCAACCGCTCAGCTTTGCTTGGGACTGCAGTTGAGCAGGGCAGCCTGCAGTCTTGGGAACAGGATGCCTTCCACTTAAAATTATATAAGCGCGGGAAGGCAATCAAGCAAAAGCGGGGAGTTAGAATAGGCAAGCAGCAAAGTCCTGCAGCAATTTCTAAGGGACAGAAGGATTCCTACACCCACTGTAGTTTGGTTTCCATGGCAGGTCTCTAGATTTTTCCTACCCTGAGCTTTAAATAATGATCAGTAAATAAAAATAAACAAATAAATAGTCAAGAAAGAACAATAAAGAACAAGTCCCAGTAATCAAGGGAGTTTTGTGCATTGGCCTCTTTCTGCTCCATTTTGATTTCTCTTGTGGTTGCTAATGCATACATTTTTTCCAGCTGGTCAGCAGGATGGTGATCTGAATGTGGGGACTTTGAATGACTTCATTTGTTCGAGGTTGATCATGGGTTTAGACTGAGGCCAGGGGGAGGGGAGCTATTCAGATAGTCTGCATCCAGAGGCTAATGGGTCTAGGTGGTTTCCAGAAGGCTTGGAGGCTTTTCCAGCTGATACAGCTGGTGTTCCTGTTAAAACCTTGTTTGATCTGGGGAAGGCAGAAATAACCTGGGTATTTGACATGATTGTTCTGCAGGACCCTCTGCAGTACAACTCCATGGTGTACTCTGGAGCTGGGAGTGATGAACAAAATAGAAGCTGGCTTAAGCTTAGATGCAGAAAAGCCCCTGTGGATGCAATGGAACGGTAGCATGTTCCTATGATGTTCTGGGACAGTGCGGGGAGCAAAGAAGCCACACTTTGCTGCCTCTGCAACATACTTCATGTCCCAACCAGCACAGCTTTCCAGCATGCTCTGGGCCCATCACATGCTGACCTTAAAGTCACTTGAATTGGCTTCCTGCATGTTCTCAAGTCCTTTCAAGCTGCTTGTTTTAACCTATAAATCTAGGCATGCTGATGGAGCATCTTTCCTGGGTTTGCTAAAATTTGTATACTATGTTTATGACAATATTGTATCTACAGCTTATAATTTTTGTAAATTGTCATTAATAGTCCAGAGATTTTCAGATACTCAGTAGTATAAAGTAAATAAAACTAAGCATACGAATTGGTATCCATCACTACATTTGTGGTAGTAGATAGCTTTCTTAGCTTAACGATGTGTTGTGCGAAATACTTCTTTTTTATTTGTCTTGTATCTTTTCACTATCAATTTATTATTTATTCATTATTTGCATTTATATACCACCCTAGTAGCCCAGAGGCTACTAGTCAGTAGTCAGCTTCACGGAGTGACACATGTTTTACTATCACAAGAGAGGGAGAAAAGTGCCCTCTTATTCCCCTTTCCACATAATGAAGATTTTTGCACGAGCCGAATTCCTCAAGCATCCCTGCCAAGGAGAAGATGATTCCAACAGGGCTTTCTCAGCTTGCACAATAAGTTAGGCTAAAGAGGGCCGTAATTCAGGGGGAGAGAATTAAACCTACCTCAAAACATTCTTGCTACCACTACCTGTCCATTAAAGCCTCCATGAGTTATGCAGTACGGAAAAGGTCTCTTCCAATCCAACTATTTGTTAGATTTTAGCTCCATTTGTAATGCTACCTAGATAATTGATATATCCAGGGAACAGAAGGCCTTCCTTCCCACCCTCTCTTGACATATATTTACCTTAAATCGGTCAGCGTATTTAAAGAAACAGTAGTACAGTATGTTCTGAAACATTCTGAACATCAAGATGAGGAGGATGCCTCCCACAAAAATGGACAGACAGGAGGTGATAAAAGCCAGTTGGACATAATTGGTACAGTGGCTTCCAAGTTCCTCTACCCAGTCATCTTCATGATGGGAAAAAGTTCTTCCCTTCATGTCTGTTTGTTCTGTTCTCCTTACTGTTCACTTGGGATGTTCTAAGAAATGACCTTCCTTTGTAGAATCTTTGTGATGTCACTGTCAAGATACAGGCTATGCTGTCATTCTGACAAAGAGCATGGATTGGAGGAAGCAAACCTCACAAACATAGGAGATGAGGAGAGGCGATTTTATCCTCAATACATACCATATTTGGGGCATAGCTCCCTTAAGGATATTCCAGAACCCCCCTTGTATTTTTAGATATTTCTCCTTTTGGAACCAAGTCGCTGTAGCAGGGGTCCACAGTCTCATACTTGGGGAGGGCAGGCAAAGCTGGAGAACATACCCAGCCCTTTAGGGTTGCCCCGAAGACCACATTCCCTTCCCCTTTGCTATCCTTTTCTTTGATGACCTATAATGTCATTTTCTACATCTGTCTCCCACTTTCCCAGGAGCAGGACTTGAGTCTCCTAAACAGAAGATTTGTGGGGGCACGAGGTGGATGCTTAAGGAAACTGTGGTCAACTCAGAATCATTACCACAATAGTGGCAATAAGGGTTGGTTGTGTCTAGAGAGTTGAAGAAGGAAGGCCAACTAGGTGCATGGACCTTCTGACGCCCAGATTTGCAGGGGGAGTCTCAAAAATGCAGGATTGATTTGTGGTGAGTCATTTTGCAAAGGGGTGCAACGTAATAGTGCCAGGTCAGGGCAGGGGTCAGGTCAGGGGAAGCAAACTGTTAATACTTCATGCATGGAACTTTAGAGATACTCCTATTTTAAAGCCAGAATGCAGGAGAGAACAAATCTGTTCAACAGTTGGGCATATCTGCTACTCTCAACCTGCTTGTCATTTTGAGAATGGTAAAATAAGATTCCCCTTTCCCACCTCCACAATTGAGCCTTATAATAGGAATGTGTGGATCAGCAGTAAACATGTTTCCCAAAGTTCTCTGAGTTCCACACACAGTTGTGGGCTTTGCTCTCTGTTTTGTTTTGTTTTCAGTTTTTCCCTCCATGTGGAAATGTATACACTTTCCCAAATGCACATACTGATTTTGCATGTCTTTGGAATGTGCACTTTTTCCCCATTGATTAAAGCCTATTTGTGTGCATTTGGGGGGTGCGGGGGTGCCACATTTTTGTAGCATGATCTTCAACTATTCTTATGCTGTCAAGCACATTCATTTGATCTGTGAATCACATTGCAACCTTGAAATGTGTAGACTTCAACCATGGATTGCATGAGTCCACGCTCAGTGCAGAAGCTGTGAATTGGTTTTGAAAAGCAACTTTTGGGAACAATATATCAATTGATAAAATAACAAGGGGGAAGGATAACCCCTGGCATTATTCTGCCAAACAAATCACATAGCTAAGTAGAAGGAAAGAAAGAGTTCACACATCTCCCGTGTCACATCTAGCTTGGTTCTCATAGATTAGGCTTTGGACAGAGGGAAGGAGAACCAACAAAAAGAACAGTGCACGATATTCCACAAATTGCTCCCTAAAATACAACAGCCCATTTTCCTCCACTCAGACCTAGCAATCCACTTTTGCAGCTGCTGTGATCAGATGTAGCTAGTTATCTCAACAGTTCACTCCCCACTGCAATATAATTTCATCAAAACCTCTAGGGTTCCTCAAGAGATTTCTTTCTTTCTTTTTTTCTTTCTTTAAAACAAATCTTCTATGAAGCTGATGGAGGAATAATAACACAATCAAGTTCCTCTTCATGCAATCAGAACAGCTGAGTGGTGATTTTGTTTGAATAGGGGACACATGCCCAAGAAAACTAAGTAGCAAAATAACAGCTCACTGGCATGTGTGCCAGTGAGCAGGGAATGGAGCAGCATCACCCAGAAATGTCATGAATCTCAAACGTCCATCCTTCCTGCTCTGAAAGTTGAAGGGATCCAATTGCAGTCTGTGCAGCTGGGTTGCCGTGTGAACGGCAACAGAAGACTGCACCAGTGGCAGCCATTTTGTAAGAGTGGCAAAATGGCTTTTCTTACTTAAGATTGACATTTACTCCTCAATGACACTATTGCTGCATCAAGGATGCGCATTGCCCAAAAGGAGTCAGTTTAACAGGGAGGGAAAGAAAGAGAGAGGGGGGGTGGTGGGGTTGCTTGTTCAGCTTTCTGAAGAACAATTGACCCGTCTGTCCTTGATGAGGGCAGAACAAGAGAGATTGAGCACGCGCTCTGCATGCATCAGTAGTAAAGGACATGTTTTGCATGCAGAAGGCCCTGAGTTCAGTCCTTGGCATCTCCAGGTAGCTATGACAGACAAGGAATAGGGATTCCTGCCAGAAACTGTCATGAGCAAGGGTCCCTGCCTCTGCATACTCAAAGCCAAAAACCTTCCTTGCAAAACATCCTTTATTGACTGAAGTATTTTCCAGATGCACTAACACCTAGAATTAATATCTACCTGCAGGGCATTCACAAACACTTAGAATGTTCTGTAGAACAATAAAATAAACAAGTCATGGTTAGGAGCCTGTTGATGTTATGAACAATGATATCTAGTCACCATGCAGGGCTCTAGATTCCAACTAGCCATATGGACAGATATGAGGAGACTGGATCAGGGAGAATGACTCTCCAGTAGGATCCTGACAGGCAGCCCCTTCAAGAGAAGAGATGTGTGGACTGCAGCACCCTGGCCAGATGACGGGATGTAAGGACCTCACTTCAGCAGAATCTCTGACTGGCTGCTCTTCCTAGACTACTCCACCTCCAGCTGTGGAGTAAAGAAACTAAAAGGAATAGACTTCTGGTCTGAAGTCTTGCATGCTGGGAGCCTTGCCTTCATTTCCTTGGGGCTGTCTGCCATGACAGGATTTGGCTCTTGGAGAATGTCAGAATCTCCCTTGGGCAGGTCTCATGTTCGATCCTGCCATTTTCAGGTTTCATGACCAAGGCCTGGATCCACTCCTCTGCTGGAAATGCAGGGGAGATGGACTCCGCCACTTTTTGCTCTCCATAGATAAGTCTGCACTGATGCTTGGAACTAGAGGTATGGAGTGAAAAACATTAGAAATCAGGTAACCTGACAGAGCCAGAGCATGGGTCCACCCATGGGTCCACTGGGTGAATGAAATTATTACGGATACGTTTTGTTGCATACAGTACAGCTGAAGTACAGCTGGAGAGAGACAGAGATGCATCTTGTTCATAATGTAAATATCATTATGAAGAGGGACGTTCCTTTCTGTATCAGCAAGATGCTGCAGACTGGCAAGTGATCCCTGCATATACCTGACACCTCCCTTAGCTTTCCAATGCTTTGTTTACCATCTTTTTTTCAAAATGCATTCAATCATGTTTAATGCAGGATAAAATACATTATAAAATGTACTTTGATTTAAAAAACATGAGCACATGAGGGTTTGGGGGTTTTACAAAAGTATATTCAAAAATCTATATTGAGGTACTTACACATTTCTATGCTGATTGCACTATTTTAAGCATGGCACATGCCTGATTGCCCTGACTGGAAACAGGCTGTCCTGTCCATAGCTGTAAATTCCCTGCAACCAGGCAACCTGTAGTCACATCCCTCCATCTTGCAGAATTTCTGCCTATCCATCCACCACTCTCAGATTGTTTTCCCTTTTCACTTAGATCCTGACCACAAAGGCCCTCTGAAAATTATTGCCAAATTTCTCTAGTGGGAGGAAAGACTGTTCAAATGGGGCTCATCATTAGCACGGGTTGTAGTATATCTTCTTTCTGTATTCCTAAGGAGTTGAGTTGGGTTGGGTGGAGTTTGGATTGGTCTTGCCTTGTTTTGTTATGTTCCACAGCCATTACAAGTGGCAACAGCAGCAACTTTGTTGGTAAGCTGCGTTCCATTTTGCATGTTCCACAATAACTCACTAGCATCACTAGGAAAGGGAGGCGCCACTCACAGAAATATGGTGATTCTCTATCCCTCTCTCTTTCTCCCCCCAGTTTCTTGAGAAACTGTATCACAGTTTTTTTATTCCTAAAGGGAGTAAGAAAAATAATATTTTAACTTTTCTGGGGAAAATAAATAAATGCCTTCTGAGAAATTTCTTCAGCTACAGTTAATATTCCTTAATCTGGGTAATGGGTAAATGTTGAATAAGCAAAGATACGTTCATGTACTCTTTGGCCGCCCTGTAAGTAAGGAAGCCCAAGATTCCTGAGCTCATCCCATGGTAATTTATCTGAATTCTTTTAATTTAAACTTCTTTGAAAAGCATCTCATTTTCAGTCAGATTGCATGAGAATAGCTTTAAAAAGCATGGAAGAAAGTTCTGGCACAGCACTACATTGAATGCCAAAATATGAGCGCAATTCTCCTTTTCAAGCCAACACGATCATCTGGAAGCCTATTCAGGAGAGAAGATACCATGTATTGGCTTCACCACCAGAGGGCAGCATGTGTCCATCTATCGAAGCTGCTGCTGTTCCTTCCTCAGCGCAAGCAAGCCAGGCACAAGTCACCGCCACACAGCAAAAACACGAGCAGGAAGGGTGTAAGGGGAAATGCAGGTTATTTATCACTGCCTTGTACTGCTCTGATTTTACTCTGCAAAGGTATAGATTAGATGGGAGAACCAGCAATTGCTGAGCTAGCCCAAATCCTCCAGAATTCACTCTAGAGTTCATTTTGGGTACCCCTGTTTCCTCCATCTCCCAACTTACGTTTCAGCTCATCTGAATAGGAGAAGTGTGCACACTTTTCAAAGGTTTGTACTTCCTGCCACTGGAGTGTGAAAATGCATTGTAAAAATGCATTTGTTTAAAAAAAGGCATAGCTATTTTTCAAAGATGGTTATCAGTTTTGGCATTTGCAAATATATCTCAAAAAGAAGTGTGCCTGCTTGTGTTTGGAACTGAAAACAGCAAAATATGTGGCAAAATATTTGTTGTACTCTAGCAAGCTAGGGCTAAAGCTATGAGAAAGCCAGGAAAGGTGTTGCTGTTTAGACACTAAGTAGAAGCCAGTATTGTAGCCTTTTCTCTGGAGGATAAAGTTTATCAATGGCTGCTGGTGTTGATAGTTCCAAGAAGCATTTGTGCCTGCAGTTGCAGGCCTGAGAACATGCATGGTCCATTCTTGTGGTAAGTGTGGCCGAAGCCAAAAGGAGTGTGGCCAAATGCTGCAAATACTGCTCCAGGAGAGACATTTCAGCATTTCAGAATATGGAAAAGGTTGCATGGATTCTGGAACATCACACAAAGAAAAAGATCCTCAGATAATATTGGTAGGATCTGGGGCAGGGAATGTGGCCTTCTGGAAAACTCTGGGATGCCAGTTTAAGACAGCCAGAGAGCCAGATTTGGCTTCCTCTCCTGATGCTGTGACCTCCTGGTTTAGGGGAAAAGGAGACAGGGTAGGAATAATCAAGCAGGCTTGGACCTGCTCTTTGTTCTGTCCATGATGAACCTAGCTGTTTCTTGAAGGCTTATGTCATTTTTGACTGGATCCCTCCTATATGTCACTTTTACAGTGCTCCAGAAAAGGTTATAATATGAATCTCAAGGAACTTTGGTCAGGCCTAGGAAGGGTGAACATTTATTTTAAAAGACTGCCTCCAATATCATTTTAACAATGAGTGTGGCTAAGCCTTTGCTTTGCTTTGCTTTTTTTGAAATAATACCTGACATATCTAGAGAGAGAGAGAGAGAGAGGGAGGGAGGGAGGGAGGGAGGGAGGGATGGAGGGAGGTTAACCAGAAGTTTGGAAGCACATGACCCAGTCAACTTTGTCTTTTTCCCATTTCCAGTTTAATAAACATGCATCTATATCTAATGGCCAGTCTGTCAGTTCCCTTTAACAGAAATCATCTACTTCCCTAATAATCATTAAACAAATTGACAGCATAATAGCCCAGGCATCTCGTCTTAATGCCACCTGTTCCGAAAGGCACATTTTCCACTAATATCTTTTCCAAGAGGATATTATTCTGGGTAATACAAGCAAGGCTTTCTGATATGAAACAACATCAAATGAACGTGCATGCACTCTATATATATATATATATGAGAGAGAGAGTATAATAACGTTATGTTTCATATTTTCTTGATAATAATAGGGACAACCAGGAAAGCTCAGGTTTGTTCATGTTCTCCAATTTCTACTTTAAAGTTTGGTCTGCCCTGCTTTTATTTCAAATATGATCTCTTCCTCTTTTCATTCATTTCAGAATGCATTCTTCAAAATGTGCACCCGCACACACATTTATCTCCCCATCCAGAGAGGAAAGCCTGAAATGTCTCTTTTGAGGGTAGAGAAATGTACATTTTTAAACTGCACATTTTTTAATGATATCACAGTTTCAAGAACATGCCCCCCCATGCACTTATCTTCATGTTCTGAGGCGAGAACAGGGCAAATTTCACTTAAAGAAGAAGCAGCAGTGAAATAAAATCCATATACATCAATATTATGACTACTTATTTTACTTCTACTAATTCCATACATTCTTGTCACCGATAGAAAGGAGGCTAAATAGACTGTTCTAGGCAGGCGGGTGCAGCATGAGAGCGAGCTGCAGCAATGGAAACGAGCCAGATGGTGTTCCCACCATCAACCAGACAGTGTCACTTCTGGAGTTACAGCAGTCTCGCTGCATGTGCTTCACTATGTGCCCAAGGAATGGATCAGTCCAGCGACCCACAGACTCAACACTGGTTCCTCACCACTTGACATTTGAATCATGGCCCGCTCTAAGCTTCCTAATGTTCAGCTGAACATATAAATGACATTTTAATGTATGCCCAGCTTCCATTTGATTTGGAAACCCAATCATGCAGAGTTCCTGATTGGGTGGAAGCTTCTAATGAAGCCTTCGATGAATGCATGGGAAGACCACTTTCATGTTTCTTGAAATTGTGTGGAAAGTTGCGATTGCATCCCTGTCTCTTTGTGGCTCCCTGTGGTCAACTGGCTGGCCACATGTAAATGGAACGGACCTTTGTTTTGATCCAGCAAGGCACACCTTATGTCTGCACATTCTTAAGAGTTGGACTGGAAACATCGTGGTTGCGGTGGTGGGAAATGAAGCAAGCTGCTTCCTCTCTAGCCACACACTGGATTTATAACTGAAGGAGGGTTAAGATCATTTAAAATAATGTATAGTAGTGGAAGGTGTGTGGATAAAGGCATCCATTAGGGGAAACAGTTGCAGAAAATCATGCAAAACTTCATATACATATGCACATACAGCTGCATATGGAAGTTTGTGCAGAAGAAAAAAACACATTCAGAATCTAATGAAAAAATGGGATAGAGAAGATTGTGTTCAAAGAAATGCATAGAGATTTCCCCACCCTTTCCCAAATGTATGGCTGCTCAATGAAAGAAAGTTCTCTGTGCTAAGCACAGATGGATCTGTCAATTTTAGTTTCCATATTTGCCCATTCTTCCAAATGATTATCTGATGAGAATTTTTTCCCAGGTTAATTTCTATTTGTCCTGATCTTTGAGATACTGACATATGAGAATTTGTCACAGCTCATTTTTGACCAGAACTTGCCAAATTCACACCTTCCAAGCTGAATGCAGACTTGGACTTAATCAGTGATAAGGTCCATACATTTCTGAGCTTGCAACATGCTTTGTAGACCAAACCAGAATGTTGCACAGCATGCAAATAGCTAAAAATGTGTGTGAAATGCCATGTTTCTGGAAAAAAATGCACACACATATGACTTAAAGAGAAAATACACATTATTTCAAACATGTGAAAAATGGGACATCTGATATGCACAGGTAACTAAACAAAGCAAAAACAAAACAAAATACACAGAGAATGTCATACAAAAATAAACGTGGGGAATAGGAATTCATGTCAGAATGACCTTCAAACAGGATTTCTGGGATCATTGGTCAGTTTATGTTCTGTTGCTCCACATACACTATCTTTGAGAATGTATTTCTTACATTATCTCTCTCTATCTCCCACCCTCCACAACCGTATGCCTGTCTCCTAATATATGCATTTCTGTATGCAGATTTGCCTAGCACACACTTTTTGAAACAAAATTTTGCATTATCATAAGATTTTTTTAGCAAGACAAGTTGCTCTGATTTGTACATTTTGTTTATGCATTTCATTCACATCCACTGTATGTATTTTCTAAAACTGATGAACTCTACTGCAAACTCGGGAAAAAGGGGCATTTCAAAGGATAACTGAGTTTCAGTTTCTGTGTTGCTTCGATACTGCAAAATTAGGGAAAATTACATTCCTTAAAGCTCTATGCTCCCCCCCCCCACAGACACACACACACAAAGACACACAAGCGTGCACACGCACAGATTCTGGGCTACAGCCAGTGCACCCTTTTGTGCCCATGAACTTGGCTCTTAGGAATGATTTTTCGATTTGGTCAAAGAGCATTCTTGGCTGCCGTGTTCATTACAAAGGGATCCTTGAGGCTAATGAAAGATTTTTTTACAGCCTTATGCAAGCGGCTTGATTGCCTCAATCAGACTGATTTGGCAATAGTGTTTTTATCTGATGGGGCCTCTTAAGCCTAATGAGGGTACAGGAAAAAATGCCAGGGATAATAAGAGGCCAAATGCCTGAGGGAGAGAAGCCACTGCAGCACCTGATTAAGCAGCCCATGATTACAGGCACCGCAGGGAAGGGTTTGCGGCATCTCAGAAGTGGTGCTTCATGCACAGGTGCCCAGCGGTAGAGGAAGTAGGTCACAGAGGCTGGCGGCAACCACACTGCCAGGCCAAGCCTTTCCTCATTCCGCCCCTCTCCCAACCTTTTCCTCAGTGCAGCTCCTTCAAAGAATCATAGAATGGTAGAGTTGGAAGGGCTCATGAAGGCCATCAGGTCCAGCCCCCTGCTGTTGCAGGACACCAAGTTACACCATCCCACTCAGAGGGCTGTCCAGTTTCTTTTTGAGTGTCTCTCATGTGGGAGGGCCCACCACCTCTCTAGGCAGCTGGTTCCACTGTCATATTGCTCTAACAGTGAGGAAGCTTTTCCTGATGTCCAGCCTGAATCAGGGTTGTTCCAACTTGAGTTGATTATTCCGTGTCCTACACTCTGGCATCAGCAAGCAGAGATCTTGACCTTCCTCGTTGTGCCAGCCTTTGAGGTACAAACAGAGTGATACCATGTCCCCCTTAGTCTTCTCTTCTCAAGACTGAACATGCCCAGTTCTCTCAGTCTTTCTTTATATGGCAGTGTTTCCAAACCATGGGTCATTTTTGTTTCCTTCCTCTGGACCCTTTCTATTTTTTCTGCATCTTTTAAAAATCTTGGTGCCCAGAAATGGACACAGTACTCCAGATGAGGTCTGACTAGCATTTTATCTGCTTCAGTTCAGACAACTGCCCTAGCATAGTGCTGGCCGGTTTGGCCTCAAGTTCTATTGTTGTTAGTCACAAAGTCATGTCCGACCCATCGTGACCCCATGGACAACCTTCCTCCAGGCCTTCCTGTCCTCCACCATCTCCTGGAGTCCACCCAAGCCCACACCCACTGCCCCAGTGACTCCATCCAGCCACCTCATCCTCTGCCATCCCCTTCTTCTTTTGCCATCTATTGTTCCCAGCATTAGGCTCTTCTCCAGGGAGTCCTTCCTTCTCATTAGGTGGCCAAAGTATTTGAGTTTCATCTTCAGGATCTGGCCTTCTAAAGAAAAGTCAGGATTGATCATGTTCTATTTATCCTTTATTTCAACATGAGTTCTCAGCCTTTTTGTAAAGTGTCTAGTGGTCAGCCTTTCATTCAGGTCTCTCCTCTCCTCTCCTCTCCTCTCCTCTCCTCTCCTCTCCTCTCTGTGGGTTAATTTGTTAATTTTGATTCTCTCCAGGTCTCTTGATACACTTGCAATGCATGGGGTGCAGCACTGTGGCTGCTTAGAAAACATGCCAGGGATGGGAAGGAAGGAGGCTGGGGGGCCAACAGGAATTGGCATAAGGTGATAGCTCCAGGCTCCTTCCTTCCCCATTCTCTGGTATGCTCCTTTTTGTCCTCTCTAAGGCCCAGTGACAACTTTGGGGAAGGAGCTAGTGGGGTTCTTTCAGTGGTATCTGCAAAAGGAGTGAGGCAGGAGCTCAGCCTTCAACACCCCATCACCAAAATCATCAGAGCTGGGGCTATGAACAATCCTACAACATCCCCCTTCCTGCCTCCTCACAAGGTTGGAAAGCTAGAGGATTACATCCTCCATCCCCCCTACTCCTGAATCTTTTATTTGATTCATCATGCAGTTTGATAATCCACCATCTTCTTAGAGAAAATATGTTCAAACATGTGCATTTAAATGCATACTTAAATGTATGTTTTTTCAGAGCGATTGAAAGAGAGAAAGAACAAACTTATGCAGAACTGGAATAGATCAGTCTTAAATGTGTGAGCATATGAAACATACCAGAAATACATGGTTCCTTCTTCCAGCAAATATCTAATGAGGATTTATTGTCCAGTGTGTTGTTGATTGGAACTTCTCTAGCTGACTTCTCCTGGATTGAAAATAGACACAAAATGTGGTCAAATTCAATACATTTCCAAGCTCACAACCTAATTTGCAGACCAAAACAAAAGGCATCTGAGGCATGTGTAAATACGAAAAATGGACATAAAATGTGTAGTTTATAATTACAGTTGATTCAATAGAAAAATGCATTCATATCAAAGACAGAATAAATGAATGTGTACATTTGGAAAATGATATGCATGGATTTTCATGCAGAAAATGAAGCAAAACAAAAAAGATTGCAATCTAATACCAAAACGAGTCAGAATGAGCTCTGAGATGGAATTTGGGGACTTTGGAGTTCTGCTGATTGGTGCATGCCTAACTCTCCCTATCTCTCCTTTTTGAGAATAAAGCTGCTTATGACCATATTACTCTTCTTTCTTTCTTCCCCCATCTGCTTTAACTGCTACCTCAAAATGCCACATCTCCTAGGAAGTTACAATTCCTTGTCAGGCATCCAAACCTTTACATTTAGAAAGGAATTTTTTCCTATTTTTTCTTGGAGGTCCTTCAAGTATGCATGCACAACCACCCTCTTTTCCAAGTGTGTGTGCTCGCAAACTGGAGAACTCAGGGAGTGGCTATCCAACCTCTGATTTCACCATCAGAGGACGGAATTTGGTCTGGTCTTAATGTTTTAGTGTTTGGGAGTGGGGTTTATTCCTCCAGATTCAGCACCAAGCTGTTTTCCTGCTTGTTTCATTAATTTATCAACATGGTATTTATTGCAGAATGCTGATGTACTCAAAGACGTGATTATATTCCACACACCCACAAAAGCTAAGTTTTAAGATTTTGAAGCCCACACTGTGTGAGTCCTTCTCACCCCAGGAAGCATGTTCTCTCTTGCAGTCACTTTATTGCTTGCCTGTTCCATGTTGCAGCCTCTCAGGTCCCCTTCAGGCTTTAATGCAAACACAATACCATGAGTTACAGAGAAAAAAAAGTAGTGGAAAGGACACATTTATCATCCTAAATTTTCCATCCCCAGGAAATCTCACATTTATACTGCCTTTTGATAATAAAGAACCTAAGCATGTAATTAACAAAACCTGGATGGAGAAAACGATAACGGTTTGTGGTTCCATTGTTCATATCAGAGGAAAAACAAAACTGAAAAAGAAAGCAATCACTAATCCTTTCATGGTAGACCACTCTCTTTAGATGATATTACTTGCATAGTTGCAAGGCATACACAACGATAAAATGCCCAATGGATCGACTTCTGCCAATTTTGGAGCGCAGTTATATCACGATACCCACTAAGCCAGACACTTCAGTTATTTACGAGTGGGGCAGGTCGTCAAAGCAACTCCTTCTACCGCACTGCATATTTCACTAGAGGGGCTGTTTTGCTCTCACATGGCAGCCACTGTGGTTCTTTCTATACTGGCTGCAAGGGGATGGTAAAGAGCCGTCAATTGGGAGCACTGTCTCCAGCCAGTGAAACTGAAAAATACCATGGCCTCTCGGATCCTGGCTTCTATGTGCCTTGCTTTATTTGCCCCTCTATTTATAGAGATATGAAAGAAATTAACTCCATGGAGGTGGTTGGTATGTCTTTATTTACTCTTAATTTTCACAATTTGTCTTACTCAGCTATCCTGGACCAGAGCACAGGCCTCAACACAAATTGCAGTCAGAAATGTGTACTTACCATGCTTGTGTGCATTGCCATGAAACAGCTTCACCATGTTGGGTACTGATGGTCTGCCTCTGCAAAGGATTTCTCTAACTTGTTTGCTTATTCTTCAAGCTTATATTCCAGGGTAGCTTGCCCTGGGATAGAATAACATAAGCCAGATAACATAAAATTCAATTAAAATCACATCAAGGGAGCAGTTATTAAAAGCAGCAGAAAACCAAAGACAATAGATTTGGGCATTTAAAACTTAATACTTTTGAAAGAGCCTAGGAGATACCAAAGGGGTTTACCTGAGACCAAACAGATAGAACAAGAGTACCATGCCTGAAAATGCCTGCTTCTTGCTCACCACCTCCTTCATTTCCAATGGCAGTGGAGAAGAACTTTGGCCTGTGACCTCAAGGGGTGAGGTGGTGGATGCAAGAACAGGCATTTATGGAAGTACTCAAGGGTGCTAAATTCAACTTTTAAGAAGTTCTCTGGTATCATAGTTCATGTCACAGGGAAGATAAATCAAGGAGACAGGACCCAAAATACCACAGCATTAGCTTAAAGTAGCTTTAGAAGATGCTTCAGGTTTCCCATGCAACTTCTCAGAAACCACTAAAAGATCGACAACTGGGGTAAGGAGTATTAGGTGAGGAAGCACCTAGAAACAGACTGAGACCCTAGACAGGCCAGATCTGGCACACCAGTTGTCTGGAGTTGACCTTCCAGTTGAGTTTCAACCCTTTGGACTCTCTAGGTGAGCAGCAGGACCTTGATTGGAGCTCTGACCTGAGCCTGGAGCCCATGGAGGTCTTTGAACCTGTCACGTTATGCTCCCAATCTCTGATCCAAGTTATAATTATATTCAATGATAAAAGTTGGCTGCAACAACATGCCTCTGTAAATTGAAGAACCAAATCTATTCAACAAGAAAGTTCAGCTTCCAGTTCAGGCTGTGGTCTTGTACATACTTTTCTGGGTGTGTGTGCTATTGTGGAGTTTACTTCTGCACTGGCATGCATAACATACCACCAGAGCTGGGGCTTTGGTGCAGCTCTCAGCCACTTCTCTGCCCCTGTTTCCATCATGATGACAGAAAACCTTCCTTGAGCAAGGGAATCAACCCACAGAACCAAAGGAGCTGGTGATGGCAGAATCATCGGAACATATATTGCCTCCAGACATCGCAGGGCATTCAGGCATTTCTGAGCATCTGTGTTTGGATGGATTGTTGACTCCAAACCCACTGGATAATTTTCAAACCAAACATGGAATGAGCAAACCGAAAGAGGGTCAACAAGGGAGGGAAGAATATTAAGGCAGTGGTGCTCAACACCTCACTCCAGCAGCATGTGTGGGAGCAACGTGAAGGCTTTGAAGTAAGATGAGCATTGTTCATGTGATTTTCTTCACCCCCCCACCCCCATAAGCTAGTCTCTGATCTCACCAGGGCTACCAAGCAAACAGCTTGTGAGCAAGCATAGCTTTGCTGTGCTGGGGATTTCGAAAACAATCAGACTTTGGGCTTGTGATGAGATGGTTTAGCTCAAGGCTTGACCAATGCATTACCTAATCCTATAAGCCCCGTAGCTGCTCATACTGAGAACTGGGGGATGGGGTGGGGAAGAGGTATGTACATGTTTTTACACACCTGGAACTGTGATATGGAATCTGTCAAGCTAGCTGAGGTCACACTTCCAAAGCAATTCTTTGACATATGTAAGGTGTTCTTGGATTAGTGTACTGGGAATTAATGTTGAAAAGTAGAAAAGTGTTGAGAGCAATGACTGACAAAATTTATCTCTGCTTTCACTGATTGTGACAGTTGCCATTGTTGTAGCTTATCCTGCACTTGTGTAATAGAGAAATTTAGTAGGTGAAGCTTTTCCTGACAGTGATCAGTGGTGGAAAAATCCTCACTTGATTAACTCATTATTCTGGGCTACTGTTCATTTCACAGGAGAAGAGGTCTAGGAAAGATTAAATTTCTTCTTCCTCTCCCCTTCTTTCTTTTGATGGTGGGGGAGAGCATGGGATGCAGGCCTGGGTTTCATCCATTTGAAAAGGAGAGTGCAACCCATCTTAAGTCAGCCCCAGAACTTCTTGAGTCAGGGGGTTCAGACTCTTTTCAGTCCAGGTTTAACTCAAAACAGAGTTTTTCTGTGCCCCTGGGTCTACTATCCCTTCTCTGCCTGTGTCCCTCTTTGCCAGCAAAAAGAAAATCCCATTCCCTTCGTGAAAGGAAGTTAATTATAAGTAGCAGTGACTTAGGGATAGGTGACTGGCATTGGGACTTTTAGCTGAAAGTTAAGCACTCACATTATGAATATATTTTCAATAGTTATAATGCCAGTAGGACAGAAGTGGATGGCTGTGCTGAGCCCTTTTGAGTACTAAAAATCTTGTCCCCATTTGGTTTTGGCAAAGGGAAAGAACTAGAATTCCAGGGAGCCTTGGCTATTCCAGCTGTCGCCAAGCTTTGAGAGTGTCTTTTTCCCACTTTGCGAGTCATTTTAATGCAGGATTCCAGTGCTCTTAACTGAAGCATGCAGTCCAGCAGGTGAATCTTTCTTCCACATCCTTGTTGTTTTGGGAACCAGTTCTTAAAGAAGTGCCCCAGATGGGGTCTCTCCTGCATGTGTGCTCTATTTAGAGTCCCAGGAGATTTTTTGCTGGTATGTGGGGGGCGAAGTAAATGACGTCAAAGCCAGACAGAGATTACCACACCTAAATGAGACATGTGTTCTTCTAATTAGAAAATGTAATCACCTCAGGCAGACTCATTATTGCTGCCTTTATGTTTGTCATTTTGGCAGCCTTAAGGTCCATGGTAATTCCTTTATCTGACTAGTACTCAAGGACATCAAGTTTTTAATCATTAAATACCTTAAACTCCTTCTTTCAAGGAACTTTGAAGAATAATTACTTTTTGGTCATGCAGGAGGTTTTGTGTCTCCCAAAATCTCAATGGAAGGCCTTTCATCTGTGCCTGCATGCATCAAAAGACTTGTTCTGCAATCAGACTGATTGCATCAAACTGGACAGGGAATTGGAAGGGGGAAGCTAAGGCCAGCATGCAATGCAGCCCCCTAGCAGTTCTTTCCATTTGCAAAAACAGCGTGTGTCAAGTGCCTCAAACTGTATACAGATCAGGATTCTCAAAATGGAAGCTAGGACCCTTGGTGGGCATTTGCTAACTTTCCCTCTTCCAATTCACAGAGTACAGCATTTTGCTCAGCCACGACTCTTAGCCAGATATGAGGGCATCTATTGGCAGCACCAAGAGAGCACAGGAGTTTCATTGCTAGGAAATGTAGCTTGGAGGTAGACATGGGAATGGATGGCAGACTAGCAACATCTGAGATTCTCTGAATGTCAACTCACCACAATGCCCTCTTCCCTGATTGTGTTTGCGATTGTTATTTGTGCTGCACAAATGAGGAACTTGTACAAATCAAGCCTCCAACAGGACATTTGTACAAGTTTCCCCAATTTTTGCAGGCTTCACCTCCTAAAGAAAAGCAGACATCATTCTGTCTGCAGAGTAAATTAGCACAAATCCAACAGGGAATTGGGAATGAGACAAATGCAAATATGTCTACAACAAGTTACAATGCTATTTGCTGAACAGCTTCTTATACTCAGCACTTCAAAGGGGGCATGCTCACATGCGTTGCAAGCCAAAAAAAAGTTCTCAAACATCCCTAGGTAGAGCACACATTCTGCATGCAGAAGGCTCCAGGCACCTTCATCTAGGGCTGGATTTCCAGTCTGAAGCTCTGGAGGGACACTGTGGTCAGTCTGGGCAATATGGGACTAGATGGACCTCTGGTCTGACTCAGTCGAAGGCCGCTTCCTGCGTCGTCATGTTTATGGAGATGTGGATGTCAGAAGGCATGGGGGCTGGACAAAGCCCTCTGGAGAAGGGGACGGAGGACACAAGGGAAGCAGGAGAACAGGTGTAACAATGCTTGGCCGGGGAGTGTCCTTGCTGCGTCGGGTGAACGCTCTAACAAATGGAGTCCTTGCTTTCGTGAAATTCTTCATTCCCTGCAGCAAAGGCACTTTTCATGCTCCCTTCAGTACAGGCAAGGGGAAAAATTTGAAGCGTTCTCTTGCTGCCTATGGGTGAGTGCTTCAATTTACCTTTTAATTATAGGAAGGGGTCCCTCTTTCTAGGTTGCTATTTTTGTTTTTATTTAAGACAATACCTTGCTTTATTTATTTGTTTATTATTTATGTATTATTTTTTACTTTTTAAAAACCCTGCCTACTACACAGGGGTATGCAATACTGGAACATTCATTCTGTTTGAGCTTGATGGGCTTCTGACACCTTTCCAACCTGACAGCAAAGAATGGGCCAAGTCAGTCCAGGGTGGATTTCTGAGAAAAGGAGGGAAATAGTTCTGCAAATCTGGAGCCAAGAATTGTGTTTCTGGCATGATTTGTGCAGACTGTGTATATTTGTGGAATTCGCGTAAATTGTGCAAACTGAAGGTAACTTTTTTAGATTCAAGGCATTATTTTCATTTTTGTTGTTGCTCTTGTTGTGGCATTTTACACAAGAGATATGAAAATATGTCTCATGCCGCAAGTCTATATAATTTGCCTTGACTACCAAAAATTGCAGTGCCGATGGAATGGAATCCTGTGAACTGACTTGAGAAAAACTCTTAGATGTTTGCCCCCATAGCAGATTCCTCACCCATCCTTGTCAGCCTCACAGCACTGCAGAATCCCAAAGAACGATCTCTTTTTCCCTGGAGAAGCTCAATGAGTCAGCAATGGCCAGGTATGCTGGGAGGCGCAGTTTGAAACTTCCGGAAATCTACTTCCTGCCTTCTCAGAAAAGACAACCCTGAGCATGCTGAACAAATAGGCTGGTACATATCAGCCTTCCTAAGTCCCATGGCAACCTTCCCATCCATGTGCCTGAGGTGAACACTAACATACGTAGCACTCCCGCCTGCTCCATCGTTGGACTGGCTGTTGACCCTCTTTTCAGCACACAGGGTGGGGCACACCGGAAGGCAATGCAATGAATTATGGAGCGCCGGGTATGCCGAGCAGCACGCGGCTCTCTCTCCTTCAACCCCTGACTGCCACCTCTCTCCAGCTGCTGCCTGAGGCAACCACTCTGTCATGGCAGGGCCAGTCTACCCTCCCTCTGCTCTGCACCACCGTTTGCACCATCCCTTGCCATTGTCCGAGCCATCCGGCACTGATGGGAGTTGACATTCAAAACCTCCCAAAGGTACTGGGCTGGGAGAGACTGTCCTTTAAATTTGTCCAGCCTCTGGCAGTCTCTCCTGAATTGGAAGACATAAACACACACACACAAACACACACAGAGGGAAAGGAGAGGGGGAGAGGGGGAGAGGGAGAGAGAGAGAGAGAGAGAGAGTAAATAACAGTCAGGGATCCTTTTGAGACAATGCTCAGGTCCTTTTGGCTTTACACCTTATTCAGTTGGGGAGGGCAAGGGAGGGAAAATAGCCTAGAACAAGAAATGTGTCATAAGCCAGTATGTTACAAGTTGGACATGAGACCTACTTCCTGTTTAGGAGAGACTTCTTACACTCTTGATTTCCCCTGGAATTTGTCTGGCCCTTGCAAACGGTAGATTAAATCTTGCACATTAATCCAACTTTCATATACGTGGCTCAGGATCTTCTATTATTCAGAATTTCCAGACAAAGCGGAAGCCTTCAAAGTATGCCAAGTGTGTGCAGAGCAGTGACAGCTCTTATTCCTTCTGCATTCGTGTGAAAGGCTGGGGGTATTAAGAGTGATTTATATTCTGTCAGTTTTATTCAAGAGAAATGATGTTCTATATTTCAGCCTTTTCTGATTAACACTGTTGGGGGAAAGGGAAACTTTTCTGTTTCTGCATTGTTGAACTTAATTTATTCTTTGCTGTATCCCCCACCTCACCGACTTCCGAACAAATGCTACAGACAGTGACAGTAGTGAAAATGACACTGTGCCAAATAATATGTACTTCATGGACAAAGATTGAAAGCCTCCATTGGAAAGAAATCCATAACACAAACCAGAAGCATTGTTCGTTTTGTTGATTTCTCATGGAAGCCAACCTGAATATTTTGTATTCCTCCAAATGAACCATTAAAAATAACAGACCAAACTTCTCTCAGTGAAAGTCCAATTGTGTTTTCTGAATAAACTAGGCAGATGATACAAACATGAAAGTAATTGTGCATGGCAAATAGCTGAGTTGTGCTGAAGCATTTACACTTAGGTGTGCTGGTGGATGACTCCAGACTTAAGGCAAACATTTGTTTTAGGTTTTGTGAAGTCCACATCAATGGAGATGTGCCCTTTTCAAGCCTTGAAATTCTTCGTTGGTTTAGATTACAACTTGAGCTGGAGAAGAATTGTGAATTTCTTTCCTCCTACCCCTGAAAGTCTCCCTGCCACAGACACCAGAGCCCCAATCCCTAAAAAGTGAATCATGGATATAAGAAACTTTAGTTGTCTTTTTTGTTTGGGATCAATCAAAGTACCCCCCAAAGCAAAATACCTTAAATGCAGTTTCTAACATACCATTTGGAAGAAAATGCCATATACTTAGGGTGCAATCCTATGCCTGTTTAGACAGAAAAAGCAGATCGATGGAGCAGATCAGATGCAGGCTTCCAATCTACAGAGGCAAGCAGCCTGCCGCTCTCTTGGCCTCACTCATTCATCCTGGCATTGGTGAGCTTGCCCACCCATGGGACTGTTCCACTGGATTGTTAGGAGGTCTTCCTCTGCCAGTCTCAGGGTCTGAGTAGGTGGGCTTAGTTAGCCTCAAATATAACTCTTATGTCCCCACAGGAGCTCAAACCCTGAACAGGTAGCCCAGAGACATCACCTCTCACCATAAGCACACCTCAGTGTGCTCTCCAGCCTGCACCCCAAACAGAGATATTCACATATGAAGAGCGACCAAATCAACTTAATAAACAGAAACTGAAGCAAATTGGCTTGTGCATTTAGTCATGAACCCGTCCCTGTTTACACTCGAAGTAGAGAAAAAGATCTGCTGCTAATGGCCCATCAGACAATAATGTAAAAATGCCTACTTGACCTCCAAAAACAAACTACAAAGCCCACAGGGAGGGTTCAAAATAAGCCAAGGAGAACCTCATAAGCACACCACTTTCTGCAGATAGCAGGTGCATGAGAGGACACTCATACCAGAGCCTTCACTCCTCTTTCGCCCCAGTGCATACAGTGTCCTCCCCTCAGGTGAGGGGTGAAAAGTATTCATTACCACCTGTTTCTTTTCTGCATGCCAACCTACCATCCTTCAAACAGGAGCACCGATGGCATAGTGCAATTATAGCTGTGTGTGCACAAATATTTCGGCAATCTACCTGAACCGAGGAACAGGCAATAAAGGATGCATTCAGATGAACGGGGGACCTTCTAAAAACCCTCTAACGAAAACATGAGCGAGAATGGAATTTCTCCAAAGGGGTTTCATAGGAAATGTGAGCAAGTCTGTCAGCACACTGTCAAGACCCACAGCAGATAAACTATATTTCCAGCTAATGTGTGGTATAGGGAAAAAAATACAAGTTACAATAAACAATCAGATATTGAATAAAATGATGCCAGGCATTTCCCCTTTTGTAATGAGGTAAAAAGGTCTGTATGTCTCCTCTGACTTTTCTTTCTCATTGACAAATGACAAATTGGCTAATAATTGCAAATATGTTTCTTAATTAGACCCTGAACTGCTCTTTCAATTAGAACTTCAGATTGGATGAAAAATAATTCACATCTGACCATGAGTTGGCTATGATTTGATTTTCCTTAAATTTTAATTACACTGAATTTTATTCCCATCACAACTTAGCAGGTGCTCACTGCAATTTCAAGAAAGAATGAAGCAGATGGAATGAGCTACCACTCATGACTGAGGATGGATTCTATTATTGTTGGTTTCGGTGTCAAATGATAGTGTGGACCCCAAAGGACTTGGGATTAAGGACAAGATCCAACCGTACCTGGAACTGCAGGGCTGATGTTCCTTCTGGTGATATTCTCTCTCTCTCTCTCCCCACCACCCCCTGTGTGTATGTGTGTGTCTGTGTCTGTGTCAGAGGGATTTCTTATTAAACCCTAGTCAACTGTTCTGTGCTTAAAGGATCAATTGTGTTGACATCTACTTGTTCAGAATTAGGCCTGTATTTTAGATGCAGGTTGCAAGTTGCACTTGATTCTAGCCATGTGATCTGCTTATAAAGATCACTAACTGTTTCAAATGCTGTCCCAACAAGCAAGAAAGGTTTCCTTGGCCTGCAGCATCTCTCTGTTCCTGGAGAAAGTAGCAACCCATGAGTTTCACCTGCTCCCTGTTGAACTAAAGGAAAATGTAGCTGGCTGGGGTATGTCACAGAAAGCTGCCTTGTATGAACTAAGAGTATGAATCCATTTAGCCCAGTATTAACCACTCCAGCCTTCCCTAACAAGGACCGTCAAAATGTTTTCAACCACAACTACCAGCACTCTTGTTCATGCTAACTGGGACTGCTGGACATGCAAGTCCAAAGCATCTGAAAGGCTCCAGGATAGGGAGGAGTCTTACTGGCTTGGTGGAATTCTTTCCTGTCACTTGCTCCCTGATTCGTTGAAGTGGATATTTATTTATTTGTTTACTGCATTTTTATACTGCAGAAGAGCTGAAGCTCAGTGACTTTGGAATCAGCTCTCCAAAGAGATTCTCCTGGTGCCCTCTCTCTACTCCTTTTGATGCCAGGCAAACCCCTCTTTATTTGTCCAATACAGCAGGACTCCTGTATCCACATGGATTGGTTCCAAGCCCCTCAGCGGACGCCGGAATATACTATACACTATACGATACCATGCAGGAGCCCATGGGCAGCTGCAGGCAGTGAGCAGCAAGCCACAAAATAAACTCAAATAAACTATACACTCAAACTATATACATTTCCCCCCGAGTTTGTTCATTCTTACCTCAGCAATTCCTTTGGCACTTTAGGGCACTTTACAACTTCTCTTTCAGGCCAAGGTCAACTGCAGTTAACTGAAAATTTGATAACTGAACTAGCGGAAACAGGGGCCCCTTTTAAGAAATTTTAAGAGCCGCCTTTGTGAATGACTACCTTGAGCAGCACAATAAAGCTATGAGCAATGCCTTGCAGGGCCACCCAAGATGGACGGTTCATAGCGGACAGCTCTGACAAAAGGTGATCCACTGGGGAAGGAAATGGCAACCCACTCCAGTATCCTTGCCATGAAAACCTCATGGACAGTTCTAAAGGGCAAAGAGATATGACGCCGGAAGATGAGCCCCTCAGGTCGGACGGAGTTCAGTGTGCTACTGTGGAAGAGCAGAGGGCTAGTACTAGTAGTACCAGCAAGAGTGTAGTGACAGGGTGAAAGCTGAAAGGCCACTCAGTTGTGGATGTATCTGGTGGTGAAAGGAAAGTCCAGGGCTGTAAAGAAGAACCTGGAAAGTAAGATCTATGAATCAAGGTAAGCTGGATGTGGTCAAACATGAGATGGCAAGACTGAACATCAACATCTAGGGAATCAGTGAACTAAAATGGACAGGAATGGGTGAATTTAATTCACATGACCATTATATATATTACTGCAGGCAAGAATCCCATAGAAGAAATAGAGTCGCCCTCATAGACAATAAAAGAGTAGGAAAAGCAGTGCTGGGTACAATCTCCAAAGTGACAGAATGATCTCAGTTCGAATCCAAGGCAAACCATTCAACATCACAGGAGTCCAAGTCTATGCCCCAACCACTGGTGCTGAAGAGGCTGAAGTTGACCAGTTCTATGAAGGCCTACAACACCTTCTAGAACTAACACCAAAAATGATGTCCTTGACATCATTGGGGATTGGAATGCTAAAGCAGGAAGTCAAAAGATAACCAGAATAACAGCCAAGTTTGACCTTGGAGTAAAAAATAAAGCAGGGCAAAGACTAACAAAGTTTTGTCAAGAGAACACTCTGGTCATAGCAAACACTCTTTTCCAACAACCCAAGAGGCATATCTACACATGGACACCACAGAATGGTCAACACTGAAATAAGATTGATTATATGCTTTGCATCCAAAGGTGGAGAAGCAGTATACAGTCAGTAAAAATAGGACCTGGAGATGAATGTGGCTGGGATAATGAGATTCTTATTGCAAATTTCAGGCCTAAATTGAAGAAAGTAGGGGAAACCACTAGGGCACTCAGGTATTACCTAAATCATATCCCTTATGAATATACAATGGAGGTGACAAATAGATTTAAGGAATTAGATCTGATAGACCTGAAGAACTGTGGATGGAGGTTCACAACATTGTACAGGAAGCAGCAACTAAAACCATCCCAAAGAAAAAGAAATGCAAGAAAGCAAAGTGGCTGTCCGAGGAAGCTTTACAAATAGCTCAGGAAAGAAGGGAAGTGAAAGGCAAGAGAGAAAGGGGAAGATACACCCACCTGAATGCAGATTTCCAGAGAAGAGATAAGAAGGCCTTCTTAAATGAACAGTGCAAAGAAATAGAAGAAAACAATAGAATGGAAAAGACTAGAGTTCTCTTCAAGAAAATTGGAGATATCAAGAGAATGTTTCATGCAAAGATGGGCATGATAAAGGCCCAAAATGGCAGGGACCTAACAGAGGCAGAAGAGATTAAGAAGAGGTGGCAAGATTGCACAGAAGAACTATACAAGAAAGATCTTAATGTGCCTGATAACCACAATGGTGTGGTTGCTGACCTTGAGCCAGACATCCTGGAGTATGAAGTCAAATGGACCCTAGGAAGCCTTAGCAACAAAAACCTAGCAAAGATGACAGCATTTCAGCTGAGCGATGCAAAATCCTAAAAGGTGATGCTGTTAAAATGCTACGCTCAATATGCCAGCAAATTTATTGGTTTTATTTATTGGTTTTAAATTATTATGCCAGGATGTTTCCAGTTTTTTATGTAATTGTATAGATATTTATTTATGTGTTGGAAGCTGCACTGAGGCTTATGTGAATGGGGCAGCATACAAGAATTCCAAATAAATAAATAGAATTCCAAATAAATTAGGAAAACTCAACAGTGGCCACAGGATTGGAAAAGATCAGTTTACGGTCCAATCCCACAGAAGGGCAATGCCAAAGAATGTCTAAATTGCCATACAACTGCACACATTTCACACACTAGCAAGGTTATGCTCAACATCCTAAGCGCTAGGCTCCAGCAGTATGTGAACCAAGAATTACCAGAAGTATAAGCTGGATTTCGAAGAGGCAGAGAAACTAGAGATCAAATTGCCAACATCCACTGGATCATGGAGAAAGCTAGGGAGTTCCAGAAAAACATTGACTTCTTCTTCATTGACTATGCTAAAGCCTTGGATTGTGTGGTTCACAACAAATTGTGACAAGTTCTTAAAGAGATGGGAGTCCCAGACCATCTTATTTGTCTCTTGAGAAACCTGTATGCGGGTCAAGAAGCAACAGTGAGAACTAGACATGGAACAACTTGGTTGGGAAAGGAGTATGGCAAGGGTGCATATTGTCATCCTGCTTGTTTAACTTATATGCAGGGTACATCGTGTGAAATGTGGGTCTGGGTGAATCACAAACTGGAATTAAGATTGCTGGGAGAAATATCAACAACCTCAGATATGCAGATGATACCACTCTGATGGCAGAAAGTGAAGAGGAACTAAAGAGCTTCTTGAAGATGGCAAAAGAGGAGGGTGCAAAAGTTGGTTTGAAACTCAGTATTAAAAAAATTAGGATCATGACATCCAGTCCAAACACTACCTGGCAAATAGAAGGTGAAGAAATGGAAGTAGCGACAGATTTTATTTTCTTGCACTCCAAGATCACTACAGATGGTGACTGCAGCCATGAAATTAAAAGATGTTTGTTCCTTGGGAGGAAAGCTATGGCAAATCTGGACGGCATACTAAAAAGCAGAGGCATCACCCTGCAGACAAAAGTGCATATAGTCAAAGCTCTGGTTTTCCCAGTTGTAGTGTATGGCTGTGAGAGTTGGACCATAAGGAGGTCTGAGCGCTGAAAAATTGATGCTTTTGAATTGTGGTGTTGGAGAACACTCTTGAGAGTCCCTTGGACTTCAAAGAGATCATCAATCCTAAAGCAAAACAGCCCTGACTATTCTCTGGAAGGACAGATACTGAAGCTGAAGTTCAAATACTTTGGCCACATAATGAGAGGAAAAGTCATTGGAAAAGCCCCTGATGCTGGGAAGGTTTGAAGGCAAAAGGAGAAGAGGGCAGCAGAGGATGAGGTGGTTAGATAGTGTCACTGATGCAATGAACATGAGCTTGGGTGAACTCCAGGAACCAGTGGAGGACAGGAGGGCCTGGTTTGCTTTGATCCATGTAGTAATGAAGAGTTGGGCACGACTGTGTGACTGAACAACAACAACAAAAGCAATTTTTAAGAGGATTTTTATATGGCGTCTATTGTATCTTAGTGCTACAGTATCTTTGGATTAATTCGGCTTCTGTGGGACTTTTATTGTGAAGTTTTTATTGCATACTATGTTGCTATTTTATTGTTTAGCATGTATGTAGATTTGATATTACTGGTTTATTGTATAAGTTGACATTATATTTTGAAAAGCACCCAGAGAGCCACATTGGCCATATTGGCAGTTCAGAAATTCAATAAATAAATAAATAGCTCTCTGGGCTGTTCACAACCACTTAGAAAATAAAATAAATAATACTACATAAACATTTAAATAGTTAAGATCACAATGCCAAATAAAAAAGAGAATTAACGCAAAAGCTGTCAGGAGTGCCAAGGATGGTAAGAAAAGTATGCCAGGGATTGTACCTGGAACATTCTGTAAGCAGAGCAGCTAGTCTGCAGACTCCTGCAGTTGCTCTGTGAGGCAACAAATTTGCTTTTACAGTTAAGGTACGTTGGCTTGCGTGAGTCTCAGGGTTCCAGTTGTTCCTCCTATAGGTCAACAGTAAATCATGCCTTGCATCTTCCTGATTGCACTGAACTGTTTATGTTCAGCTGCTCTTAAGGGACTCTAATTCAGCACTTCTAAGTGCTCCTAGCCAGCGCCACCTTCTTTTACGAAGAATGTGTTAAGGGCCCTAGCTGATCAGATTCAAAGCTGTTTAGCCCAGCATCCAGTTCTCCCTGGATGTTCACAGACGTTCTTTAGTAATTGTGCATTCCCTGTTGCTGCCTCTCTTCCAAACAACTGCGACTACCTTGGAACATGAAGCTTTTGCATAGCTATCAAATGATTAATAGCAGTGTTAATAGTCTACTGATAGTCCAATTGCGAGTTTGGTTTGGCTTGAACTTTGAAAATATTTCCAGTCTTATTTCCAGTTCATCCCAAACTTTGCAAACTTTATTTTAGAAATCACTTAGTCTATACATTTTTGTGTGTATTTCTCCTAGTACATGAATTTTTGTAGACAATTTTGAGTAATTCACACATTCTTGCCAGCCATTTTGCAATATAATACATTATGAATAAGATACTTTTATGTTTACACTCCACTTTTCCTCTTTTGCCAGTATCCCAAGGGGGCTTATGTAATCCTCTCTGCTTCATTTTATTTTCACAACTACCCTGTAGGTTAAGTAAGGATGTGAACTAGTGATTAGACTGGACCACTGAGCTCACAGTCAAGCAGGGACTAGAATCTTGATTTCCCAAGTTCCAATGCAATTCTCTAAGTATCGCAGTTCTATTTGTTTGACATGTGACCCCACTTTCCAGTATTAAAGAAACAGAAGGGTGGAATGTTCTCTATCTACACAAAGTGAAAAATTGTACTAAACTTCTACCATTTCCACTTATATAGAGGTTTACAAAGTTATATCTAGTGTGCAGAAAATAGGAAGAAATAACCTATAATATTAAACTTAGATTCTTTCCATGAAATTGATTGCCAACTGTTGTGTCTTTGAACTTAATCAGATATTGCTAAAGGGAAAAGATCATGCGATTTATCTTCAGTCCCCAAAAAAGAGTGTGGGGGAACTGACTTGTGAATATGACAAGGCATCAAACCCGTGTCTCCCTTTCAAGATGTCTCTTCCTCCCTCTACTTCAACAGCATCTTGACTCAGAAAGCAGACAGTAAATTAATCTCCTCTAAAGATTCTGTTCTTGTTAGTCTTGTCTCAGTGACAGTTGCCCCTCATGTTAAACTTGAATTTTAATGTGATTGATTTACGTTAACACATGTGGATAGCATACACCTCTCTGCAAAGTTGCTCAGTTGCATTCTACTTAAAGGGGGAAAGTATATCTGTCTCCAAGAAGGAATGTTTTGGCTATAAATGCGTACATCTGAGAGCATCCAAACCAGGAAGATTGTACCTGTTTCTACACTCCAGTGTTTCACAGATGGATCGAGGCCCAGCTTATGGCATTATGAGTCTGACACCAAGGATCAATCTCTGAGCTACTTCTCAGTCTCTCAGTATTATGCACTGCAGAAGCTTCTCTTCTGCCACCTTTACGCTGTTTCTGTTGACCAGGTTTAGCATCACCCACCCACAAAGGTGTCTTATGGACTGCATCCTAATTCTCAGAGAAGCTGACATGTCCTCTGAGGATGGGACCAGAGCAAAGATGTCCGGATAAGCAGTCTGACATTAAGGCTTCCACCAATACAGGACTAAGTTTGCCTCAAAGATCCCACAGGTCAGTTCACACAGGTCCAAAGGAGGTTGTCTTTCCATTTCTCGATTCTGAGACAAACCTCCTCATGCCATGGTCTTTTTCATACAATTTAAGCTTCAGGATGCTAAAGCAGGCCAGTCCCTTTGAAAGATAAAGCCACAGTCGCCATAGAGGTGACACTAAGAATAAAACCCTCCCTATTTAAGACTCATTCTTGATCTGCTCCAAATACAAGACAGATTGACTCCATAGAGCCTGGAGTTTACAAGAGCAGAACTGGGCTGTCATAGATGGGGCATTTTGGAGAGTGTCATTCATAGGGTTGGCATGGGTTTCATTCATAGGGTTGGCACGTGCCAACTTGATGGCACATAATAACAGAGACACCTTGACCTGCTTCTTATTTGAGCAACATGCAGACAACCCTGTCTGGCTTCCAGCCCCACTTGGAGCTTCCAGCGCTGACGATCTTCTACTGTCTTGCTTCTCCATGGAACCCAATGTGCTCAGCTGCATCTCAGACCGTAGCTGAACCTGCAACCCAGGCTATACAGCAAAGCATCACCTGGGGAGAGAGCTGAAACAGTATAGGATGTTGGAGAGAATATTAGTTTAAAATATATACATTAAAAGCATAGGCTGACAGAGTTGGAAGAGACCTTGTAGAGCATGCAGTTGGGTATACCCCTGATTCACCTGCTCCTGATCAGGTACATGAACAGGGGCACCAACACCTGCATTTTACAACATTTTGCCAAATAATTTTCAATCCAAACGATCACACAAATGTTCATATTTGGAAAAGTGCATAGAATGCATGTGTATTATGGAGGGTATCAGGGGAATGTGTGCACAAAATGCATTATATTAGGCTTGCAAAATTTTCACAGTAGGAAAAAGTGAATACAGTTTGATAAATGCATGCAAAACCATCCATGTTTACATACAGATTTCTTTGCTGTCATTGAATCAAAGCAGCTTACATCATTCTCCTCCTCCTCTCACACAAGACCAGCCCTGGAAGCAAGGTTTGTCTAAGCATCCAAAGTCACCCAGTTGACTCCATGCCTGAGCAGGGACTAGAACCCAGATCGCCTGAGTTCCAGTCCTGCACTATAAGGGCACAGGGACACATATAATGCAACAGCAGAGGTTGTTGTGACGTATGTTCTTAGCTAGGAATGCAGTTCAAATTCATTGCCCACACAAGGCTTTTCCCCATCTATACATAATGAGCAAGCCAAGCCCACTTTTCCACGCTGCAAGGACTGTTTTCCAACCATTACCACCACAGTGACCCAGAAAACCTGACTGATTCAGTTGAAGTTGTTCAATTAAGCAAATATGGTTGTACTTGAAAGTTGCCTTAATTACATAATTATACATAATGTGACAAACCATATTGTCACAATCCCCTTCAGTTTGGGGTTTGTTCATTTGCATGGAAGATTGGCAGAGATGTATAATGTATTACTATTGCATGACATTCGTATTTTATTTGTATCTCAACTTTCCTTCTCTTGCAAGGAACGTAAGGCAGCTGAAAATGTTCTCTTCTTTACCATTTTATCCTCACAGTGATCACAACCATGTGAGTTCCCTTGGGTTGAGAGCTTTTGTCTGATCCAAAGTCACCCAGAGTGATTCACGGCCATGTGGGGACTAATGTCAAGATCTCCTGAGTCCCAGTCCAGTAATCTTAACCAGCACAAAATACTGACAATTACTTGCAATGCACCGGCTCCCAATGGCTTAACTACCAATGGGTCAAAATAATCCTCCATTTTTATCTATGAGGCATTTGTTCTGCATCTTTCATATCCTTAACATCACTGGACAGCATTCAGGTTCCAATACTGGATCTTTGTGATGACTGCTTTGTTTTTTGAGTATTTTAGTGGAGCTACTGGTTAAACAAAAGAAGGTTGTCATCAATTTTGACAACATGATCATGCTATTTTCCTTGCCTGCCAGGTTCCAAAAACCTCAAGTAAAAGGGCACTGAGAACACCCCAAACTATGCTGTTTTCTGGAAGTGTCCTGGCCTGTCTAGCTCTCATTCCAAATGACAAATAGAATTTACAGGGCAGACAAGGATTGAGAAATATTTCCTTCTTTCTCAGTAATGCAAGCACATCACCCTAGTACGAAATATTTGGGACCTCGTATTTCTGTGTGTGGGGGAAAACAATGCCCTGGACTTTTTAATTGCCTTAGTGGTTTGGAGAACCTTAGTGCTGCGTATTCTTCAAGAAGCCAAGAGCAAATAAACCTGCAAGCCATTTGCCATAAAGCACTTGAATGGCTCCATATAGTATGGATTACATAACCCAGACATGGACTAAAACTGTGGTATTATGCTTCCAAAGGAGAATTCTCTGTATTATTAGAAAATCAATTACACCTTCCATTTGGTGCAGGAAATATTGGAGTTGACAAAGTACCTTGCACTCCTGTTCACTCATAAACTTCCGCTCTCTCCACTAGGATCACCACAAGATGCTAATAAAATTTCTATCAGGTGAGTCGCACACATTTCAATATTATTCTCCTCCAATCCCACTTGGTGAAAGGGAAACAAATTTAAATCATGATAAAACCCCGGACAGATGCTATCCATAATGTTAACTGCTTGTCATCAGAAAAGATGTACTTTGAGGTCCCTTGGGAATGGCAGCTTTCATTTCTCCTCTCTGTAAACCTATAACATTTACTGTCTGCAAGCAAGAGCTACAAGGTATGCCACTCGGATGAAGTATTTGATCAGATCATGTGTGTATGAGAGTTTATACTTAAGTTTTCCTGTGCTGGTTCCATAATTTTTCACTATGTATTCCTTCTGAATATTGCAAGAATCCTTGACGCTCATTTTTATTATTCTCGGGCTTAATAACAAAAACAATAAATCATCCTGGTTTGACTTCATCTTGATTACAAGCCTACTTCAAATCAAACATGTGTTGGTGGTTGTTGTTGCCATCATTTCCCCCTTCCTGCAACCAGTGCTGCGGTTTCTTTCTTCCTTGAAATCGGATATTGCAAAATTTGAGCCAAAAGTCATGATGGATTAATACTCAACCCTGATTGAAAGAAGAGGCTCAGCCCTAGGATGTGTGTTCCCATAAAACAGCCCTCTGGAAATGAGTGAAAGGTGTTTCTTTTATTTCTAATTAATCTCAACCATTTATCACCTGTATTATGATAAGGAATGGATATAAGATGATTTCTATCAGCATTCCTGAAGCTGGTAACCTCCAGATGTTTTGGCGTACGACTACAATGGCCGTGCTGTCCGGGAATTGCAGAATGCTGTTCAGTGCAACTGGAATGTGCCAGACTGGGGGAAGCTGCCTTATTTGACCACAAAGCTGCTGTGAAGTGAAATTGATCATATACCGAGTAAGTTCCTTGCTCCGTCTAAATACCCTAGATTCAGCAGCTGGTACCCCTGGACAGTCTGCTGCTGCTGCTTTTTGCTTTGCCCCTCTCAAATGTGTTTTCTGTGTAAAGTGCTGCCTCAGGATTATTGTCTCTGACTATCACTGGTGCGGGATAGATATAGCCCTTCAAACATGTATATAACCTGTTCTAACCATGGAAGTACCCAAGATTTCCACTCATCTGAACTGGCCCCAGCATATGTGAGGACTGCATTGGGCCTGCTGGTCTGTCATGAAATCATACAATAGTAGATCTGGAAGGGGCCATAGGGCTCCGTGCTATCCATGATGGCAATCCAGTTGCACCTTGAATGCCTCTACTGTGGGACAGCCCACAACCTCTCTGGGTCATTGGTCCCATTCTCATACTCCCCTAACAGTCAGGCATCTGGCTTCCTGTAACTTGAGCCCATCAATCTGTGTCCTGCACTCTGGGGTGATCAAGAAGAGATCCTGCCCTCCCGTTTGTGCCAGGCTTTCAAGTACTTGTAGAGTGCTGTCATATATTTCCTCAATCTTCTTAAGGCTGAACATGCTCAGTTCTCTCAATTTCTTCTCACAGGGCTTTGTTCCTGGACATGGGCCCCACCTGCCTATCCAGCCACCACAGTCTCTCACTTTTAATGGTGAGGAGAAGCCGTGCTGGGGCCTTTTCCCCACATTCTCCTGTCTCAGTTCTTGGTGGTTGCTCAGTTCTTTTTCTAAACTGGAGGTGTTTGAAATTCAACTTATTTTTATTCATTTTTATTCATTTTTCGATTTATATCCTGCCTTTTTCCTACAAAGGGCTCAAGGCAGCTTACATCATTCTCCTCCTCTATCTTATCCCCACAACAACAATCCTGTGAGGTAGGTTGGGCTGAGAGTCTGTGACTGGCCCAAAGTCACCCAGTTGGCTCCATGGCTGAGCGGGGACTCGAACCCAGATCGTCTGAGTCCCAGTCTCACATTCTTAACCACGACACCACACTGGCTCTCCAAACTTGGCACCTTCTGCATGTACAGCATAGCTTCTACCCTGAGTTATTCTCTCTCCAAACAGCAATGCATTGAAAACCAGTGCTTGGAAATCTCTTGTTCGGAAAAGTGGCATACAATGCTTTAAACTGATGAATACTTCCTAACAGATTAATGCAGTATAATGTTCCATGAATGCTAGTCTGTCCTGTACCCACTCTGATCTGATGATGAGCAAGTTTCCTTTTCTTCTCCAAATCTTTCCAATATTTCAATGTCCCTTCAGTTCTGTTTCATTTGAACTTCAGCAGTGATGCCAGACTTCTGAGTAGCCCTCTGTAGGCTTCCGCCTGAATTCATGCCGAGCCTGCCCTGTGTGGGCAGCCTGCACCTGCCCTGCAAGGGCTGAAGGGGAGTCCTGCCTGCTTGAGCCTTGCTACATAGGATGGGACCAACAATGGTACAAAGAGCTCTGCTAGTGCTCAAGTGAATAAGAGCAGAAACTTCTCTCAGGCCAAGCTAATTCAACACAGCAACGTCTGAACCGGAGGAACTGTGGTCACTATGCCTCACAGTGTGCACAAACCTTTAAGTTCTCACACACTCAACTAATAGATTGTACTGTTGTCAGTTACAGACTTTGCAAAATTCTCTGTGATTTATACTCTCAGAAAAAATGGCGGGGGTGTTAAAACATAATGGACTTCCATGGATTTTAAACAGATGCACACACATATGGGCAACTGTGCAATTATAAAAGGAGGTTCCTGAGAAGGGCCTTTTAATGCATTTTTAAACTTTACATTTGGTGTGTGTTTGACTGGAACACAAAGACAAACAATAGGAGTCTCCCGTTACCTGCATTGCAAAATTAATGAAATGTAATTCTCAAGGGATAACAAGACTTGACTTTTTGATTCCACTCCAGTAAACATATTGAGTAAAGCCAGCTCCCAACCCACAAGCTGGATTAGGACAGAGGGCAATATCTTGCTTGAAATCCTCTGTGCTGCTCCATATGCTATAATTCTGCATTATGGATAGAGGAAAAAGCATTCGAGTTGCATTTCAGTACATCAGTAGTTCATATTAACATACACCCACAAATATGTGGTCCAGATGCAGGGAGGTATGGACTGTTTCATCCTTTTCACATTCAATTTGGGGGTTGCCAGGCACCGCTATTTTATTGCCCTTGTTGATAGATTTTGGATGCATGTACAAAAAGTTGCACTTCTGAAATCACTCAAATCCCCCCAAAATATGTGAATTCCCTAAAATGAGCTTTCTCTCGCTTCAGCCTAGGTTGGTATATCTCTATTTCAGTTGGTGTGTGTGTGTGTGTGTGTGTATCTACAACTCAATGTTCATAATATTATGAAAAGTAAAAAAGAAATAGTGAACCCATAGTCAACAAGCCAAAGAACCCATGCAACTCAGAAAAAGACTTGCAGAATCTGTAGGCTGGAGTCATAGAAATCTGAAGTCATTCCACTCTGTTGTGAATTTCTCTTACGTCCCAAAGCAGGACACAGATATCCTTCGGTTTTGCACCTCCGATTTTTGAACGCAGACGTTAGGGAAAATAGCACAGGAAAAGGTCCTCAGGGTGCAATGTAATGTGCATGCCAATAACCCTCCAAGCTTGGAGGAACAGGAGTATTTTATGGAGAGCAGGAGAGTGAGGAGGTTTCCTTTGTGCTTCTCTAGCTCTGTAAGTATTTAGATTTCTCTTACCGACGTAGCCATTTAAATGCAGTGCTTTGGGGCAAGAGGGAATAAGGCTGAGCACTGCTGAGATGCACTGCATCTTGACAGTACTTTGGATCCATGGCTGGTGTGGTTCTTCCCAGATTGGCTATGGAGGGTGTCGGGGACGGAGATCCCAGTGAAGATCCCAAGCCGCAAGGTGCAAGCGCATGTCTGGGAATCCAAACAATCTAGTGGCCATCTAGGCACTATCAAGTGGCTGTAGAATTACATTGCATGTTGTAGCAAATATTTGCAGAATGTGGATGTTAAGGACAATCTCATACAAAAATGAGACATGTCTACTTGCCCTCTGCTTCTTTTTGAACCAATGGTCTGCCCATTCTCTGGGTATCTGGCAATCCTACTGCAAATGCATAGGCACAGCCTGGTGCGTAAGAGCAATGAGAAACAGTAACATTTATCATTTTTACTGGTAAAAGGGTCTGCAATATATAATATCTCCAAATGTTTTAGAAACTGCAAAAAACAAAACTCAGCCTATTTTAGGCAATTCTGCTCTGACATTAAAATACTCAGTTATAATTAGAAGAATTAATTGAACAATTAGTTAAACAGCACATTAATGACATGGCCAGTTTGTCAAATGGTCTATGCAAATGTAATGTTGTCTTTTAAATAATTTCTGATGGAAGGAAGACTGAATCCAGTGCATCTCCTTCTCCTGCTACAAATGATCACGACCTGAGCTCACTCTTCTGAATGAGTTGGCGTCCATTTCCTACTGAAATCACCCTCTTCAAATGGTGTCCTCTATCCAATGAGCATCGTGCCCAACCTTAGCTCTCCCTGCCAGTTCTCCTTTTCCAAACATAAAAAGCCTTTCCTGTAGGAAGGGCGTGAGCAGTGAACAGGAATGATGGGTGTTGCAATTAACCAGAGAGAGAAAATCCCAGTGCCCTGGTCTAAATGGTACAGTCTAAGGGTCTGCATTCTCATTGTTGAGGAAAAGTCAAGCAGAAACTGAAATTGCTGTACAATGCAAGAATAAATCGCTCTGTGCAGAATGCGGAAGGAAGAGTAGGAATAAGGTGAGATTCCTGCACAATACGTTTTGAAGGGGCAGATTAGGAAATTACATTGCTCCAGGATTTAGCAAGGATACAATTTTTACCAGGAAAAAAAAGGAGTGACCCTTTTCTAATTATTTTAATTCTTTGACAAAGAGTTAAGGAAGTCTTCTGGATTGTGTTTCCAGATGATGCCTTCCACATATCCAGATGGAAGGTTATAAGGTAAAAGGTAAAGGTTTCCCCATGACATTAAAGTCCAGTCATGCCTGACTCTAGGGGGCAGTGCTCATCTCTGTTTCCTAGCCGAGGGAGCCAGCGTCTCCATACAGTCTCCGTGGTCATATGGCCGGAATGACTAAACACCACAGTGCACGGAACACTGTTACCTGCCCACCAAAGTGGTACCTTTTTATCTACTTGCATTTGCATTCTTTCAAACTGCAAAGCTGTCAGGAGCTGGGACAGAGCAATGGGAACTCACCCCATTGTGTAGATTCGAACTGGCAACCTTTTAATCAACCAGCCCAGCAGCTCAGCAGTTTAAACCACTGCGCTCTGCATCCCTTATGGGAGGTATATAGATGGCTCCATATTTCAATGTTTTTGCATACATGGAGCTGCATATATAGAGGCATTATTCTGCGGGGGAGAGTGGGAGGGGAACTGTATGCTAGTCCCAGGAAAATATTTCTTCTACTTTTGTTTATAGAAATGTCTGAGAGAACTTGGGCTCGGATATGCTTGTAGATATAAATCCATATGTAACTTTGCTAGTTATCTTATCCACAGTGCACCCCAAAAAACCACAGCAAAGGTCCTAAAAGCTCATGCTATATTTTGTGCACATGACGAACTGACTGGAAACCTCATTCAACTTTTCTTTCTGTGCCGGTCACAAATGTGTAAGAAACTATGTTCACATGCAATAAAATCATCTGACTGACTTTAGAACAAGGCCTGTTAAAGTCAAACACAGTAGCAACCTATAATAATGATTTTTAAAAAGCCAAAGGAAAGACAAATACACAAAACAAAAGCAAGCAAAAAACACGCAACACACATTTAGGACACTCAGCATGCACCATGTATGGTTCGAAAACCTTGCCAGCCCACTGAACTCTTTCAGCTGACTTCTATTTCCTACCTAAGATATAGCTATATATTAATGTATGGATCCAGCCCTACAACATTATATTTCTTGATCAGATTTTGTGTACAAAGTGCCATGAACAGGAACCATTAATATGCTGCTGATGCAATTAAGATCATGCAATTAATTTCACTAATGAAAGAATCTCCAAATGTGCTTTTTAAAAAGATAATTATTTTTTTTTTCTTATGACTGCCTAATTTTCTAAGGTAAATACCAAGCTATTGACATTTTGCAAAGCTCGCTTTTATAAATAGCACATTTCCATTGCGCTAAGTGTAATAGAATCCTCTTAGAAAACCTATTAGATCCTTTAATGTAATGTAAAGTTTTATTACTTTTAGTAATTACTGTGTTTGTTTTGTTGACTTACCAACTGTTTTTGGCCTGAATGACTCATCCCTCCAGTCTATCATTTTCTTCCCTGTCTTCTAAGAACTCCAAGCATGGATCATTGTCACAGTTATTGATTGTTAAAAAGAGTAGGCATGTTAACTTAAAGGACTTACCAGTTTTTTTGTTTTTTTGGCAAAGAAGCATACCTTATGCAGCTTGGATTTCATTCCAGGACAAGAATATTGTGGCAGCAAAGCTAGTGCATAGATTCACTGGCTGAAAGCCATGAGAACAGGGTGGAGAAGGGGCCCCTGCCTCTGTGGAAAACACATCTGCCCCAGTGACCCCCAGAATGCCAGTGGGAGGTGCTCTTGAACCAGAACATGCCCATTCAGAAAGAACTGGCCATAGGTCTGCAGGATCTGAAGCTCCTCCTTTGCTTTAGGAGCCCCCAAGACTTGCTGCAAAACCTGTGCTACCTTGGAACAGATATAGGCACTTTCCTACTCATTGAAACCAATGGTGACCTTAGTGCTTCAGACTGGTTCATTTCAGAAAACTACAATGGAAGAAGATAATGTCCAATGTTGTAAGTTAGGATCAATTGCCTTTCAGCTCTGCTACTTCTTCAGTGGTCCTCACCAACAGCCGTTCCAAGTAAGGATAGGGAAGAAATGTGTTTGCTTTGCATTTTGATGCTAATTTACCTAATGTTGCTCTTTTGAACCAATAAGCAAACTAAAATTCAATTATCCTTCTAAATTTGCAGTCTGAGAAGTCCTCTGAACTTCGGGGGGGGGATCATAAGCATTACAGTGCACAATTCTCTTAATATATGAATCTTGAATGCATTTTTGCCTAATATATACATTTTCCCAAGCCATTTTCCCCATTTAATGTACTGTCAGATAATTCTTTCTAATAGACACATTAGGCTGTGATATAGGCAATTACTGGAGAACCCCATTGTAAATTTCAGAGAAGTAAAAAATTCAAATGGGTGACTTAGCTTGATTTTGCATCATGGTTCAGAAGCTGAACATTTAGAAATGCTAGCATTATAATACAAACCAAGTTAATTTCTTCCCCATCACTACCCCAAGGTCAAAGGACAAGGCAAATGGAAGGGTTGCTGCTCCTTCTCCTTGCCTTTGCCACCTGGAGAAGGGAGGTAAACAGGCAGTGATAGCATAGAGAAGTAAGATGTTCAGAGGCGTGTGAGAGATGCAATAGCCACCTCAACAAACATGCGATGCTTCCAGCCTATGGGACTCTGAAATACCAACTTTGACGAGCGAGTTTGCATTGGTGAAAAGGACGGGGCATCTGGTTATTGCTGCCAGTCAGTCCACTTGTGCAGGTTGAGGAATGACTTCCCGTTTCTGAGGAGGGGAAAAGGTGAACAGTTTGGCAGTACCTCCAGAGCAGGTTTCAACCTTTCTTTTCCTGCTGGGATCACAGATCATTAACATTGTTAATGTTCTCGCTAAATCTGTTTAGAGAAAGTGACAAGACCAATTTGTTACTGACAAGCCGGTTGGGAGTGCGCCTCACATGCATCACTCTCAGGACTGTGAGCTCTTGAATGGTGACGTGGTACTGCTGTCAGAGCTCTGCCTGCTTTTTTGTTAAAGATGATCCGCTGTTTCATTAATCTTCCCAGCCACAGTCCAGATTGTGGGATGAGGGGAAGGGACCCCAGACTTGCTGAAAGCAGGCCTCCCTTCATGACTGCGAACAGCAAAAGAGGGAGAACAGGCTGCTTAAGGAGGGATGTGGCAACGAAGCTGCCTTGGACAATTTCAAGCACAGCTATTTTTAATTAAGTTGCTCCACTAATTACCATGAAGGCAGATACCATATCTGCTTCCCCACCTTAACATTATAGAAAGATCTTATCTCACATACCCAAGAAAGCCTCTGGAGCTGTGACGAATGCAGATCTGAAGAGGAAGCATGGAAGCACAGAACAAGGCAAAGCAGTTTTCTGTTTTTTCTGTGAGTAAAATAGCATCAAAATGGCATCAATGCAGTAGGAAAGTAGACTCTGTTCTGGCTCACTTTCTGGGCCTGTAACTTGCTCATAATTATCTGCAACAGTTTTTCTGTCTACATTCTATCAGACTAGGGACAATTGTGGATGTGGCTGGGAGAAAGCTGTTCTGTTCTACTTGAAGAAAAAAACTATGCATAAGAGGGGACAATTTTACAAGATGGTCTTAGGACTGCTTTTCAACACACATGCACACAATAATGTAGAAAATTTATTGAGAGATGCGCATTACCCAAGAACGATTGGAGAGTGGGCATGGTGCTCATGGTAAACACAATTCCCTTTTCAGAAAAGATGCTTTGGACATCATTTGTGAGGCATTGTGGGTGTCAACCATCATCAGTGGTTAAGAACCTTAGTCATCCAACTTGCATTTCCCCTCACACACACAAAGGACAGCACCCGCAGTAGATCAAGCATGCAGCTCTTCTCATGCATGTTGAGACATGGGGCTAAATGTGGCCTGTTCAGTCAAGCAAGAGAGCACCCTCAAGATGGCTGCCTCCATGGTTTAATCAAGACTGGCCCCTTCTTGGTCTTGCTCTATCAGTCGTACAGTCAGTGGGAATATGAGGCAGGGCCTTCTCAGTCCTTGCCCCAGTGCTTTGGAATTCCCTGTCAGGGGAAGCCACACCAGCTACAACTTTGATGTCCTTCAGCTGATAAGGAGGTGCGTTTTCAGTCAAGCAGAATGTTTGGCATTTAGGATTAATGGTTGCTGATTCCTGTTTGCTTGAGCCTGGTGGAAGCTATTGCTTCACTGAAGCACTTTCAGTTTTTCTTTCTTTTTTTAACTTCTGATTGGATGTGCTTTAACTGTGTTCAAATGTTTTAATTACAGTTATAATTCCTCCCTTGTGTTTCATTGACAGCTATCCTGAGCACTATTTTACTGGAAAAGAGAAATAAAGATGTAATAAACACATTAAAATAAAAGCACCCCTCAGACCATCTCAATTTAATTGAATCAAGTGTGGATGCTCACTCCCAAATTACTCAAGCGTCACTTACAACAGACATGATTTCCCTCAGCAGTACCCAAGAATTCGGCGGAACCAAAACATCGCCACTTAGATCTCTCCCTGCAGTCTCTCCACTCAACACAGTCTCCATTAGAAATGGCTCTCCACATTCCCAGGTTCCCAGTCTCTTGCCTTCCCCACACACAGAAAAGAAGCAAACAACACCCAATAGCTGAAGCTGCCTCTGGAGATCAGCAACAGGCACCACTGAACAATCATACATAATGGAGAAAAAAAAAGAAGCACGCATGCATCCAGGGAAATGTCAGATTCCGGCAAGGACCTGGACCAGGGATGAGCAGCACATGGGCATTGGACACGCCCCTCCATTACTGTTCTTGCATCTTCCCTCACTTGCCACTGAAGGTATTGCTGTGGCAGCAGCAAACATGGTGAATTTATAAGGAAACAAGGCTTGGGTTCCTTGGGCATCTCACTACTTGGCAAAAGCGCAATGCTCCGCTCACTTTCCAGTCACTGAGTAGCAACAGCAGATCAATTGTGATGTCGATTCACATGGCTGGAGCACCACGGTTCCTTCAGTCTGGTGGGTTTTCTGATGTGCACCTTTGCAAAGATAAACAAGATTTAAAAGCACCATTCAATCATAATTCTATCCTGATGCAACAACAAGTTCTGTAGCAATTTCGGCAGTGGTAGAAATTTCAGTGTGGGGCATAGTGTGGTAATGAGATTTGTCATCCCCAGAAAGTTGCCCACCCTTCCTTTAGAAGCTGTGCCTTGACTGCAACTTACATTTCACACTTGTGTAAAAGCCTGAGCTCAATGAGAGTGCTTGGCTTTCTGCTGATCTTCCGTAACTGTCTATCCAGAAAGACAAATTGCTTGCCTTAGGAGCCTTTGAGGAAGAGCCATAACTCAGTGGTAGGGTAAATGCTTTGCATTCATTTTCAGTTCTTGGAGTCTCTGGATGGAGCTGGGAAAGGATCTGCACTGAAATCCCAGAAAGTTAGTCCTGGCCAGTTTGGACAATACTCAGGGAGGTCAATAAGGCTGTGTTAGGGATATTTATGAATGTGTGATATGCCTTTTAGTCCCTCTGCCCCCTGACACATGCACAGAGAGAGACAGAGAGAGCATTGATCAGCACTTTGTAAAATGCAATCAGGATAGAATTATGTCTGAATCATGGTGCTTTTTCTATCATGTTCTATCATTGCACAGGTGTGCATGAGAAACCCCACCAGACAGAAGGAATCTTGATGCACTGCCACATGAAATGACACCACAATTGATCTGTTGTTGTTCTTGCTCAGTGGCTGCATAAAGAATGCAAGAAGTAAACAGCTACTCGGGGAAAAAAGTGCTTAGTGCCTTGCTATCCAGTAGCTCAGGCAATAAAACAAAATGGCAGTGCAAGAGAAGCTCCACTCATTCTGTAAAAGGCATTATTGTAAGAGGGCCAAGTGCCTTCTCCCCCCACCCCACCCCACCCCATGCTAGTTTGATCATCACTTCCATTAGGAGCATGTTGCAATTTTCTGCATCCTCTGAAGAGAAAATGCAATAGGTACTGTATACCTCTTTGTTCTTCTTTTCCGTTTTCACTGCTCCCAGGAAGACGTTCTGCTCATGCTGTGAACTGCCAGAGAAGATAAAATACCAGAATCTGTCCAACCTGTAATTTGCATGGACCTGTGGGAGCCATGCATAGATGTTTTTCTTCCCAGAAAAATTACAATGAATCCATTAATGCAAATGGAGAAATAGTTTTCACTTTTCAGAAATAAAACTAACAACTCTAGCAGGAACAGTATTTAAAAGAGATGCTAAATCAACCAGCTTCATCAGTTTCGGGCTTTGTAAATTTGAAGAGCTCTAACCCATTAGAAGTATGAGTTGTGCCATCAGGAGACAGACAGACATGCTGCCTGGCTTAGGATATTTACAGTCACTTTGTTTTAATAATTACAAGCAACAGAGCCTGAATGGGTGCAATAACTAGAAAAGCCACTGGCAAAAGCCAGAATATAAAGTGAAGAGTGCTTTAGACCTGTTGACTGCATTTGTAGTCCACATGCCATCTTTCAGTGCTAAACTTTCCTTCTCAGACTTCCAGGAGATCCCCTGTACCACCAAAGTTTACTCAAGCAGCTCAGCTCCAAATTATTCGATCGAAGTTGCACTTCTCATTTCATGCAGAGGGGAAAGAAAGCAGCTCTATCAGAGATTTTAGTGGGCTCAAAGCTCATTTGGAATGAAAGTCCTTGCTACAAGTCTGTAATGAGAAGGATCTAATAGCTAAATGTGTTTCTGCAAAGCACTATGGATTCCTTAAAATTTCTCATGCGTCCCATGTGGCTGTTATCCAGTGCCAGGGGGATACAACTGGGGACAGATGAAGCTGGAAAGGGAGGATTGAATCCAGGACTGAATCTGGCAAAATCCCAGAAGAACTTGTGTGGTGTAGTATTTAAGAGTAGCTCGATGGGACTCAGGCAATCTGGGTTCTAGTCTTGACCCAGCCATGGAGCCCACTATGGATGTGCAAGAAATAAGTTTGGAAGTGGGAATCCATCAGAATCCTTGGCTCTCCAAACTCCATTTGCTTTGCAATGCCCCAGAGTCTGAGACTCACCTGCTGAGCAAGCAACTTCATTCTTCTGTTCCCACTGCTGCTACTATCAGCAGTGAGTGAGTGAGTAAGATGTTTGCTCATTGGGCGTGGTTGCTGGGGTGCTGGTTTCACAACCAGGGATCTGTGAGCATTTGTAGACTCCTTCTTGGCTTGGCTCACTTTGCAGGACTGGACCAAGCATGAAAGGAAGTCCTCTGATGCTGGAGGGATGGGTTCTGAAATGTTAACTTAGTATAAGGTACCGGGCATGTGTGGCAGGAAGCTAAGCAGACACCAGGACCCAAATAACACAGGCCATAAGTTATGCAGCGAAAGCCCATTCGCCCATCATATCCAAGTCATTATCCAGAGCAAGCCAAGGAGTGAACAGGGAAGCCAACAAAGCATAGTCAAAACAGCAAAAGTTCAGTCAAGCTGCCCATAGGAGCACTTCAGGATCCTCAAGACCAGCATTGCTGAGGCAGTTCCTGGAAAGAACTGCAGCAGAATCTGGGACCAACCCTGCAACTACCAGGGCTGTTATTCTGGTGTTTGGCCAGCAGAAGTTGCCCAGATCCTGACACTGAGTGATTTTTGGGCCAGTCACAGACTCTCAGTCCGACCTATCTCACAGGGCTGTTGTTATCTAGATAAAATTGAGAGGAGGAGGAGGAAAACTATGGAAGCTGCCATGAGTTCCTTGAAAGGAAAAATGTGTGACATAAACATAAGATTAAAAAATCCATGAAGGTCTGAATCCAAAATTCTCTGCAGTTTGCCATTATTGGCATAACTTTACTGCTTATTGATTGTTTTAAGCCAAATTGGTTTTATTGAAAGATATTTCTTCTTCCTTTTCCTGCAAGATGTGCAAATAGGGTGATTTTTGATGAAGAGCTGAGCTGGCTCATCTGAGTGTGCATGTGTGCACATGTGTGCAGATTTAACCATAGAAAAGTGCACAAAATGAATCATAAAGCAATACTGATAAAAATGAACCAATAGAACATAAAATACAAGTAGCGGGGAATTTGTTTGTTTGGAGCCAGTCTGCATACTTAGGTGGCCACAAATTGCTTCAAGCAGTCTGCATGAATGCCAGGTCCACAAACTGATGGATGGTGGAATGAAAATCACCCCAAAATTCAACTTTCACTAGTGGAGAGGCATTTTCTTTGTTCAGACTTTGCCATAAATATGTGTCCTGCTGCAATAAGACTACTTTTCAGACCATTGCTGTATGCATTGGCTGCCAGGAACTTTCCAGATTGCTTCCCCCACACCCCCATCTGAAGGAGCTATGGATTAAATATGGGATATATCAAGAAACAAAGAACTGCAGCTCTGAACTTCAGCTTTCTCCTTAATTTCTTGCTACAGCTCTCTCCATATCCTATTGATATCTTCAGAATAATTTTTCTATCGTTTTCTTCATGCTAGCTTTCCCTCACAATTGAGTCATTTAGAGTTATGACCTACCTATCCATAAGAGTGTAAGAGCTGTTGCATGTCTGGTTGTTATTTGTTAAATGTAGAAACTGTATTGTAATGAAGCAAACCACTGATCTATCTAGCATAACAGTCCATCTAAGGCAAAAAAAGTGTATTTCAGAGCACTGAGATGTGCATTTAAATTGTATCCTTGAATAATGTGGATCCACTTTGCATCTAGTGAACATGTTAGGTTCTGGGCATCACAGGAAATACAGATCAGTGCTGTGCCCCAGGCTGATTCTTGGTTTCAAAGATTAGATTATGTTAGATTAACAGTTAATTGCCTCTTTGAAATGGTGAACTCCATGTTAGCACATATGCACCCAACTCTATTAACCATGTTAGCACATATGCTCCCATTCTCCTTTGCTTTTCTCCTTCTGTGTCTTTCTCAGGGTATTCTACACTTTACATGAAGGAGAATTCAAAAGCAGCAGCCCTTCCTCTCTCTGCAACCTGATGCAGCATGGTCCGTCTTGCTGCATATATTGACCAAGACCACCAGTGAGTGCTTTTCTAGGAAATTCTTAGCTAGGACAAGAAAGTTCCCAAACTGACCACATGAAGCTGTCAAGTAGAAGCCAGAACTTTGGGGCTTAAGTCGGGCATCAACAAGATTGCATATTCATCTAGCAAAGGCGAAATTCCTGCTTGACACAAAAAGCTTTTATAGTTCTCCAGCATAAGGGCAGTCAACACCCACCCCGGAGTTGCAGCAGTGTCTCAGTTCAAACAGTCCAAGCCTGCAGGTCCACATATGACAGCTGTAAACAGATCTGTGCATAGGCAGCTCACAGCAAGCTGAAAACCATGGAGAAATCTCTCACTGTCTCAACCGTAAACTAATTATCAACCGTAAACCAATTATCACTGTCTCAGTCATAAAAGTCAATGCATCTTCTGTACTGTTGTCCAAAATTCCAGCATTCTAAAAACCATGGGTAGACAACTTCTGAGGAACTTGGGAATACCTGCCTCTACATCATGAGATTAGCATCCAGAATATGGTGATATAAAAGATAAGAAGACATGTCTTTTCTTTAAAATTTGAATATGCTTATTTTAAAAGCAAAATTGTGCTCCGTTTGGACCCAGGGGAAACATTATTTTGCTTTACAATGAGGTATGTGTCCCTGGATGCTGTTGCTGGTGGTGGTGGTGGTGGTGATGATGATGACAATGATATTGTTTTTGATTCTATGTCACCAAATTCTGGCACTATATTTGACCATGCAATGATGGCAGGAAAGAGAATCAGAAATGCTCAAGCCTGTCAAATTCAGTTTTCTTTCGTTCTCTTTTGCACCTTTGGTTCTTTGAAATAGGTGAAGTGTGCCATTTTCCTCCACTGACTAAAGTTTGAAAAGTTAGAATCTAAAATGTATGTTTTATAGTATACATTTCTGTGTAAAGTTTTTAAGAGCACCTATTTTTCCAACATAACCACAGGTTTAGGCATGTGCAAATATTTTCAGAGAAAATGCACTCCTGTTGACATGGGGAGTTGTAAACAAGGCATTGCTTAGTGATTTGCAAACTGAAAGAGGCAGGGACTACAAAATGTCCGTATATCCCTAAGCAGAAGCAGTAGGTGCAATTCCATTGCATACCTTCTCTTCCAGCTTTCTGGCCCCTACAATCCACACTCACACACTTTTGGGTTTCCCTCTTAGCCTTTTTCCTAAATAGTTGTGTTTTTTTGCACATCTGCAAGCCTATTGATGCCATATCTCCACCCTCTTCATAGATGGTGCAGTTTTGACTAAATACACATGCATAGTCACCACCTACGTATCAGTCACAGATGGAACCACTGCTCTTTTCTGTTGGTTTAAGAGCAGAGTTCCTGCTATCTCATATTGGGCAAGACAGAGCTCTTGGGACCAGCAAAGCTGGCCCACATTGTATTGGTCCTCTGTTGTCTTTTGAAGCACCCAGCCCTTACTGTCTTGCAAGAAGAATCCTCCTATGAGTTCACTAATAGCTGTTTGTTGCTTACCTCAGGACACAAAGAGATATAAATCCATAATGATATCCTGCAGTGACTCCAAAAGACTGGTCATTCCATGCCACCTGGTCGAATGTTGAAACCTCTTGGGGAGTCAGACTATGTGAAGGGGAAATTGACTGGGAATTTAGGGGAAGCAAGCAAACCACCTTGAAGGCCAGCAAGGGTTTGCATGTTACTTCTATAAGATATTCTAGAAATGTTACTTCTACAAGGATAATTAGAGCAAAAAGTGGACTGTAGGAAAGCAATCTCTTAAAGACAGTAGGAGATTATAAAGGATAATTCAATAAACTGTAGGAGAGTGAAGATGGGTGAAAATGTAGAATTCCTGGCAGTATGGGAATGGAGGGAGGTGGTATACCAGGGAAATCATAGGTGAGGTTAATGCATCTTTTGGATTAATGCGGCCATAACATGGTGCTGTGAAACAGAAACTGTCCATAAATTGCCTCAGGGGGAAGGGATGACAATGGGAAGTCTGGATGAAACTGCTGAATTAATAGTATCGTAGCATCTGCCATACAATATGGTTCAAACATTAAAGAGCCCTGCTGAATAATTTACTTGTCAGGCAGGTTGAGAAAGAGATGACACATCTGCTTGGTAGAACATGTGTGGGAGGATGGTGAGGGAGGATTTTTTTTTATGCTGTTATTGTTGATGGGGTTAAGAAACCAGCTGTGATGTTTTGTTCACCAATTAGCAATGCGCTTGTGATTTGAATATGCAAAACTAAGACCGTCCTTACGAAGCCGCAAAAGATGGAAAAGGAGTTATTCTCCACTTGTGATTCTGTGAGTCCAGGAAACAGAAGATCTCGGTTCATCCCTCATTGAGCCTTTGTTGTTAGTTGCGAAGTTGTGTCCGACCCATCGCGACCCCATGGACAACATTCCTCCAGGCCTTCCTGTCCTCCACCATCTCCCAGAGTCCACTTAAGCTCATACCAACTGCTTCAGTGACTCCATCCAGCCACCTCATCCTCTGCCATCCCCTTCTTCTTTTGCCATCTATTGTTCCCAGCATTAGGCTCTTCTCCAGGGAGTCCTTCCTTCTCATTAGGTGGCCAAAGTATTTAAGTTTCATCTTTGGTATCTGGCCTTCTAAAGTGCAGTCAGGGTTGATCTCCTCTAGGACTGACCGGTTTGATCGCCTTGCGGTCCAAGGGACTCGCAGGAGTCTCCTCCAGCACCACAACTCAAAGCCCTCAATCATGTTGCGCTCAGCCTTCCGTATGGTCCAGCTTTCACAGCCATACATTGCAACTGGGAAAACCACAGCCTTGACTATACGCACTTTCATTGGCAGGGTGATGTCTCTGCTTTTTAGTATACTGTCTAGATTTGCCATGGCTTTCCTCCCCAGGAGCAAGCGTCTTTTAATTTCTTGGCTGCAGTTCCCGTCTGCGGTGATTTTGGAGCCCAGGAAAATAAAATCTGTCACTACCTCCATTTCTTCCCCATCTATTTGCCAGTACATGAGAGGACCGGATGCCATGATCTTAGTTTTCTTAATGTTGAGTTTCAAGCCAACTTTTGTGCTCTCCTCCTTCACCTGCATCAAGAGGCTCTTTAGTTCCTCTTCACTTTCTGCCATGAGAGTGGTATCATCTGCATATCTGAGGTTGTTAATATTTCTCCCAGCAATCTTAATTCCAACTGGTGATTCATCTAGCGCCACCTTTCTCATGATGTGCTCTGCATATGAGTTAAATAGGCAGGGAGACAGTATACATCCTTGCCGAACTCCTTTCCCAATTTTGAACCAATCAGTGGTTCCATGTCCAGTTCTCACTGTTGCTTCTTGACCCGCATATAGGTTTCTCAAGAGACAAATAAGATGGTCAGGTACTCCCATCTCTTTAAGAACTTGCCACAATTTGTTGTCATCGAGCCTTAGAGCTTGTCATATGCCCAGGTATAATGCCTCCAAAAATAGCATCTCTTGAGGTGATCCCCTTCAAACTACAGGTAGATTAATCTATGGGCACCTGGGTCAGTTTCACCTTCTTCCATATCCACATTTTAAAATCTCAAGTTCTCTTTGCCTTGTTTATGAAGAAGTATGAGAAATTAAACAAGCAATACGGTCACCAGTCTACAGTGGCCAAATGCATTGGGCACAGAAAGGACCATGTGACAAAAGCCTTTCGTGGGCTTGTGTAAGATGAAACTGTCATTAGGAGGAGGAGGAGGAGGTGTGCACATGTGCACCTGCGTGTACGTGCACACAAGCATGCATGCATATAAAGGAGGGGCAACAGCAACTGAACATTTTGCTATGTTCTTATTAAAAAGATTCTAAACTACACTGAGACTCGATGCCACAGAGCTAAGATTTCAAAACGCTCTGCCTGGATTCACAAATCTGTCATTTTAATACTTTCTTCCACAGTGTTGTGTTCTTTCTTAAGATGGATTTAGGAAGTTCTTTTGAAAATACTGACCATATGATTCTCCTACATTCCCACAGGAATCCCATTCTTGAATGTCTTCATGATCTCAAAAACTCACCGTGTAGGGAGGACTAATTTGTTAAGCAAAATGTTTCTAAATTAGAACCCTTAAGGTACAATCCTATGCACGTTTAGATGGGAAAATACCCTACAGCTCCCAGCATGTCCTAGCAAGCCATGTTGAATGGGTCAAACTGGAAGTTGTGTGGCTATTTTCTGTCTAAACATACATAGGTATATGCCATTAGTGATGCTTTTATTCTCTATGTCATGTAACACTAAACATGGTCATTTAAAATTATGTCTCTCTGTGATAAATGGATCTAGCTATTTAGTAACTGAGGATTTTTTCGTGATTTTTATTGTGAAATTAAAAACCCTGAAACATCACAACTTTTGAATAAAATGTAAAAAGAACCATGCAATTATAATTCCATTATATATCCCTATATATTAGTATAAAATGTAATGCCATGCCATTATGAAATAATTGTGTATACCAACGAAGGAACTCCACATTTCCATATATTTGTCTATTTCAAAATTATGCCTAAAGGCTGCTAGTACAATATTTTGTTTCATCACGTGCTTCACCCATTGTTATTGTAGGCGGCTGCTTACCTCCCCAGCATTTTAGTATTCATCTTTTAGCTGTTGTCAAGCAGCCCAAATTCTGCCATGCAAGCCTGAATTGCAAATCTCAGCTTCTTAGGGCTGGTCTATTCCTATCCAGGAAGGGATCTAAGATATCATTAACCACCACCCCCATCCTTGTCTGGTAACTGTGTTTAGGATGACAGTCTAAGAAAGCATATGGATCACAAACAAACACATATTTGCTCAGTCGATGAAACAATTGAAATGTATCTTTAAGTTGAAATGTAACTTTAAAGGAAGGCAAACAATTACATATAAATGAGTGAAGCTGAAAGATCTCTTTGTCTTGTGCAAAATAGGGACATTTGCAGAAATCATTCACTGCATATTACAGTACAAATGCACCTGATCACATCTCCTGGACTAAGATCAAAACACAAGCATACTTCAGATCTTGCGCTTCTACAAATTTTGTAATGCAGTTCTCAGCTCAAAACATACAGCAACATATCCGTAAAATGTGTATTTTATTATCACACACCTTGAGAGAAAATATGCTTCGAAAAGCACACATTGAAAAATATGGCTTTCTCCCTCATCCCCAAGCTTGAGTTCCAGGAATGTAATGAACATGCACTTTAGCTTTCATTTTGATACAGCAGAGACAAACTAGATGAGGCTGAATGCATCTTAGCATTTAATTTGCATTTAAACATGCAAATGACAACTTCTCCAGGAGGTACAGAATGATAATTATTGGGAGTGCTGCAAGCTTCTTTTCCCTTGCTTGCTGCAGGTAGACAAGTGAAAAATAGACCACAGTCGTGTACCGCTAGTGCTTGTGAATTAGGTGGCTTTTCAGCTACAACTGATATTTCTCAGCATCCTGTTTTCCTTGAGAAAATTGTAGTGTTTTCCTCATGCCCTCTTCTAGAAATATAAGACCACTTTGCAGAAACTCCTCAGAATGTGCTCCATCAACAGGTTTTTGCTTCCCATGCAACTAGCAGGGAAGGAGGAAATTTAAGTTTCCCAATAATTATCAGTCCCCCGCCCCCAACTTTGCAATTCCACCCCCAAAAAGAATTGGTGCTGCTGATGCCAATGGTGAGCCACACCCCCAGTACAATGGAGGAGAATCTATCCCTCTGCTGGAGGTGTAGGGTGAATGGTGCTCCCAAATAATATGCAGGTTCTGAAGAGGCTATCTGCACGAATCTAACTTCAAGGACAAGCTGAAATCCCCCCTTTATACTAAAACTAAAGGTCTGGGAGCCTTCACACACACACACACACACACACACACACACACACACACACACACACACTTAAAAATGACCAATCTATGTGGTTTTGATAGCAACACTCCTTTGAAATATTCTGTTGATGTCATTAGGACTTTTCTCTGTACTACAAACAGTGGAGGGAGTGAAGGTTAAACTCTTCCTCTCCTCTTTCTCCTTCTACCTTCCCAGGATAGTTCATAACTTCAGATCAAATGCAACAATATCTATTACAAAACACAATAACAATAAAAACATCATGAAGAGGGAGTTTAAAAGCTAAATTTGAAGCCATTTTTTAAAAGTTGCAATAGCTTACACAAATTATGTCACAGAACCTTTTAAGTAGCTGGCATAATAGCCTAACCTATATGAACCTATATTTCATGAAACGAATGAAATGCCTTATCATAATGGGCAGTCTTAACCATGTGCAGAAAAGATATCAAAGCCAGCACCAGGTGGGCCTCACTGGGGAATTTGTTTCATAATTGGGGAGGGCCACTGAGAAGCCCCTTCCCCCTGGGAAGCAGCAACTGGAGGCAGACCCCAGATCTTGTGGTGCACAGGTAGCTTGCAGTTAGGGGAGGTGCTCTGAACCATGTAGGGCTTTTTAGCCCCTCTAATTGCAGTGATCCTAACATCTTTAATGCAAACAAAAGAAAAGCCAGACCCTGCATATTAAGTGCCAAGGCATCTTAGGTACCTTTTTATCATGTAAAGACATATGTTACCTTCTCATTATGTAGAGACATGATGTTTACTCTTTCATTCTCATCTAGTTTGTTCCACACTCCACAAGGAAGTGGCAGTATATAAACTGCTCCTGTAAAATCCTCCAGTGGCCAGAAATGCCTCCGTGGCTTGCCAAGGTGCTGAACAATGGCTTCTGCCATTCTTTTCCTTCCGCCAATACTTTGCTGCCAGTTTAGAACCATCACAGACCCTTCCTGTCTTATCCTCATGACTGGTGTTGGACCAAAAAAGGGAACTGTTACCCCATGAACAGTTTTCTTCCCTCTAATCAAATATGCTGTCAGAAAATTGAACATCAGCACAGTGTTTACAATTCCATTTAATGTCAAATACAGGCTGCACATTTCAAGATTCCAAAGAGCCTTCTGGCTGAGTTAGCTTCTTCTTTCCATGCATGAGGTCAAATGAGGATAAGGAGCCTTGAAGCAACATAACCTAAATCCATAAGAAGATGCATCCATGACCTTGACAGAGGCATTGCTTGAAATAGTGGTAAACAAGAAAGTCAATTTTACTTGTCAGATACTGAAGATCTGGGGATATCATACTGCCAACAACTTTGTGATCTGCAGGAGAGCAGCAGTGGAAAGGCATCACATCAACACCCCATCATCTACAGACAAGTTCTAGCATGGATTTCCACGTTGATTAGGAGCTTAAGGGGTTCATAGAAACATAGCGAGTCAGAAGGGGTCTCCCGGGCCATGTAGTCTGACCTCCGGCACCAGCTGGCTCCACTCAAGACATGCCCACCATGTGGACGTCCAGCCTATCCTTGAACACCCGCACCAAGGGGCCTCAACAACCTCTTGTCATAGCATTCCACAAGGTTTGTCTGGCAGGACCTGATTTTGGGGAAGCTGTGTTGTGTGGCTGTCAGCCTCCCTTCCCTATCTAGCATCACTAGATCTCTCTCAATTATGAGCCTTTCCATTGTTTTTCCTACAATGGACGTAAGGCTAACCGGTCTATAATTCCCCATGTCCTTTCTACTACCCTTTTTGAAAATTGGGACCACTGATGCCACCCTCCAGTCCTCTGGAACTTCATCTTCCGTCTGGAGGGGGGCTGCTCCGGGGGGGGGGCCTGGAGAGCCCTCTTGGCCCTCAGGCACCTCACCTCCTGTTCTAGCAGGGTCACCATCTTGCACCGAGGGCAAGTGTATCCCTGCCTCTCCTGGGGGAGAAGGGCGAACATGTCACAGCCGTCGCAGCGGACAGCAACACCCGTGACTCCCGCCAAGGCCATCTCCTGGTCTGCCATTGGTATCCCTTCCGAGACCTTTCCTTGGTCCCCTGCCTTGTTTGTCCTGCAGTTCCTCTCACTCGCCTAGTTCTCCCAGACAAAAACCCACTTGCGCGCACACACAAGGACAAAATAAACTTAAATTGGAAGAAAAACAAAGCAAAGCACAGCACAGCACAAACAAAAACAAACAAACAAACAATCAAACCTCTGTGTCTCAGGGAAGGGAGTCTCCGGACAGCCTGGGCCACAGCCAAAGGATGCAGACAAGGGACAACTCCCTTCCTCTCCGCTGCTCCTGGCCCTCTGCTCCCCTGCCCAGCCCCTGCCTTGCCTTCGCCAGTCCCCTGGCCACTCAGCACTCTCTCCCAGCCTGTGCCTCTGCTGCTCTGCCAAGAGGCCAGAATCAAAAGCAAAAACAGGGCTCGTCCGGGATTTGAACCCAGAACCTCTCACACCCTAAGCGAAAATCATACCCCTAGACCAATGAGCCAGTTGCTAGACCAACGATTCAGGAAGCTGGTCTTCGATTCTGTGGGGAACCAATGAAGCTCTTTTATACTGAGCCAGAAAATTAGCCCCTCTAGCTCAGTGTTGCCTGAACTGGCTACCAATTGTTCTCCAGAGTTTCAGGAGAGGGAGGCATAGAAATGTTTAATAATAATAATAATAATAATAATAATAATAATAATAATAATAATAATAATGTCTAAGAATTTTCTGCCAGTTCAGAAATTATTGAAAAATTCCCCATTAACAATCAAGAACATGTACAGCAGCATAGTATCTCAAGAACCAAAGCCAAGTTCTTGAACTTGTCTTCAAGTTTCCAACTAAGCGACTGAGGGGTTTTGTCCCAAAACTGCACATTTTAAACCATCATTTAAGCCTATGGTGGAAATGTTCACATATGTGGGACTTCGTTGCACATTTTATGCAATGTCCCCATTTGCACAAATGCTACAGCAGCTTAAACTGCAAGAAAAGACTTCCAGGAAGAAATATTTCTCAGCCCTAAAAGAAGATGGTAAGAACTAAAGCTGGGACTTTCTGCATGCAAAGGGAATACTCTCCCATTGCTTACCTTTTAGCAGAAGCAAACTGAGCTGGGGTGGAGGCAGTAGAAATTTAGAAAACTGAAAAGGGAAGTGGAAGATGTTATCAGGGGACCTGATACATTTAAACAAAATAACAATGTTAAGGTTGGTATATGCTGTATATTGCATAGCAATTAGGGGCTAATCTTTTTGCTGTTCAAGAAAGAAAGAACAGGAAAAAGGAGGTGAAAATCACTGTAGGGACTCCATTCCCTTTCCAAAATTTCATTCATTAGAACACTTGCAATTTCAGACATTCTTTGTGCTGCCTAATATCTCTGTCACGGTAAAGGAAAATAGGGGGAGCAAGACTAAGCTATATCCAGTCCTGTTCCTCATATTATCCAACAGAATGCTTCTGGGAAGACTAGAAATTTTTCATGAAGGCAGTTGTCCTTTCCTCTTGACCCTGTTAATAGTTCAAATCTATGCCACTTCTTTGTAAAGAATATTCATTTATCCTGTGTCTAATAGTCAATATGGTGGACAAATGCACAAGAAGACAGACCTCTTGCTTCTTTAACAAGTGCACTGTACTTGCTGAAATGTTCGATTCTGCATGACTAATGAAACAGAGATGACAAACCTTGATCTACTTGAGGGCCTGATTCTGCTTTGAAGATGCTCCTGGACACCACATTCCATCATGGCTGGCAACAAACACAAAAGAAGAAAGCCCAAAATACAACTCAGTCTCCAGCATAATTAGGTTCAATGCTTTTATTGCCAGTAACTAAAAAGAAACATCTCACTTCGAGGAAACAGCACAAAAGCCAAGAACTCACCACATGGTTGGGAAAAGGGCATGGCCATCTGGAGGGCTCTCAAGGGATATATTAAGATAGGAAGAGGACTGGAATTGGCCCCAAGTCTGAAGTTCATCTACCCTTTATGAAGGGTTTTGGTAGCCTGTCTTCTTTTGCATCTGCCCAGCCCGATAGAAATTAACTAACATTTCATGAGCGAGTTCTGGGAAACTAGTTTGTCAGGTGCTCATGATGTCTTCTAAAACAGCAATATATGCAGATGTATGGGCTGAAGTAATGGCCAAAGCAGTCTTGATCATGTATGTTGAAAGAGAGAGAGAGAGAGAGAGAGAGAGAGAGAGAGAGAGAGAGAGAGATCCATCTTCGACACTCTGGAAGAGGTAAAAATGGTGGGAGGAGCTTTCTACTGAGTTCATTGATTGGTATGGTATGGTAAGAAAACACCACAGTATTTCCAATGTTTTTAAGCTGATGTCTTTGGATACATTGCTTATTATTCTGTCATGCAGTTACTGTGAAGATCAATACAGCACAGTCAATACAGGTGCTAATTGGAGCACTTGGAGCTGTCTCCTATGGCCTACATATATCCACCCTGCAATAGTTATTTAGCACATGTGCAAGCCAAATGCAGCACACTGTGGATTAGCCATGCACCACAATTTAGCCGCTCCTGGGGCTGTTGGAAAGGTCTGTATTGGATTTAAATGAGGCTCCACTCCCTCTCCATCTGGCCTGTGATCATGCAGTGGACTGTCATTTTCTGGGACCCATGAATTCCATAGACTCCCATGCTTGCACCAATGTGCATTAATGCTGCAGCACATCAGCACTAATGCACCTATGCACAAGAGAATAAAAGTCTTGTGCATCCCCAGTCTCTGGTTCCCTAGACACTGCCAAGTAAATCAAAAGCCTAGGGAGACGGGTTGCCAAGAGCTGGACATTTTGGAGGGCTTTCATTCATGGAATACCATAACTAGGAGACAGTATGACGGTGTGTATCAGCAACAGGAGTGGGAGAGATCAATGAGTTGCACTGCTTTCTATGTTCTTCAGCAACTGGGCATTTATTCAGTGTGTGAGAGTGTCCATGCACGCTTCTGCGTAAAGGAGCACCTGTGGACAATTATGCTCCCTCTAAAGCAATTTGACTTTCAGGAGAATAAGTCTATAGCACACAGGATTGTTTATGAAGTTGGTCTATGGGCTTTTTGTCCTCTTATTTTTGACTTTAAAGAAACAAGTTGTACCCTTGGCATCAGCCCAACATCCATACACTTTGAAACAGGGCCACAGATGTTCCGTCGCTGTGCAAGGTCTCCTCTTAAGAGCTTAAAGTTCACTTGCATAGGGGAAGGCAATTTGCTCAGTATCCTGGCCCCCAGTTATTTATGGCTTTCTTTGTCAACAACATAACCTTGAACATGGCTCAGTAGTTAATAAACAGGGAGTGTAATTCTTCTAACAAAGATGTGATGTGATGAGAACATGGCCGGTGTCCCTCTGACAATCCCAGCCACTGCACTCTGCTCTCACCATCCTGAAGGGCAGTCCCAGATAGAGGGCATAACAACAGGCTAGTTATTCAGTGCTTAGCACATGAACCACAAAAGCCAAGCCACCCCTGTCCAGGAATGGGCAGAAAAAGGAAAGAAGATGGCTACCCCATATCTGGTTGCCATACAATTTCTCTGATGCTGTGTCATCACAGAGTTGTGGTCCTCGAGGGATTAGTTCAAAGTGCTTGTTAGAATGGCTGCTGGTGAGCTGCATGCTTTGCAAAATAAAGAATAAAATAAAATAAAATAACCTGGTAGAATATGTCATAAACCATGTCAAGCAGTAACACAAATCCATCTGAATTCTCTCAACCTGAGAGGGTTTTCCTCTCATATCCTTGGCCTTGACAATTCTGATATGCAATATTAAGACTAAAGAAATGAATGGATTGGAGATTCGGGACAAGCAAATGAAAATACTTCACACAATACAAACTTAAATATAGGGAACATGTTGTTATTAGCAAGGGCATTGCAAGTGAGGAATCATTCTCAGTCCCACTATAGCAGCCAACCCTTGACTGGCTGTGATTAAACATTTACGAGAAACCAGAGCTCAGGCTGAGTGTGAAAGTTTCGACGGGAAAGGGCCACAGTGCAGGCTTACCAGGAGATACGTGAGAGTTTCCTTTCAGTTTGCAAAATCTTTGAACTCAGGATTATTGCAGTCCTGAATAGGAATCTGAACATTAAAATAGTAAATACATACATGTTTGCAAATTTCTCAACTGGTTTGAACAAAAAAAGTACATTCTCACAAAAATAATTACACATTTTCACATTTTAGTCAATGAGGGGAAAGTCTGCACGTAAATGCACTGCCCTATTTCAGATGGAAAGACAAAGAGGTCACAAATGAACATGAAAGAGAGCTCAACTGATCTATAAATGTAGAAAAAGTTGGCAAATGTTCTTGCATCCCTAAAGGGAAAGTCAGTTTACACTCTAAAGTGCAGGTTTATGCTTCTGTGAAGACTGCAGCTGCTTCACCCAGAGCTTCTCTTCGCAGCCGTTGATGAATGGCTTTTGCTGCTATCACCAGTCCCCACTGCTCCGTCCCAAACTTGCAGGGGTGGGGGGTTACATGCTTGAAACTTGCTTTGTCCTCTCATTCATTTAATAAAGTACACATTAACCCTCGATTCTTTTTTAAAAAGCAAACAAAACTTTAAGCTAAAATGTAAAACCAAGAAAGCACTCTTAAAAAAGAGAGAATGAAATGCAGATGGCTATGAAAGTAGAATGCAATGATAGAACTAAGAAAGATCATCAAGTGTAAGCATGTTTTACTGGAGACCAAGGCCAAGATCATCCAAAATATTATACTCCCAACCACAGTGTATGAGTGTGAAAGCTGGACAGTGAGGAAAGCTGACAAAAAATAAATAAAATGATGCATTCAGAACATGGTGCTCGTGGAGAGATTTCCTGGACTGACAAAAAGACAAACATGTAGGTCAAATCAAGCCAGAGCTTTTCCTAGAAGCAAAAATGACAGGACTGAGGATCTCATACTTCAGACTCCTCATGAGAAGGTGTCAAAGTCAGAAGAAGAAAAGAAACATCAAATGAGATGGGATGGACTGAATCCATTGAGGAAGGTACTGTCTTTTGAAGGGCTTTCATTCGTAGGGCTCCATATGTCAGAGATGATTTGACAGAGTGTGACGCGCACACACATGAAAGTAGTGTGTGCGCACACACATACTGCTCACACATGCGCACACACATACTGCTCACATGCAACTCTCCTTGCAAGGCAGAAATAATTGTTTATAGGTTTCTGCTCCTATTTCTTAGGGAACAAGTACAATTTGTTGAAACCAAAATCATTAAACTGGAGATGCTGAGAAAGATGTAGAGCAGAGATTCCTGGGGACATTTTAGAGGCCTGTTTCCCCTACATGGCTCAACAAGATCTTGAGAAGTAGCCATTTTAACCATTGAAAATCAAGAAATAATCCACGGTAATTTCTTTGGTAAGATAAAGGTTATTCATTTCCTATGAGTAATAGTAATCTTTTCTACATTATCTATTTTGCCCCACCTGACAGACTGGAGAGGTTGCATTAACCAAGGTTTTGACTAGAACTGAGAAATAATTAAACAGGTTAATAGAGTCTAGCATTTTCACTTGTAAGGTAAAGGTAAATGTTTCCCCTTGACATTACGTCCAGTCATGCCTGACTCTAGGGGGCGGTGCTCATCTCCGTTTCCTGGCCGAGGGAGCCAGCGTTTGGCCGCAGACAGTCTCCGTGATCATGTGGCCGGCATGACTAAACACCGAAGTGCATGGAACGCTGTTACCTGTCCACCGAAGTGGCACCTTTTTATCTACTTGCATTTGCATGCTTTCGAACTGCAAGGTTGGCAGGAGCTGGGACGGAGCAACGGGAACTCACCCTGTTGTGCAGATTCGAACCGGCGACCTTTCGATCAACCAGCCCAGCAGCACAGCGGTTTAAACCACTGCGCCACCTGCAGTCTTTTCACTAGTACTGCTAGTTATTAATTGCTATCCCCTTCCATGGTTTTAATAATACTAAATTTCTGAGTCATGGTTCTCCTGGTCTCCTTTCTGTCCTTTGTTCTGGAAAGAGAACTTCTGCAGACAGCATCAGAAGGTCACACATGGATGCAAAGATTAACTCTCATTTGCACTATGTAAAAGCATTGTAAGAATATGTCATGCCTTCCTGCATAATTATCCATGATTACTCACTGATAGCCTGTTCCTTTGTACTAATTGAATGTCACCTATTTTCAGAAAGTCTTTCTAAGGTTCCTGGGCTGGGCATTATTTCCATACCTCAACATGTGTGTCCATTTTTTTGAGGATGTCTCCCTCCCTATATTTTTGAATAGTCATGTTGTTGAAGTTCTCAGCTACTTGGCTCAGAGTACAAATGTGTTTTGCTTGTGATATTCAGTTGTATCACAAACTGAGCACCGTCCAAGGATGTTCCAAGGAGTTCTTTTTCTGACTTGGAATGGAAAAGAAAAAGAAAAAAGAGCCCATAGATAATCCGTGGACTCTTAAGTGTCATTCAGAATTTGATTATTATTATATTTGGCTGAACTCAAGTTACTACTAATCTAAAAGCATAATTGTGCAGACACCACTAAAACTTGTGTTTAGGTTTTCTTTCTTTTCTTTTTGAAAAAATACAGAGAACAGTGCAAATTAGGCCAAGGGGACCTAGACTATAATTATCCTTGATAATCTCTGTGTCAGTTTGGAGAAAGTGGAGAGTTTGGGAGATCTTAGGTGTACTTGGGATGATGATGTATTCATGGACTACATGCAACTCTCTATCCGACAGTGTGTGCGTGCGTGCATGCGTGTGTCCACCACAATTTCTTTCCTGTGTTGAGTGATCCTTTCTCCATGCTGGGGGAGAAGTGTAGAAAAAGGCAAACATCCCTGCTCTATGTGGGTTGTCATGTTTTTCCAAGAAGGCAGGTGGAAATGATGTTACATAAGGACTTTTCAATGGTATTGCAGGAGTTCAAACCCATAAGATAAAGGTGACAAGAAGACCGAAAGTAGTACATTTGCCACTCGAAATAAGCAACACAGCCTTTACAGGGTTTCCTCTTGTACAGCGTGTTTTTTGGTTTTCACAAATGTTTCCAGCTGCAGACTGTAGAATTATGATATGTGTTCCTTTCCTTTTTAAGCCTTTTGTTTTCTTAATCAATTTGTGTAGCAAAGGTTTGTTCCTGAGAACATGACTAGAGCTGATTTATCTTCACAGATGAAATGACATGACATGGAAATATACATGGAATTTTGGTGAGGTGGAGGGATGGAGGAGGAATACATAATTCATTGTAGCTTGACAAACTCTTTGCTGTTTCAACCTCATTTCAGAACTAGTAAGCGAAAATCAAGAATCTAGGAAGTAATGAGAGAGATAACTTTTACAGCCCAGAGACTAATTCTGTGGAGGAGACTGGAGGCTCCCATATGGATCATGGCAGACTTTTAAACAACAGCACTTCCTTTTACATATGATTGTCTGTTTTCTTTTTTCTTTAATTGCTGCATTCATTCAGCTCAAGCTTCATAGCCAAGCCACCCATTCTTATTCCTACTATAGCTTTTCATATTATTTCTGGCCTTTGCCTAATCATGATTTGTATCAATAGAGCGCAAAAAAGATAATGGATAGATCCTTGAAACTACCGTCCTTCAGTTTCCCATAAATAATTAAGCTTAGGTATATTCCACAAGTCTTGTATAGAAGAAGCAGCAGCAGCTCCTACTGCATGGATACCCTGTAATGAACAGACACATGTTCCTACCACTCTTGAGATGGAGAGCATGTTGGAATTATTATTATAACACCTGTAGTTGAAACTCTGTGGATGGTTTACTACAAAGTATAAAAACAATACTCTACACAAAACAACTTTAGCAGGATTGTGTGTGTGTGTGTGTGTGTGTGTATGTAAAATACATTAAAATACAATAAAAACACAATAAAAAGATCCAACCAAGAATAAAAGAAAGGCAACTGGCTATTATATTATATATTCCTATACCTCCCACAGCCAAAGCTCTCTGAGTGGTTCACAACATTGAAGTCGCCCATTCAAATTTCAACCCTGCTTAGCTTCCAATAATAGGCAGCACCAGGCACTTCAGGCAGCATGGAAGCTACAATTCCTTGATGCTCCCCACCTTTCAGAGACACAGCTGGTGAAATTCGAACATGTTTCACCTCTACTTGCTGACAAAATTAGAAGAGATTTATTAAAAGAACAGGAAACAGGAGACTGGTTTGTTCCGCAGTATTCTCTGCCTCATCATGAACCTGGGCCTCTTCAGGACAAATTTCTTCTCTTTGCATGGATCTACTTGCATTGCTGCCATGAACTCCACAGTGCAGGTGTGTGCAGATGCTTCTAGTTTTCGATAAATGCAGACTATTTTTCCCTTATTACAGAAGGCTTCACAGAATCTGCCAGATGGCCATAACTTCAGTATTTTACAGATGTAAATGGGCATTAGGGCAGTATGGATTTTGTTGGCTCCGTTCTGTCTGTATCTTGTCAGGCATTGTTTTATCCAATCATTCACATATCAACGTGATCAAATTTCATTTCTGTTTTCAAATGTGCATTTGTGCAAATCCCTCTTGGAAGCTTAAAAAAAGGCTGGTCTGAAGTCTGTGGAATGTGTATGACTGAAGAAAAGGCAGTCTGTCATGGAGGCTGCAGGTCAGGTTCATAGAAATCTGAATTCATTTGAAACCATGTAGGATTTCCCTGACCCCCTTAATAGGGTCCAACTTACAACACCCTTTTCTTCATATTAATGATCTTATCTCTGCTCTTTTGGAAGCTTGCTTTATTTACTGGATGATAATAGTTTGTCAGCTGCTGATTTAAAACCAGTAAGACATCTTGATTGAATTAGAAAAACATATTTTTTTCTGCTACGTAGTGCGATCACAGCACAAGTGTTCAGAATCAGCAGTGTGTGAGTGGCGGGCTGACCGAGTCCATGTGACTTACCATGCACGTGCATCCATTTATATACATATCCCTAAAATCAGATAATCATAGAATACTAGAGTTGGAAGGGGGCAGAGGGTCCATCCCCCTGCTCACTGCAGGACACCAAGTTAAACCATCCCTCTCTGATGACTTTTCCAGCTGCATCTTGAATGCCTCTAGTGTGGGAGAGCCCACCACCTCCCCAGGTCATGGGTTCCATTGCTGTACTGCTCTCACAGTCAGAATTTTTTTTCCTGACATCTAGACAGAGTCTGGCTTCCTGTAACTTTAGCCTGTCATTCCATGTCTTGCAGTCTGGAAAGATAAAGAAGAGATCCTGTCCTTCCTCTGTGTGACAGCCTTTCAAGTACTTGCAGAGTGCTATCATACTCCCCCCCCCCCCAGTCTTCTCTTCTTGAGGCTAAACATACCCATTTCTTGCCATTTCTACTCATAGAGGTTTGTTCCCAGTCCCTGGATCATCCTTGTTGCCCTCCTGTGAACCCTTTCCAGCTTGTCTGCATCTTTCTTAAACCGTGGTGCCCAGAGCTGCATACAGTATTCCAGATGAGGCCCAACCAGTGCTGAGTAAAGATGAGCTAATACTTCACATGATTTCGAAGTGATACTTCTATTAATTCAGCCTGAAATAGCATTTGCCCTTTTTGTGGCCACATCACTTGTCATTTTGTGATCTACAATGATTCCAAGATTCTTCCCAGTTGCAACATTTTTGAGCCAAGTATTCCCCATCCTGTCATGATGCATTTGGTCCCTTTTTCCTAGATGCAGAACTTGGCATTTGGCTCTCTCGAATGTCATTCTGTTGCTTTCAGCCGAGTGCTCCAACCTATCATGATCACCTTAAATCTTCTTTCTGTCTTCTAGGTATTAACTAACCCACCCAGTTTTCTGCCATCAGCAAATTTAATCAGTGTTTCCTGCAATTACTCATCCAAATCATCAATACAAATGTTGAAGAGCACTGGGCCCAAGACTGAACCTGGTGGTACCCTTCTTGTTAGCACTTCTCAGTTTGGGAAGGTGCCATTGGTGAGCACTGTTTGAGTCCAATTCTGTAGCCAACTGTGAATTCACTTGACAGTTGCTTCATCTTGCCTACGTTTAGCTATTTTGCTAATCAGGATGTTATGGGACATCTCCACGTTACAGTTTTAACTGCTAAAGACTCTAAAAAGGAAGGTAAATGCTGGAGAACAACAGCTCTGGCAACTCATAAAATCCATGTTTAAAACTGAATACACATCCCAAAAAAGAAAGGGAGACAAAGTAGTTTACACTGTGCATTCTTTGAATCATGGAATTTTAAAATTGACTAGTCCTTATAAATTAGTCCAAGCACACGTTGAATGCAGGAATGTTGCAGCTGCAGCATCACTGACAAATTTAAGTTCAGTCTCTGTTTAAAGATGGACAAGAACAGCTCGACAGTTTCCATGAAAGTCTGTTCCATTGTTGAATGGCTTTTAACAAAGTTCTTCCATGTTTAGCCAAATGTGCTTCCCATTTTTTCTAGTCCTGCTCAGTAGAAATTGAGCTCTGTCCTTTCTCCCCAAAGCCCTCCAGATATAAGGGACCACTGTCCAGGATTCCCCTTAATCTCCTCTTCAGGCTAAACATACCAATGTCTTTCCACAACTTCTCATTAGGAGCAGTTTTAACCATTCCTCAATCGGAGCTGGTTCAGCTTGACCTGCAGCTACTTTCCCACAACTAGGAATGCATGAATTATGTTAACTGTGTCTTGTTGGAAAAAGCCAATTCATTGCAGAAGCTGCAGATGGGATTTATAGAAATCCAAAATCATTGGATGACATCTCTATCATTCTTCCGTGTAGCTACCATAATGCAAGCCATGGATATGAGCAATCACATTAATCGCAGAGCACACAGCAAGCAGGGAAATATAATTTGAAATAAAATAGATTCATTCCAGGATGCATGTCTAAGGTGATACATATGAAATATGACTTCTCTAGAACAACTGTATTACAGTAAGTGTGGGGCAAGCTCCTCACAGCTAACCTGGAAATTGTTTGGTGACGCAAAGGGGATCTTTCCTGAAATCATCTGGAAATAGTATGCTAAGCTGTCTGATCCCAGCCCCTACTACTGGCACATCCATGCCAAAGGTATGGCATACACTTTTACTCCTGGAGATTGTTCTAGACACAGACACAAATCAATGCAGGCAGCCACCTGGAAATTAATCCCCACTCCCCAGACACACATATACCAGTGGAGGAAAAAAGAATTCTAGAACTGGATGAAGGATGCAAACTATTCAGCAGCCTCCACCCCAACCATTATTTTGGTGTAGAAATGCTGTGTTTTGGATGGCTTACTAGCAGTGTTTGGCAAGCCCCACTTTAATACAGGACTAAGAAAAGCACAGCAACTTTGGAAAGCTGTGCCTTCAAAGACAGTGGATTCTGACTTCCATGCTAAATCTCTCTGGCATGCTTTGCTCAACAAATCCAAAAGCAATCTTGTAGCCATTACATTGTGCTGATTTTTCCAAGCTTTCTCTGCAGCAACAAAAGGTTCTCCGTAATATTTGACTTGTCATTTTCCTCCAAGTCAACATATTACATGCTATTCTACAGGAAATGTGCCCTTCATATTTCATTGGGATATTTGTCAGAATTACTACAAATATATATCCTCATCATCCTCCACCCCTTGAGGCTTGTATGCAGACATTGTCTTGGGCGAAGCAATCACATGTTATGTGATTTTCAAAACCACATATACTCTCTATAATTTCCTGATTCTGAGACTAGTATTGGAAGTGGTGGGCTTCCCTGTGATTGCTCTGGAATATGTTTCAGTCCAATAAATATATTCAAGTAAAGATTGATGTAACCCAATTAGAGATACCAGCAATACTATGTGGAGTAAAAATGAGAAAAAGAACTTTGTGGAGGACCCCTCCCCCTTCACACGCGTATTCTCAGTTACCACCTACTTAGTGTAACATCAGTCCATCACTTTCACTGGTAGGGAGATACTTCAAGGGAGGTGACCTCCTCACAGAATGATACTTCAGTATTCTCACAATTGGTGGAAGTATTTTAAAGACTTCTAGGGAAAAAATGCAGTACCCAAATTCTGCTGAGTGGGAGAGATTCAAAGTTCATTCAATGGCAATCAATGAACCGGAGCCCTCTAGTTCCACCAGCCGGTATGGTCCCAGTGGGTCAGGGTTACATACACAGAGGAACGGCAGTTGTTTGTGATGGTCAAGTGCTAAGTATAGACAGTGGAATCTAGTGGCTCCAATGTCAGTGGGCCAGCAGATCCACTCTGGGTCTTGGTTTGAACTAAACAGGGCCAAGGAGCTATCCATGGTTCTGAACCTTGTCCTACATATATTGTCCGCACTCCTTTAAATACTGAAACCCAAAATGCATTGGGATGCATTTCCCTAGTGACATTAGAGCCCCCAGCCTCCCATGAGTGTAGGTGTTTTTAGGATGGGTTCATATGTTGCCTGGGAACAGCTGGGTTCCTTGAGCCTTGCCAGGAAGTGACCTATGGACCACTACAGCATAACAAGATAATATTGCTTTCTACTGAAGAAGGACAGTTGTGGCTTAATGAAGAAAACATGCTGGGTTCCTTTCAGTAGTTTCTTCCCTATCAGTATTAAAAGAAATCTGTTTTAGAGTTTAGCATTTCAAAGCCTTTGTTAGTTTTGTGAAGTTAAGGTCAGCCTTGATGGGATTATCACCTTTCTGAGACATAGCATTAGACATGTGTGACATTCACACTGACACAGGGACATCCTAAAATGCAGCCAGTGCTGGATATGAAGTAGCACAGGAAAAAGCTTTGTACTGAGCCAGACTGCTGGTCACCCAGACCAGCCCCAAGACCCTGCATTCTATCCGGCATAAGGCCTGCTTCACAGCATGGCAGATCACATATGGTTGCATCAAGACAGTTGACAGGATGAATATGTCAACTGGCAACTTGGTCTCTATGTAGGAATAGCACGGACAATACTGTACTTCCTAAAGACACAGGGGGCAGGGACCCACCATTGCTGATTCCTGCCCCCCTGCTCTCATGTGCCTGGAAGCTGGGCTTGGGTAAGTGGCAACGCCTTGGAGTGACAGTAAATCAACTGGTCTGCAGGGTGGGGTACTGCAGGACATATAAAATCATGGCTTCCCAGTTGTCATCAAACAAGACAGGGTGAGAAATTGACATACAAAATCCTAAAACTCTGTCAAATTCAATACTGTTCAGTTCCTCCTTTTTTTCCAAGATGATTTTCATTCAGCCTCATTTCCACCTCACTTTGCAATTTTTTAAGTTGACATTTTTGTATGCATCCTTGAACACACCTTTACTATTACTCTAGTTATTTGTGCATATCCCCCTAAGATAGACATCTTTGTGCACAGCTTTTCCTAGCATACAATTATTCATGCATTTTCTTTTTAAATTGGCAGTTGGGATTATAAAACTTGCACAAGTACAAATCCCACCATAGGACCACATTCTTGTTCATATGTGGGCTCAAAAATGTAAATTTGGTAAGTTTGCAATTTTTGCAAGGTACAAGATGGAAAACAAAAACAAAACAAGACCCAACTATCTGTAGATCACACATCACTTTTACAAAAGCATCTCTTAACCCTGTCACTGACTTGGCAGTTCTGGAACCTGAGAAATATCATCTTTGCCAATTGGGGAAAAATGCATGAGGGGGACTAAATCCAATGAAAACTTAAATTTTAGGAAAGCTAATTATTGCAAATTGTTGGAAAGGGATGTTCCTATGTGCAGCTCTGCACAGTTGACTGGGTTATATTGTAAGAGAGATTTGGATTGTCCTCTGACTTAATGGGATGGTTGGATTCCGGATTATGGTGCTTGTTTGTTGGGCCAAGCTTCTGATCAAACCTAGCAAATCCTGTGATTTTAACGGCATAATTCCTCCCTTCTTTGCCCTCTAGGAAATGATGCCTGAGATGTCAAAATACTGGTTGCTACTCAGCATGAGAACCAAATGCAAAGTGAAAAGCCATCAAAACACTGCTAGGCAAAGCAAACAGTGATGAAAGGTGCCATGTGGAACATTGGCTTTCTTCTACTGCTTTATGAAATTTGAGCATTGTGACCTTCCTTTCACAATGTCGCAATTGAAGAGCAGCTCTCCACAACACACAAACAGAGCTGAGGAGAGACACAAGCAAATGCTTTTCAAAGGAACAATCCAACAGTGGGAAACGTGGCAACATTAAGAACCAATATAACTTAATAATACAGTGATCCTATAGCTTCAAGAGCATGTCTAGGAAGCTATTGGGTAGTTTGGAGTCCTGGCTTCAGTACTAGAAAACCGCTTCATCTTCATGTTGCTTCATGTTGCTTGTAATTCTCTGAGATTGGAGGGTTATAGGCATAGGATAATATCTTAAATACTTTAATAATTAAAATAAATTAGTGTTTCAGTTTGTTGGCCCTCATGCAGAACATAACTATATCCAGGCACTGACTCAAAACAGCTGCTGCTTCACCTGGTTTTCACAGAATCATAGAATGGTAGGGTTGGAAGGAGCCAAGAAGGCCAACGTGTCTGAGCCCCTGCAGGTGCAGGATGCCAGTTACATCATGCCACTCAGATAACTCTATTTTCTTCTTGAATGTCTGTAGTGTAGAAGAGCACACAACCATTCTTGGCAACTGTTTCCATTGTCATATTGCTCTCTCAGTTAGGAAATTCTTCCTTGCGTCTAGCCTTCACCTGGTGTGCTGTAGTTTATGCTCATTGTTCTGTGTAAAATCAGGGACAAGTAAGAATAGGTATTTTCCTCCTTCGTTGTGACAGCCTTTGAGGTACCTGTAGAGTGCTATCATGTAACCTTGTAGTCTTCTTTTTTCAGCCTCTTGTCATAAGATTTATTTTCCTGTATCATCTTTTTTGCTCACCTCTCCAGTTAATTAGCAACCTTCCTAAACCTGGGTGCACATAACAGATTGCTGTTTTCCAGGAGAGGTCTGACTAGTGCAGAGTAGAGGGGAATGAGTACTTCACTATTTCTGGAAATAATATCTCTATTTATGCAGTCCAAAATAGTGTTTGCCCTTTTTGAACCAAACTGCTGGTTCATATTTAGCTTGTTCTCTGCAACAACTCCAAGATCCCTTTCACTCTCAGTGCTGTATTCCCCATCTTGTATTGATGCTGCTGAGTTGGTTTCATTTTGTTTTGTTTTGCCCTGGGTGGAAAACTTGGCATTTCTTACTGTTGAATTTCATTCTGTTGTTTTCTACCCAGCATTCAAGCTTGCCTAGGTCTCCCTGTATCTTCTTTTAGTCTCCCAGGATGTTAGCTATTCCACTCAGTTTAGTATCATCCACAAATTTAATTATCAATCTCTGAATTTCCTCATCAGCATCATTAATAAAGATGTAGAAGAGTGCTACATTTGATGAAAAGGAGAGAGCAAGCTGGTGTCATTTGCATATTCATGCCACATCAGTCCACATCTCTGGATAACTTTGCCCAGTGGATGTATGTAGATGTTGAACAGAATGGGGTGATAAAATAGAACTGTACTGTCAAGTCACAGAGTAGTAATCACCCAGGAATTGACAATCCAAGAAGAAGTAAGACCACTGAAATAGAGTATCTCCAACACCCAACTCAGACATCCTATCTGGAAAAATACCATGATCAGTGTAATCAAAATCCATCAAAAGGATCACAGTTCCTACCTTCCTTTCATCTGCAGAGGTGACTAAGACATTTCTCATTCAAAAACCAGTATGAGTCCAGATTGCAATAGATCTATATAATCAGTTTCCTTTATGTTGGTCCCCTTCCTGAGCACCCACCCATTTTGGCACCTTCCCCAAGAAGCAAAAGTTAGCAACTGACCTATATCAGTAATCTTCCAGATCCAGGTTAGGCTTCCTAGGGAGTGGCCTCTTCCTCCTGTGGGTGACATGCCTCCATGTCTCTCTGGCTGTTTCTCCCTCATCCCCTCCCTCAACCTTCCATCTGGAGTGCGGCTGTTCCCAGGGGCCTGGAGAGCTCTCTTGGCCCTCAGGCACCTCACCTCCTCTTCTAGCAGTGTCACCATCTTGCACCGAGGGCAAGTGTATCCCTGCCTCTCCTGGGGGAGAAGGGCAAACATGTCGCAGCTGTCGCAGCGGACAGCAACACCTGTGATTCTCTCCAGGTCTGACATTGGGCACCCCTCACATACCCTACCTTTCCCCCCTGCCTTGTCTGCCCTACACTAACCTTCCCTGACTTTACTCACCCAGTTCTTCCAGACAAAACACACAATCAAAAAGTTAAAAATGCCCAGGGGAAGAGAGTCCATGAGCAGCATGGGCTGCAGCTAAGTGACACAGACAAGGGATGACATCCCTTACATAAAGATCATGCTTATTCCGAAATTTTCAGCTGGATGACACTGAGAAGATGTAGTAGTGGTATAAAAGAAGTCCCTATAGAACAAAAGAAATGAACAAACCCTTTGTCAGAAGAGGAAAAAAATAAGATGAACCAAGTGAACTACAACCTTGGGCCCCAGCTACTCTAACATGCGAGTGCGTATGAAGCACTGGGCACCTGCCAGGAATGCTTCCTTCTGCCCTACACAGCATTTCCTCTTAACCCAAAACATTCTTACCTGCAAATGTTCAAGCAGTTGAACCACTACGTGAACTTCTTGATTTTTTTAAAAATCAGAAAACAATAGCATGCATAGTTAAAAGAGATCAATGCCACCTTGTCTTCTCAGTTTTGAATTGTCTAAAAATTAATACATGCCTCCTCCCACCCTTTGTTAAATATTCCAAAGCAAATGATGTCTCCACAGCTTTCTATTTCTGTCACTTCCAGACAGTTGCTTGCAAACTCTTCTACAGAGCATGCTGCAAAAAAGATTTGACAGAACCAGGCTGATATTTTAAGAATAACGATAAAACATCCAAAAATATGCTGCTAGAAAATGGGACATGGGACATGGTAGTAATTGGGATATAGCAGCCAAGAGTTCTATATTTTAGAATTCCCCCACTCTCATCCCTGAATTCTTTCATGTAGCACAACATGGAGTTAAATGCAAATGCTGCCAATGCTGCCTGGATCAGATGGGCGCTGAAGAGTGTGCAGAAACCTTGCAATAAGCAATAGATGTGCTTCACAGTTGACCTGTGAATGTAAGTAGAGCTGTTTCACAGAGAACCTGTGGGAAGTTAGTGCTAGCTCAGAACTGAAATGACAATCACTTGTCTCTTTTGGTGAGCTAAATAAGTAGACATCTCTCATAAATGCTTTACAAATACTTTCCTAACAGTGCAGAAGTTTGTGAAGTGCTGCGTAATGATCCTGGGGAGGACTCTGTACTGCTCCCATCCCAGCAGGACTATCGCTCACATCATGCGAGGTGGCAGTTCCTGAAGCATGCTAAGAAATGAGTGGGATCCGCTCTGCTGATCAGTTCCATCCTGGAAGCCATCTATTCTGCTCTTGGCAGGGGCCTTCTCAGGAAGTGCTCATTCCTATCACTCTCACTTCATTTGTCCTCTTGCATCCTGCCCAGTCTTGACAATCCCACCCCTTCCGGCTCACCAGCCTACTGCAGCACTGACAGACAGCTGGATGTACCAGTTCACAGCATATCCAGTGATGTGCGAGAACCAACCTTTCTATTCAGAATGTGAACTCCTAAAACAGACTAATTGGTGCTCTGTTTGGATGGAAGTGGGAGTTACAGCATTTTGAGGGCTCCATCAAGCTCTAAATGAGGTCATCAGGCACATGCCAGCCACAGATTTTGAAACTCCTCATGGGCAAGATCCCCTTCATGTTCTGATGGCTCCCACCTCTTCCTTTCTTCTTCCTGTTTTCCATTTCCTTGCCCTCTTGCTGTGCTCATAATTGCCAGCATAAAATGGTGGCTGCTGCTTCACTTCATTTGTCACAGTTTGGTGGCTCTGAGAAAATGGCTACTACAGCTGAGAGAAGAATAGAAAGAGGACTGCAGACCTTGGGTGGTGTCTGAGGATGGTGTCCACCGATGAGACACTTGGAAGCCACCCAACCACACTTTTTCACAAACCGGGCATGCATAGCATCAGGCATGACTGCTATATCATGGCTCCGATCCTTTCTCCTGGCCACTGATCATGAAGTGGTTTCTCAGCATGGGTGCAGTTTTTCTGTATTCTAAAAGGACCCCTCCCCCCCTCAAAAAGGGCTTACATTCTGGCAGTAAAAGGTTTAAGCTAAAACACTCTGTTATTTTCACCCTACCCTTTTTTCTTTAGCTACCCCCACTACTGAAATTGCAATGTTTGTGGGACCTACATCAGACTCCATAGTTTGATTATCATGCATGAAAGTATCTTTGGGCATTATAGTTTGACAGGGCCTCCTGGGCTGGGCATAATTTTGTTTCTAGCTTATTTCATCCATGTTGACTGAATTTAGCATAATGCGACTTCAGGGGAAGGGGAGATAAGAAAGACCACATCTAAAGAGTTTCCTGTTTGCCATTTTAAGTATCAGTTTACTATATTATGATCATTCAACAAGAGTCTTTCAGCACACACAGGAAGAATATGACTAAATCATCCCTGGAAGTCAATTGAAATGTTCGGGCATGCTATGCTTATGTACAAAACTCTGATAATATCACATGTGCACATAGGGAAACAGAAGGCTATACTGATATTTGTGAAAAGATGGCAGATATTTATAGCTTATTGGAAAAGGGAAGATACATCTGATGAAACACGTCTGCAAATATTGTCAATGTTGTGATATATTTAAGCTCAAGAAGAGAGTTTTGCACTGAAAGGAGGAGTATTTTGTCTGATCTTTCTGTTTTGTCATTTAAGTGTTAATTGAATGTATATATTTCTCATAATTGTTTCATAATTGCTTCCTCCCATATGTATAAAATAAACTTTAAAAATAGCAGCCCATCGCTGGTTCTTGAGAATTTACATGGCTTCCCTGCCTATAGGCAGAAAAAGTTGGAGGAAGGGATGATCATACCTGTAAGGAATGAACAGCTTCTGAGCACCTTTCTCCTTCTGGAGCAATGGAGAATTCCTAATGCATTCTTCCACTTAGGAAGAAAGACCAGGGATCCAAAGTCCAAAATGTGGGGTGAAATTGTGATGAAAGCTGTCAGAAGCATACTGAATCTTGAACTATATATAATGCTGACTATTTATTTATTTATTTGGGAAACTTGTATGCTGCCCCGTTCGCATACTTAGTGCTTTAAAAACAATTGCCAGTGAACTGAATTAGCCCTGGAAGCAAACCCAGATGGCTGCTTTTAAAAAGTCATGAACATATTTGGAGATGCGCATCTTTGTCAATAGGCAAGTTGTCCATCCTGAAGCAGCAGAGGCTCCCATGCAAATTCTAGGAGGAGTTTTATACTGGGTTATTTAAGAGATTTTCCGTGAGTGAATGGCCAGTGCCAGGACTTTATCAGAGGAGAGAGCTGGCTTATCACCCCAAGCTATGGAAAGTAACAGCTTTTGAACCTGGACCTCAGGAACAAAGCAGGTTCTTGCAGTGCTAGATTTGGTTGTCGCTGTCATACTGGATTTCAGGAAGTGAGAACTGAATCTGAAACTTCCTTTAAACATGTGTGAAAGGAATGCAAGGAAGAGATAAAAAGAGATCTAAGTCATTTTGGCAAGTGTTGGAATTCCTGTGGGTGGAAGTGATAACAAGATATGCTGTAGCTTTGCATGTATATGTACACATACACACAAATATTTACACAAGTCTGATGTATAGCTTGGCTTTGAGCATCCATGATGTTATTGAGTCTTCAGTCATAATGTAAGAGAATCTATATTTTAATCTACTCTGTCTGGCTGTGAAAACTCACAATTTGAAGGAATATGTAGATTTTTCAGGATAATCAACAGCCATAAACTTTTGGCACAGTTAATGCAATTGCAGACTTGTCAGCATATTACTTTTAGGGATGGGTAACAAGATTTGAGACGTTTAGTGAAAGATGGGATAGAAATGTTTTATTAATTTAAAATTAAATTAAACTCGTGCTGCCTCAAAATCACATGCACCCCTCAAGGCCTTAGTTCAAATGCTAGGAAACCTCCCCTCATTCATCTTTACTGAGCTGAAGTGACCACTCTCCAGGGGCTCCTACCCTCTCTTCCTCCAGTGAAACAATGACAAGGACAACATGCTTACCTTGGGAAAGGAAGAGATATAATGGTTGGGTAGGGAATTCCAGGGAAAATGGAGAAATACCTGGGCAATAATGGTCTGGGTCTCTTTTCTGTGGGACTGGGCTACAAGTATGGGAGTTCAGTATGGGTAACTTACCTTATTCGGTATTTTGAAATTACAAGATGTACTGAAACTCAGCTTTCCATCAAGATTTGCAATCTTTCCAATTTCTCAATGGAAGACACATGCACATTTTTATGTCCAACAATGCACTGCATTAGGAAAATTGATTGCACAAACCATGCTTATTACACAAAAAATAGGCATGCACGATGCGCAATACATACGTTAGCAGAAATGCTCAGTGTTCAGGATGGACAGAGCTTAAGATTGTGGGAAAATAGAAGTGGATTGGTTTTCCACTCCTAACAACAAGCGCCATTATCTTTTGTGGGAGAAGATGTTCAGAGGATGAGATGAGGAAAAGACAAGAAAGATTTTAGTATAGCCACAATCATGCTTGCAGAAATGGCACTCAGAATTGTACCTGCCAGAGGAGAGGATACCATCTCCTCCTCATCACTGCTGCACACCTTCTCCATGCAGGGTCCTATTTTTCTTCCCCAGTGGAAGCTTTGCTGTTGCTGTTATTATAGTAGGGGGAGAGTAAAGGGATAGCAGTTGGGAACAATGGGGGTGGGGAATACAGGTTAACTATCAAGGTGAAAGGCCAGATCCATTCTGTTTAGTTCAAGGGCACCCATAAAGACAAGGAGTCTGACATCATTGTTGTCATTATCTTGCAGACTCTTGGAAGAAACACAAGGCAGCTTCCATAGCTCAATTTTATTCCCACAACAGCAACCCTGTGGGGTACGTTAGGCTGAAATTCCATGGCTAACCGATAGTGACTCAGTGGCTGAGTGCGGACTAGAATTTGGATCTCTCAGGTTTCCAGTCCCACACAGCACACACTGACTTTCAAAGACTCTCACACTACTGCAGAACCAGCTTGTTCATAATCCAGTGCACATCAAAAAAGGTAGGATTTGAAAAAAATGTAGGACTTTTTTTTTGCAAAGGATCATGCCCTCACCTGATTTCTTTTCTTGGTACTTATAGGTATGGACTTAATAAATTACTCTTCTCTGTTCTGTGAACAGCTGCAGTATAAAAATAGCTTGAACACAATGGGTCTTTAAATACAATATTCACTTGGGGTTGTTCAATACTAACCTAGTTTTCTGAAACTATGCTGCTCCCTATAACTTAGGCTTATTAAGTAAAGAGAATACAATAGCATTTTACAAACTTGGTTTTCCAGCACTCTCCTGCTCCCCCTCCCATCTGTCTTTTCTCCAATTTCAAGGACAATTTAACATAGTACATCTTCCTGCTAATTTGAAATTAGAATTGTATCTCATGTGAGAGGTGTTGGCAGGCAGCAGATGGCAGGTTTTCCTGTCTAGAGAGTGCAGGGGGTCTCAGCTAACTTCCTGTCACCTTGTCAAATTTCCAAACATTCTGGATGGAGAACAGAGCAACAGCCCTGCAATTTCCTTTCCTCTTCAACCTGCCAGTAGACAAGGAAATGGGCAATATCTGATTCCCCATTGACTAATGAAAAGATGACACTCAGTGTTGGTTCAAATCAGGACCACACCTTTCTTTGTAGCACAGGATCTTTAGCAGATTGAAGACACGGCTGCACAAGGATCGAAATAAGGGATGCAGAGCCTCATGGCAGGAAACAAATCTAGCCTTCCTGGGATTGCAATGCAGCCCATTGGATTCCCCAGAGAACTCTCCTCCTTCCCCTGGCCCATGTCCTCCAATCACCAATTTTCGGGTTGCTTTCTCAGTGTTGTGTATCTCCCTCACAGTTTTAAAAATTGAAATGCTTCTCCCAAGGTCGAACTACTGCAGCAGGAGCATTCTTGGCACGTGCTTGCATGTTGGCTCCACCCCTTTTTGCCATTGCCTTGCTTCCTTCTCCTTTGGTGCCACCGAGCACGAAACCCCCATGAGTTTTTCAAACATGGCATCCATTTCTTTGGTTGAAAGAAGTTTGACCTGCCCACTCCCTCAGACTAGTGGAATGAGAGTTCCTGGTCTCTTCACCAGCGTATGAAGTCATCTTTACCTTGGCTCAGCAACATGAAACAGTGCTTAAAGCTTATACATCAGAAATGTGCCAAAGGATGCCCTGCAGGACTTACTGCCTCCATATCAAATTACTCTTGAATGAATGAGATACTCAAACCTTGGGGACTTTCCAGTTTCTGACTCAGCCCCCACAAGCTGGATAGCCCCAAGCTCTGCAGGAGGTTCTGGGGAAAAACCTTTGACTTAGGGTGCTCAGTAACCTACAAAAAAACTTATCCGAAAAGTATTTGCTGATTTCTATCCTTCTCTGTGCTTTCCTCATAAAAGCCTAAGATGGCCATGGACCCTCTTTTCTTCCTTTCTCAGCTTTTAAATTTTAAAAAATTCACTGTTGTTATTTTGTCTCTAAGAGGTAAATTGTCCTGCTTGCTAAACAAGAAGGAGAAAAAAGTGTTTTACACAAAAAGCTGATGACCCACTTTATAATTGCATCACTGGCAGTTGTGGGTGGAAATGTATTTTAATTACCAACATCTCTGGGGATGATTTTTTAAAAATGGTTGAGAGGGTTCTAATGTGACAGCAGCTTCAAGTGTTTAAAAAGAAGAAAAGGTGATGGAGAAAGGAGAAGGATGGGGGATTGGTTGCTGCATTTGCAGGTCCTTTGGGGACCATTTGGAACAGCTGCTTGAGGCTGTCTCAAACAAGCATCCCTCTGCGAACTTCATTCTACAGCTGTTTTACCTAATGCAGAGATTTTCATATCTGACAGATGATCCTTCCCATTGTTTTATTGCTTTGGATCATGTTTTGTCTTCCTCATTTAATCAATACTCCAGGGAGCCAAGGTCCCAGCATATGACAATTTCTTATGCCACTGATTCAGTTAGCCTGCATTCCTTTACCCACTGACCTATGAGTAAGCCTCATTAGGATTGATGAGATGTACTCCTGCATAGATAGGTTTAGGACTTCAGTGTACATTAGATAGACGTTTATCCACATCAGTGAAGCTCAGTATTGCTGTAGTTTTTTGACTATGCCTGTCTTGAAGCTGTCAAGACCATGGCTTGTCATGTTCCAAAATTCCTTTGAAAAGTGAGATTAATTGAGCTGCAATGTGGCAAATCATGATCGTGAGACAGGTTAGAACATTCAGAAGTTTGCTTCCCTCCAGTGACATCCCTTGAAAAATCAGCTCAAGCTGTTCTCATCCCAACACAGTCAGCATCCTATGGAAAGCAAGCAAGAGGCAAGAATTCAGTTTGGTCAGCACTGAACCATGTACTTCATAGAATCATAGAATAGTAGAGTTGGAAGGGGCCATTGCGTCCAACCCACTGCTGTTACAGGACACCTATTTATACCATTCAGTTGGCTTTCCAGTTTCTCCTTTAATGTCTCTAGTGTGGGAGAGCCCACCACCTCTCTAGGCAGCTGGTTTCACTGTTGTATTGCTCTGACAATGAAGAAATTTCCTCAATGTCTAGACTGAATCTGGGTTGTCACAGGTTGAATTGATTATTCCATGTCCTACACTCTGGTAGCAGCGAAAAGAGATCTTGACCTTCCTCTGTGACAGTTTTTGAAGTGCTTATAGAAGGATAGGTACTTATAGAGGGATAGGTTTAGGATTAGGAAATGTTGCATTTCTTTGGTAGTATTTGCACATGAGAATATTGTCAGTGCCCAATTGTGGCAATTGATTTTATATTTGGAATAGGGCTCAGGTTTGTCATCTCTTGTATTCCATGGATTCTGTTTGGTCAGAGTGGGCCTTGATAGCAACACAGTATTCACTGTTGAATTGTGTAATGCTCATACTTTATACAGATGAGTAGTTGTGGTGATGAGAAGTCTTTTTATGACCACTTATATCAGTCTTTCCTTCTGGTGATTTTTGTGAGGACATTTCAATCATTATTATTTCTTCTTATTTTCAATCCACGTTTGCCTGCCATCACATTTTAGCTCACCCATAGGAGAAGTCCAAAAGACATGGTCCTCAGTCTAAATTAGCTTCAGTTTAGCTTCATCAGTACTATCAGCATAATGGCTACGTCTGGTGGAATCATATTCATTCTGTGATTTCTGACTAGGATCCTTATATGAAGAGAAAGAAACTCTGAGGATTCAGCTGAGCAGTAACTTATCGGTCTGAGCTTAAGAGGGACAAATATCTTGGAAAAGTCACCCATGCAAACTGTGCTATCAAATTGCATGATGATGATGATTGCATTATATTATTTTTATTCCTTTTACCATGAACCCAAAGTGACTTACAGGTTTCTCCTCTCTGTTTTATCCTCACAAAAACAACTCTGTGAGGTACATTAAGTTGCGAGTCTGTGACCGGGTCAAAATAACTCAATAAACTTCATGGCTGAGTGGGCACGAGAACCTGGATCTCCTGAGTTTGGGTTCAATATTTCAGGGGTGCAGGTTGGAGCCAAGGGTCAGACTAGATGTCCCAGGATACCCCTTCTGACTCACTCTGTTTCTCTGTTTCTTTTTTATTATTATTTTCTTAAAAAAGGACACAAAAAGAATGTGAAACAGAATGAAATAAAATGAACAAAGCAAGCGAAATTGAACAAAGTTGCTAAGGAAAATACAAATACAACCTATACACCCCCCAATCTATCTATCTTCCTGTCTTTCAACATTCTATGAGAATTATGAAAAAGAAATCATCAATATAGCAAACAATAAATCTTTCAATTGCTTCTAATCCTCTACTGCTTTTTTTTCTTTTCCAAACTCCCCTCAGATATGTTTGTATGTTTCTGCGGTGCACTAGCTTCCCCAAATATGGTAAAAATTGGGAAAAAGTGTTTTCCAGCCATACTGAAAGCATGGAAAATTGCCATCCTACTGATATGTTTTCATAATTTCATCATATCAGAAGATCCAATTGAATATACAGTGGCATGACATTACCAAATGCTCCTTAATTGGTTTGATGCTATATCCATCAGGGAATAAAAACCTCTTTTTAAAAACAGAAGTGCTGAAGAAGTTGTCAAGAAGGGCTATTTATGAGAACAAGAGCTAAGCAATATGGAAACAGCTTTGCTTGTTAGATTTTTTTTGAAAGAGACATGAGAACAAATACCCCTCTTTTTTCACTGCTAAGAGTCACCAGCAGAAATTAAACATGGCCCTCATGTAAATGAGAAGCACAATGACAATCGTAGGGGTTTTCAGTAAGTCTTTGAAATCCACATGTTCCCTGAAAACCAAAATGGCTAAACATTTGATGCAATAATTGTGCTGCATTACAATCATGATATTGAATTTGTGCTGTCGGAGTCCTTATTAATAATAATTGATAATAGGAATATTATCACTAATCCTGGTATTGCAACTGCTCTTCCCCCTTTAGCAAGGCCTTATATAGCATAATGCACCTGGATACATACCACATAATTCATATTGCACAGTGGACTATGTAATATCAGATCCTCTGAAACCCACAGTTGTTCTTTCCCCTCTTGGATTTTGCATGTACGTGCCATACACTGAAAAATGAGTCTTGGGGGAAAATTCTGCAGTCAGCAACCTAAGATCTATTAGGACAATTAATCATAGACATATTTTGTGAGCTTCCCCTTGTTCTCTTATGTTTTATGATTGTGCCATTATTTCATCAACACAATAAGAGGGATTAATCTTCATTGCAGGAGAAATTGTTTCCAGAGCTGAAGGTAGTTACCTGAGATTCATACTTAGATTCAAATTAATCTCTGGGATTCATATATATATATATATATATACAGAGAGAGAGAGAGAGAGAGAGAGAGAGAGAGAGAGAGAGAGAGAGAGATGGGATTCCTCCATTAAATTCCAGCAAGACCATTTTTCCTGTATTCTTCAATTGTGTGAAATTATACAGGAGAAAAAGATTTTTCTACAATAATTCTTTTCAAAATGTCCATATAGATAGATAGATATGTGCATTTTTAAATTGGCAATAAGTCTATACATAACAGATCTTTTTAGAAGAAATGAGAGAGATGAGATCCATAGGAAAATACCATTCCACTAGCCTACATTCCCATGGGCTCTATCTTGCTGCTCTTCTTTTCTCTTCTCAATGAAGGTAATCACAGAGGCTGAACCAATTGGGAATGTGTGTGACATTTCACATTTTAGAAAGTTGATATGGACAAACATTTATCCTTTTAAAGTAATGGGCTATGTCTTTCCTGTTGATGATAAACTGTGCATTGGACTTGTGAGATCTAGTGTGCCTGTATTTCAGTAGAACTGCAAATGTTCACCAATTTGGGCTTCATGCACAAGACATGAGTTAGAATTAAGGAATTCTACACTTGGGAATGAGTTTTGAGCAGCAAAATTAAAATGAAGCATGCAGTCCTTCCAGACTACAATTCACTTGCCATTAGAATTATGCTTTCTTCATTCAATAGTGTAATCTAGAGTAGGACTCCCTACAGCTGGAAGTCAGAAAAAAATGCTGATCTACTGATCCAGTGGATCAGATCAATCTTCTGTCTTCTTTATTTTAAAAAACACAATCAGTCCCTGTGAATCAAATATAGCAATTATGAATTTCTGAGAAAACAAAAACTGAACTAAATGGGCCATTATATGATGAACTTAGAAACACAGAAACAGAGTGAGTCAGAAGGGGCTTCCTGGACCATCTAGTCTGAACCCCAGCTCCAGCCGGCTCCACTCACGACATGCCTACCATGTGCATGTCCAGCCTATCCCTGAGCATCCTCACTGATGGGGCTTCAACCACCTCCTGTGGAAGGTTGCTATAATGGTTCTCAATCGGTGTCCAAGTCCCCATCCTACCGATTCATTTTTATGGCTTTCAGCACAAGGAAATTTGGTCTTCGAAGAAAACAAACCTAGAAAACTTTCAGAGTTTCTTCTTCATATGAATTACTAAGCGGATCATGCCAGTTCAGTGGAGCTTGCCTTAGACTTGCTTCTGCTGCTGTTAGCTTGATAGAGCGCTCTTCAACCTTACTGGTGCAGCTGGATTTGGGGCCAAACCACTCAAGGCTAGCATTAACAGGAAACTCTGATTTCAGCCAGGCTTCTAGGCTGGGACAGAAAGACCCATTTGTAAGAATGCTTGGTGTTGGTGATGAGTTGAAGCAATCAGGAAACCAACCACCTCGCCAATCATGACACTTATGCGAGGACATTAAGTAAATGATGTCTTGGAAGTATACTTTGTTGCATTAAAAATGTGCAGCTTTCCTGTTTTGTTTAGCATTAGTTAATGAGTGGTTAAGTTTTAAACTAGTACATAAACTGTATAAGCAAGCATGAGACAAATCTGGCCCAGGGAAATCCACTTCAGCTAGTTATGTGCTGGTCCTTCTCACTTCTCTTTGATTTTGTTCATTTCAAATGTATTGATCTCTGGGGGAATGAAACACAACATCTAATCAGCTGGAGGTGTTTTTAGTTTTTTGGAATAAATAGACTCATCTTTCATCACTTTATTGCTTTGAAGTCTTTTCTGGAACTGAAATTGCAATTGTTCTGTAAGGAAATAAGGTTGTAAGCTTTAATCATCTTAATTGATAGCTTAATCAACTAAACCATTCACTGGTTAATCAGCAGGATTGGAATTTAAGGATGCACTTGTTTGGGGAAGCTACTTTGGTTCTGGTATGCTACAATAATAAAGAATGGGAAAAAATGGTTAAAGATGTCCTTCCCTTCTCAGAATGAGTCATTCCCTTACAATAATATCAGTAAATAAATGAATGTCACATATTTCTATAATTATTTCAAAAAGAAACTAGTATTTAGATCCTGGCAATATCAAAGTTATTTTAAATGTCATTCATTGATCAGTGAAAGAGCAGTTCTTTGATCAATTAAAAATAGCTGACAAGCAGAACTTTATGCAAAATGCTTGGTGTATGCTACATTTTTATCTATTAATTATAATATTTATGCCAACCTTCCTATCCACACTTACGCACACCAAAGGTGGCTGACAGCCACAACAAGTATAAATAATAAAAATAAAGACTATCCCTATGTATGTATTATATTTTATGTATTATTTCTATCCTACCATTTTCCTTCCAAGGAACTCAGGGTGCCTTACTGAATTCCTCTCTCCTCTCCCTTGCAATCTCAACTTACAACACCCTGTCTCCAAGCGGACTGAGTGTTCAAGGCACAATTGACACTGTACATGTTTAGTAAGTCCAACGATCCAATGGCCAGCTCTGCTGTAACAAATCCGGGGCTTGCAATGTCTGAGTCATGATGGAGTAGCATGATTGTCTGCTTGCATTAGATGGAGGAAATGTGACAAACAATATGGACACACACCTGTTTGTTGTAATGCCACAAATAATACATGGAATACACCTTGTAAATGAAGTATTACCATCTACAGTTCCACAGCCACTGGACAGAGTCCTGAGATCTGATGTAGCACACCCAGATACAAATATGCTTAGAACAATAAATTCCATTGGGTGGATACACAACAGCTCACTGAAGCATCACACAATCATGCCAATGAAGACAAATAAAACTTGTGGAGGGCCTTGACTAAGGTTATACTCTTAGGAAATGGAAGATCCTGAATCATGGGCACAATGGGCTACCCATTTGGGGGCTTACATGAAATCTATACACTAAATAAATAAATAAATAAATAAATAAATAAATAAATATGAGATTAGGGGTTGGCAGCAGTCTCATCTCTCTCCATATAATTATTTGTACCCAAGCAAATGAATACATAAGACTTTGGATAGTCTAATTGATGTTTATAGTTAAGCAGCACTAAGCTTACAACTACATTGTAATGTGGGGAAATAGATAAACAAATAATAGATATGCACTTATATTAGTAGATGAAGACTTAATCAAGACTAGAAATTCTATTGGGACAGGACGCAGTTTGGTCCACCGGTATCAGTACAATGGAGTATGGGGACAAAATATGAAAAAAATTGGTGTAATTGGGATCTGTTTGGGATGCTGGGTATTTCTTCTCCAGATAGGCTGGTTTCTTAACAGTTTAAGTGGAAAGATCTACCCTTCCATTTGGAAGACACCCAGCTGTGAACTTTGCTACACAGCCTGTTGTGCTTAGGGAGGATGTCAAGTCCAGATTCAAAAATCAGATAAGCACAGTGCCACGGACACACATTTCATGAATAATTTGTGAATAATTCATTGCAGCTCAAATCACGCAAAGTGTATTCATTCATTTACTGTCAATCTTGGCCTGCTGCTTTATGCTAAAAACACGGTGCCAGCATCTTTAAATAATTAGTTTTACCAACAAACATGGCATGTCTGTTGGCCTTACTTATGAATAATAAAGAAATGTCAGACTTCCTTAGGGCTGCTGGAAATTCCAATAAGCAGCTAATGCATCCTGGGTTGCAGAGAGGTAAAAGGTTAAAACAGAGAAGACCCTGGTTCAGGGAGGACAAATGGAGGCTGAAGCCTGAATTTGTTTGCTGAAGAAGCAAGGTTTTTGTACATATCTTATTGCCAGAGCAATGATATTGTTGAGATCCTGCTAATGCATGTAGTTTCCCAAATTATGGGTGCTTTTCACATGAAAAGAATTGACCTTCCTCCAAACTCCTCTTAGAAAAGTAAAAAGGAAGGAATTGTAAGGCTGGGTTTCTTGTGATTTAAGGGCCATGCTTATTTCACGTTGTGGAAGAAATGGAAACACATCTGAAATTGTCAGAAAAACCAAGGCAACCCAGGTGCAGAAATGGAAACGCGTTTCCATTTTCCCCATGTGAAATACTACAACAAGAACAAACACCATTGCACATCTCTTAATGAGTTAGATTGCATTTGCACAATTGTGATATGTGCAAATTTGGGGTTCTAGACCTAAATTTATCCACATATTTTGAGCCATTTTGCAGAAGCTGACTCCCACCAAGTCACCCTCATTGGCTTCTTGGGCAAAAGCCTATCAAGTTCAAAAAGAATGCTTTTTAATGTGACCCACATTCCTTGTCCTAAATTCAGTCCCTACTATGTCCAATTATAAAAATATCAATTAAAGCCTATTTCCTGAGACCTCAGATACTGTCTAGTAAAATGCACAATATTGGAGTAGGTGGACAAGCAATCTAGCTTGTTATGAGACAATTTCCTATGCCTCTCTATTATGTGAGAACCTCTTAAATCCTGCTCCCAGTTAAACTGGGGACACCTAGGAAGATGGGGTACCAAATTTAAATAGAAGTCCTTTATTTAAATGCCCTTTTCTTTCACTGATTGACAGATCTGTCAGTTTTTATTTCTACCACATTGGAAATGGTTAAAATTTTAGTTCTTTCTATCCCAAATATAAAGAAATGTGCAAATTTTAGTAAATTCTTATCAAAACTGAAATTGAATTAAATTCTTAGCCATCTACACTAAATCCAGCTATTTCCTGCATGGAGATAAATATGTTGTGTCTGACCCCACAAACACAATCATTAATAATATATTGTAAGTTTTAGTCCTTTGTTAACAGCTTTGGCTACTGCGCAGTAGACTAATGTAAAAAAATAATTTTCTATTAAATATTGAAGGCAGATTATTCTCAGGATAAAAATACACAAACAGCAAAAAAAGCAGGGTTAGCAACACTGTCAGTGAAAACAGTTTAAAATGTATATCACAAAGGAAGTGAGATTATAATGACATTAAGAATGCACAGCAGAGAGGACCCCTCTCCCTCACATTGCCCTGATGCTGCGTGGGGAAGTATATTCAGGAATGGAATCCTTGGAATGCCTGTCCAAGAGCACAGAATGTGCAGAGCTGATTTGTACATTTGGGGAAAATGCAGAGATTTGTATGCAAGAGGGGAAAAACGCAACAGCAACGCTATTAATCTGTGAGACCATACCTCTTTCTGACACTTGCTGCATGCAGTAAAGTTGCAATGCTAATTGTGCAGTGGCCCCATGCCAGGGCCTGTTAGTATAATCAGCCTGGATAACTACTTCATATTTTAGTCTAGCTTTCAGTGAATTTTCAGCTGAAGCTTTGTTGAGGCTGCAATTGGACCAGGAAGAAGCTGTTGAAAGAGGAAATACAAATGTTGATGGAGTTAAAATTTTAATTCTAGTTTGACAGCACTTTGTGAATGATTTGCATACTCTTTGTTCTAAGTTATTGCTCCTGCTGGAGAAATAATAGGCTATCAGTGAAAGCCAGAGGCCCTGCAAAGCCTGAGTATGAGCTGGATTGTGCATAATTCATTGCAAAACTGAAAAAAGGGGATGAGCAAAGCTAACTGTGGCAGTACGTTTACTTTATGCTACACATCTGCCGCTCTTGTTGCCGTATTAAGCCTGGATTGTTTCTGAAGTAACAATTCAAAACAACTGTGATCGCATCAAGATAGCCTTGGGTAGATGCCAGCAAGAGATTTTTGTCATAACCACAATGACAAATTCCAAAGAAGTAGTTGTGCTAGTCTGTGGCAGCAAAATTAACCAAGAGACTTATGCTGGCTTAAGTCTGCCACAAATGATTGCCACAAAATCTCCCCTCCTCTGAGGTGGAAAGTCACACTGCTTCCATGTCTTCTCTTGCCTTACCTCCAATGAAGGTGGTCAAAGCTGCATCCCGCATCTTTACTCCATGACCACAAAGTTGGTGGCTACCATCTCTCTTCCTCCTCCTTCTCCCTTCTTCACTCAGCAAGAGTGATTATGGCAGCAGCAGATGGCTACCTTTCTCTCTCTCTGCTACTGTCTCTTTTGTCCCTACCTCTAAGCATAATGACAGTGGTGGTGATGCAGGCCGCCCACTTCTTCCTCACCTCCACTTTCTCTTCCTTAACTCTTCCCCACCCTCCAATCATGGTGTCCCATCCCAATGTTCTACCACCGAATGAGTGGCAGTTGTTGCCATCCTCCTCTTTCCCCTCCTGATGGTGATTTGCTACTTCCTCAGCATCTCATTTGAGAAGGTCCCTTCTTAGAGCAAGGTATTGCTGGGAAGCTGGCCCTGGAGACTTCCTGTGTTACAGCAGTTTGGGTGATTTCAGGCCTACCTCTCCACCAGCATCAGGTGGAAGGTGCTCCAGAGAGCCGTGGAAGATGATCTTGATAGCATGAGAAAGCAGCCAGCATAGCTTTCTGGAATGCAAGGGAGGGTGCACACTTGGCTGCTACATCTGCCACCCTTTGGGATCTACAGCCAGAGGCAGAAGATTAACACCATCTTACCAAAGCACGGCCTGCTTCAAAGAACTGCAGATTTAACAAATGCAAACTGACCAAGTGGACTATCTTGTTTATCTCATGTCCAGTGACAAAATGCTGCCATGTGGTGTCTCAGTCTGACCCTCTGGGGTTGCCTAGATAGTCATGTCACCTTTTCTTCCAACTAGTTCTCTGCCTGCAGTTCACTTCTGAAAGGCATACATGCTTCCCCTGAAAGCACAGTGACTGCTAAGTAAGGATGTTATGCTAAAATATGCTGCTATCTTCAGAGTCCTGACTGAATATATTTTGGCTTGGCCCTCCTCATCACTGGAATGCAGCTCCTGACAGCATCTTTGAAATGGACTTTGGCCTTCAGAAAGTCAGAAAGAGAGGAGAGGTTCAACACACCTGCTCTAAAAGAACTTCAGGAAAGCTTTGGCTATTGGGCAGTATGGAAATGGAATAAAGATGGATGGATACATCTGTCTTCAATGTGCTACAGGCCTCTTGATTCCGGGGCCCAGAAGGAACCTGGTCACAGAACTGTGGGACACTTGAGGCAGGAGTGGTGGTCGGGGGGGGGGGGACTCTTTTTCCCCTGCCAAGGTCCACATGGCCTGGGTTTGTCCTTCAGCAGATGAACCCTGAGCACAGCCATGAGTAAAGCAATCAGGGATTGCAAAATGGGTCAAAGTCCACATGAAATTACACAAGAATTCCTCTCTGGTGCTTAGACCCCATAGGAATAGCATTTCTGCCTTGAAGTCTACTGCACTGTGCTAAAACAAGACCAGCTTCACCAGGTCTGCAAAAAGGAAGAAATTAGTCCATCTTCTGGAAACAAAATGAAATAGACATCCAGGTCAGTCAGGAATCTGTAGGTCGCTTCCACCCATCCCCATGGTTTTTGGCCTTTCTGGACATTCATCAACCAGCCCTGCCAGTGACCTTGTTTTCGAGCCAACCATTTCCACTTGAACGACCCACTGTGGCCAGTTCATGAGAAAGCATTGCTCCATGGTGCCCAGGCCTCTTGCCAGGCTCGGCTGGTAGAACCTTTCCAGGGGGAGGCCATTGTTTGATTATTGCTGATTGCACCACTGTTTGGAAGAGAAAGGGAAATCCTGCCGAACAGCTCTCATCAACCTGAAGGAATGTGGCTTCTGAAAAGATACAAGCCCATCCTAATTACATTCCCATTATAATCTGCCAGCGTACTGGGGAAGGGGAAGGGGCTGGTGCCTGATAATTGGAACAAGGTGTAAATGAGCGCTCATTAAACTGTAGACTACACAAGTGCTCCTTCCATGTGAGTGGGCTGTAAATACGACTTTTAATGAAGTTATGACATGCTTGCCAATAAAAGTCATTTACTTCACAGTATTGCAGTTAATTATACACAGCTGGAGCCATTCACAGCTCGTTCCTTGCTCACAGCGCCCAGCTCACAGCCCCTCTTGCTGCCTGGCATTGCCTGACACCTTCATGACGAGAGGAAGAGAAGACCAGGAAAAACCTCGAAGGGAAAAACAGTCACAGAAGCAGGTCCCCAAACGTCACATGGCTTTTCTAACACGCAACTCTCAGACTTAGCTTATGCCTAGGGATGAGTGAGAAATATATTTATTCCTCATGTTATCATGAACTTAGCTACTTTCACATTTTGGAATTAATATGAAAACTGAAACTCCACCATCCTTAAAAATTCATACTTTTGCAGTGATTGCAATGGAATCTCTGATACAGAAATGTGCATGCTTAACATCCAAGGTTCTATTGTACAAGGAAAGATGCTCGTGGCCAAATACGTATAAGGCAAAATGCATACCAAACAGCAGGCATTAGGTGAGATGTACTCAATGCTTATGAAAATGTATAATATGCATATGCATACATGCCTATGCATATCGTAGTTTGGGTCAATCGGGACCCAAATGAATTTCTCACAGTTTGAAACAAGGCACAAGTAGTGTTAGAACAATGGCAATCTGAGAGACATGAAAACAAATAGAATCATCCCTTCCACTTAATTTTCCGCCATCATTTATGCATGCATGTTTGATGCACAGTCCTTTTCAGAATTCAATAAACCCTCACAGGTTTGGTTCATAATTGGCTTGCAAGAACTTGGAATAAGCTGGCCTATTTTTCTCCTCCACATTTTTTTTTTTTTTTTGGTTGGCAGGGGGATGGATAGCTCATAGAGAGCCAGCATGGTGCAGAGGGGAACTGGGACTCAGAAGATCTGGGTTCCAGGCCCTGCTCAGCCACGGAGCAAACTGGGTGACTTTGGGCCGGTCACTGACTCTCAGCCCACCTAACCTCACAGGCCTGTTGTTGTGGGGATGAGATGGAAAGCTGGAGGAGGTGTAAGCTGCTTTGGGAACTTTAAAATAAAAAGGTGGGATATAATCCTAAATAAATATAGTTTACTGAGGCCAGTTAGAAATCAAACTACTACGGTATTGGTACACACACAAAACAAAGTCATGCATTGCAAGGCTCTGCTGGAGTGTAGTTCCAAGCATACCAGTAAGGATGGGAAAACCTCAGATGCTCAATCACACTGGAATTCTCTGAATGTAACTTCAAAACTTGGCCTGACTGGCTCTTTTTACTTATTTATTTTTATTTCTTTATAGGCTGTACAAACTTTTTTCAAAAGATGTGCATTTTCCAAGGATACACTTTGCAGACCACACAAACACAAGATCAAGAATTTTGGAACATTTTGGGTGAACATATGCTCCTGTTCGGACTTGTGAACATGGTACTTTAACGGTAATTTTGAGGTACTCTGAGGATCCCTCAAAGAGGTGAGAGGGATGGTAAGTTGAAGAACGACCTTCTTGGTGGCCCACTTGTGGAATAAGCTCCCCAGAACAATTCACCTGGCACCAACATTCTCTCTTTACGACGCCAGGAAAAAACATGTTTTTTTTTCTTTTCCAGTCATTTTAATGGTTGTCTCCCAACTAAGAACATGTAATGACCTATTTATTTATTGTTTGGATGATTGTTCATTGTTTTGATGGAGTTGATTTCTTTTAATGGTATTATTGTTCTAATGTACATGCAATTTTAAATGTTGTGAGCCACCCAGGGACTGCACTTGGAGTAGGAGGCAGCCTACCAAACAAATAATTTGAGAAATAAAACAACGTTCTCATCTCTTCCCCTACACACTTAGCAACAAAGAAGAAAGTTTGGAGGCTTCTGCCCCTTCTCACTTGCCGTTCTGTGTGTTTGCATCTGCTTGCAGAAATGCAACAAAAACATTTTCATGATGCCACCTTTCTTATTTCAAATCTCGCCATTTTCCATTATGCTTTCGAGACAACTCTGTTCAGGTCTTGTTCCTCAATATATGGTGGGGATGGTGTGTGTGTACCCTTGACATGCATCTTTGTGAGTCAGGCTTATGTCTTCCTATTTTAACTTGATCCAACACATCCAGTCCTCCCTCCCTTGTTAGTTCTGGAAGTTTTTGACCAGTTAAAACTACTGCTGTACTGTAGCAATAACAATCTCTTTCCACATGAATTTAAAATCCCTGTGCTCATGAGGCTACAACTTGGCTTACAATTACCCAGAGATTTGTTTTCCTTTTTTTCGGGGAGCATCGCAGCACAAGAACTCTTATAATGACAATAAAGAGCTTTAACGTATCCTATAAGCTTCTGAGGCAGGCAGAAGTCCCCTGGCACCACTCCTAATTAACTTCTAACCTGCTGGCAGTTGAGTTCTCTTTTCCTTTTCTCTTTTCTTTTAACTGCTAATGAAGTCTACGAGTTGGGAAATCTCTCTTGGTTTCCTTACTTTGGGTTTGTTGTTAATTACACACCTTATGTTCACATGGAGCTCACAGATTCTTTAGGTACAAGTCAGCATTATCTACTTCTTTTAATCTTTCCCTGTTGTGCGGGCCCTTTTGTCTGCTTATAGCTTCCCGCCCCACCGCCCTCCCTTCAATTGTTAGCTATTCACTTCCAAACAAAAGCTACAGAAAGAGCGGAGGACCCTTAGATGGAAAGAAGGAAAGGATATAGCAATTTAATTCACAAGCAGAGTCATCATTGTTTGCATTCATGGGCATTTCTTTAATATGTCAGTTGTCAGAAATACATACACAAGAAAAAGGGAGGGGAGAAGAGGAGAGGGGAGGGGAGTGAACGATCCAAATATTGCAGAGAAACATATGAACCAGATTTTGGGGGGTTCCAGGGATTCTTGCAGGGATAAATGAATGTAAACTTCCACACTGTGGATGTCCATTCTAAGATGGAAAGGACATGGCAGCTAAATATACTTCACGAAGATCCAGAGGCATGGACCAACAACTCCTTTCTACTCACATTGCACCTTTAACACAGGTATCAACTCAGCAGTTAGAAAGAGTGCTTTTCTTCTCACTTTTTTTTCTGAAAAAAGCTTGCATACATTTGTGAACCTCAACACGTTTCTGATCTGACAGCATGGGCTTCCATGAAATCATCCCAACAAATGTGCAGAGTTGGATCTGCTCTAGATTTCTAGAGCAGTTTGCATGAATTACATAAATGGGGGCAAATTGTAGAGCAGGAGGCCTGAATTCTATACAACTTTCCCCATGGTTGGTTGGTTGGTGTTTGTTTAAATTCCCTGCATTAAAAAGAGAAGTCCACATGTTGGCTTGGCTTTCATCACATCGTGTCAGCACTAGAACAGGGTTGGCAGAATGGAATCCATGAGAAAAAGTTGAGAAAAGTCATTGGATTTTCATTCCCTCTCCATCAAATTCCTCATACATACCTTATCCAAATTAATGTGATTCATTCCAAGGTACTTTAAAAAATGGGAAACAGGTGTTATATCCCTAAGAAATAGCCACAGCTAATAGATCAGAACATGTGAAAAGCCTAATTTGTACTCCAGGCTATGCCACTTCTTGTGGGCAGTTACATAAATGAATTCTGCTCGAAGTCCAGGGACTAGCAGGAGTCTCCTCCAGCATCACAATTCAAAGGCCTTGATTCTTTGGCACTCAGACTGCCTTATGGCCCAACTTTCACAGCCATTGATTGCACCTGTACAACAACAACAACAACTATAATTTACTTCTTAATAAACTCTTTTTATCCCCGAAACTGTGTTTTGGTCAGTCATGTGCTAATTCTGGTGCCTTGGCTGTGGGATGGGAAAGGAATCATTGAGACAAGCCCCACTGAGCCTGTGGGGAAGAAGGGGATCCCCATTGAGACAATGTTACAATTTTTCAGGGGTTCAACCTTGGGTCTTTTGTATGCCACCCCCCAACACCCCCTCTGTGCTCTCCCACTGAGCTCTGCCCACTTGCCAGAAGACAGCATATTATCTCAAGGTCTATTTTATTAAACTGATTTGTTCTATTTGATAATAGTTTGCTAATAATTCTAATAAGATATGTCTGATTTTGATACTGAATGATCATCATTGCACTAAGGAAAGTGACATTTTTGTCATAATTAAGTTTTCAAATGAATGCCACTTGGATGAGCTTTTCTTCATTAAAAAAGCATTTCATTTTCCTTATCTACATCATTTGGCTGAGGATTAAAAAGATCTCAGTGCTGCTCTGTGCCAGCAATTGCATCAGGGATATTTGAAGAGCCACATGGGCAACAAAGAAGGGCATCAATTCGCAAGCAAAGAGTTCTGGTTGGTAGAAACATTTCTAGTCTCTGCAGCATCCTTGGAGAAAGAGTTCTGCCAGCATTACCAGACTACTTCTGTCAAGCATGAATCCTGTAACTGCATCTATAAAAGACTGGATTTCTCTGCAATGCAATTGCAGTGGAACATAACCCGGCATCGTTTGTCCTTTTGATCGAGTCTGAAGTGTGCTACTTCCATCCCATCTGGCTGCATCTTTCAGGTGTTGAGGGAGACCCTCCTGAGGCCCTCCCTGTTAAGCAACATACTTGCAACACTTTAGACAAGAGAAAAGTTGGACAGTATTATAGAAACCTGGGATGACAACAGGGGAAGTCTATATCATATTGTGAACTAGACAAAATTATTACCCATCCCAACCAGCTCACCCCCTCTCCTCCAAGTGCCTGATATGTCTTTGGGAAGTACTTTGGCAGGCAAGAAGTAACAATGTTTGGCATCATTAAAATGGCTAACAGAAACATGCACATGTGTGCCAGACCACAAGAGAGAAAGCCTTGAGTCTGCACCCAGTTGACTGTCGATCATAAATGTATACATGTTACAATGCGTAACTGGAAAGCATGACCAAACACGTAGTACTTTTCCAAAGTTCTTCAACCTAGAACAAGGTTGCAGCATTCAGTCACAGACAAGCCTCTAAGTTCTGTTCTCTGTGTCTTCTATACTGTTTCTGATTTAATGTCATTTCAACGTAATGTTTTTCCTGTCAGTGATTCCTGTCTGAAGCTACGTTGGTATCACAGGCTAGGTAATATTTTAGCCATCCGACCCACAAACAGATTGTAACCTTCTCTTCTCTTTTGCACACCTGTGAGGAATCTATTGCTACTGCCACCAGCCCTGCACTGCTGCTCCTGGTCCTCCTCCAACTTCCTCCTCCTTCCCTTCCTCACCTGCCTTGGCTGCTGCTTCCTCCTCCTTTTTTCCCCTTTCCCCTCTGCCTGACCTCTTTCTTCCCCTACTCTTTATTTTCCCCAACTAGCCCCACCTGACTCCATAACCCATTATGTGGGGTCCTTCCTAGCAAAGTATTCTGGGTCAGCTGGCTCTAGAAATTGCCTGTGTCATGGCATCATGGGTATTCTCCAAGTCCAGTCCTCCCAGAATTCTGTAGCAGGAAAGCTGCCCTGAAGCTTCCCATGCTTCTTCTAGGGGTTGGTCCTCCAAGTTAATCCTCAGGTAAATAATGCTCTAGAGAGGTGTGTCAAGAGTTCTTCAGAGGAACACCATGGAGTGCAGCTCTCCAGAGCACCAGGCTTGCTGCTTCCTCACTCTGCATTCCCCACAGAGCCAGACCCGGGCTACTGCTCCTGGCCCAGCCCCCCAGCTGCAAAGAGGGACATGGCTGTGGTGCATAGGACCAGCTAGGAGGAACCAGAGGCTGCCATTGGCCAATGCTTGCAACACCACAGAGCTTCCCTGTGGGCCCAGAGCCAGAGGATGGGTTTGTGGAATCCCATTTCACTATCCCAGTGCACATAACATCCCTGATTGTAACCACACTGCCACGCTGTTGGGACAATTTTAACATGAATCTTATTATCCAGAATGGCAATGGCAGAACAGAGGGAAGAACAAGGAAGGAAGGAAGGAAGGAAGGAAGGAAGGAAGGAAGGAAGGAAGGATCTTGGTTTTTTGCATCAAAATAACTAACGGGAGAATGATTACTTCCCCTCTAAAGGGGTGGAAAATAATCCTGAAAGATGCCAAGGAGGGAAAGCTCTGCGCATAAGCAGCTTCTAAATCATACACCTCAGTGATGTCAAAGTAGATACATTGCCTCACCTTGCTGTGTCTCCATTTGAGGCCAGATGAAGTGCTGCTCCGCATCTCATACATACGTGGACTGGGCAGAGGAACAGGGCAATGATGGCTGAAGCTTCTGAATGTTTAAAGGTATGGGTAGGCAGAGGGTAGTGGGATACCTGAGTGACTGGCGGCCAATGTGCAAGAATTCTTGATCCTTAGTCTCTAAGCAAGAGCAACTACAATCTTTGTTAAGTTTCTGTAAAGAAGAAAGTTTGAGGTGGAGACCAGGAGAATATTTCTATGCATCCAGACTGTGAGCTCAGCTCTGATGCGGGAGACAAAGGCTGGTTTGAGCCATGAGTTCAGAAGCACCCTGATCCTTAATAGTACCATGCAGGAATCTGTCCAGAATCAAAATGTTCTACCAGAATCCCACTGATAGGCCTCAAGGCCCTAGGAAAATAAGAAAGTTGATCCCAGAAGGCTGGGTTTTGCCCATCTTATATAAATCTATCCCAGTAAATGTTCCTTCACTCTCAGTTCTTACTGTACCTAGATGACATGCTGGCAAACAAAGGGGAAAAAAACCCTATGGATGAATTGTATATTTCTGGTCCATGTAACTTTCACATGAGTCCTTGCTAGGTCTGCAAATTTAAGATCATTTTTTTAAAGCACAGCATTTTAAATAGTTTGCTTTGTTTCTAAAAGCATTCTAAAAAGCATTTTTCTCCAAATACTTGTTCCTAAATGTATTTACATGCAACATGTATTTTCAAGTGGAGCATCAGAAAAAAAGCTTGCAAATTGCTAAATTCTACATGTTAGTCTGGGAGGTCCATGTCAGACCATTTTCCAATAGGATTAATCAAGTTCAGAATGATCAAACAACACTATTTCCATATGTTTGCATGCCAGATTACACTGCTCAATCACTTCCCACCATAGCTGTGAACTTTCTCTAGTTCAAAAGCTGTAACTAAAAGCTCTAATTCCTTCCATTTTACCTGAGAAATAAACACATTACTCCACCAGTTACACGCACACACACACACTGCAACCTTACTTGATCAGCCGGCATGTTATTCAACCTTGACACTCCATTATAATTTGTTCCAATTTGCTAACGGACTAATTATCCAAATAATTCAGCATGACTTTCTGCTCCTGACCACTGCAAATCTATCCTGCTGTGCCTCAAAGCCCTGGTCCCCACCCCTTTCACTTCTCTTCTTTTAAATCCTGTACAATTCTGAGTACCTTTTATTTAAAGAAAAATTGGATACCCACTGTGTAAATTTCTGCAGCAAGCTCTTTTATGTAGACTGTTGCATTTTTTCCCAGGAATATGCTAATAATCACAATGACTGGGGACTTGTACTTTTGTTGTCTAAAGGTTGGTAGAAAAAGTTTTTCCCCCCTCAAGTGCATGGTAGAAATAGGAATAAGATTAGAGAAGGTGGTATGCTTTAGGAGCTTCCTCGGGCTACAAAGAGAGGAAAAGGCTTAGAGAGAGCAGCAAAACAAGACTAAGGTTGAAGTGGAATGCTAACCAGTTCAGTGAAACTTTTGCAGTGTAGTCAGCAGGGAGACGGCATTTTTATCAATAATATGAGGAATTTATGGAAGCTGCATGATACAAGGTAGGTCTATTTGTCCATCCAGGTCAGGGTTATTAAACATTCTTTCACTCAAGGGACATATTTCATTTCAAGGGAAATCTTGGGAACCACAATCCAGTGGTGCCAGGCTCAACTCTAAAAGGGTTTTGATAAAAAAGTGCAACATAATTTAGTTTATGGCTACTATTGCCAGCAACATACCTTAGGAATGATACCCTATGCTATATGATCATATGGTAGTATAATAGATGATGTGATATATAAATAGTACAGTTATATATCAATCTATGATTATTTATAAATATATAGTAAAATATATTTGAGTACATATTATTAATTAACCTATCATGAATATATAGTCATTAATTGATACTATTTTGTTATTAATAATTTATTCTATAAAAGTATACAAGATACACGGATACATACACATGGGACTCATCTCATGGCACCCATACATCAGTTCTCCAAAGCCAGAGCTGGGGACTGGAGCCCTACCTGTGCTTCCTATTCCTACTCAGCTGGAACAGAAACAAGTGCACCAGCTACTCTCCAAGGCTGGGGAAGCAATCTCAAGAAGGTAGAAAATGGGTAGGGAAGGGCAGAAGAAGCCTGGAGCAGCCAGGATATAAGCCATGCTGGAGCCTCTGCTGCCCCCTTCCCTCTCTTTCCACACTGTCATTTCCACAGTGTTGAAAACAGCCATCTCCTAAAAATGCCTAGCAGGAGGAGTGGTGAAGCGAACACCTTGGCCACTCCTCTTGCTCTTAAGTATGGCCCTCTGAGTTTTAGGAGCTTCTGCTCGTCTCCGTAGGACTGTACCTTTAAAATGAGGGCAGGGAGCGGGAGGATTGCATGAAAGAAACTTATACCAAAAGACACCCACAAATGATCAGGGATAAGGGAAAGGTTCCATGCAAACAGAAAAAGAAGGCATGGTATAAATGCAGGCGAAGTGGTGGAGCATGCCGATGGAGACGTGGGCTTCTGAGAAACCCCAGAGCCAGATTTGGTCTCCGGGGCTATAGTACCACACGCTTAATTTAACCCATGATTGTGTATCGCATTGGGGCAGAGCGTTAGGTTGGAAGTCCAAGGGCAGCCCTCCCTGGGGCCCAGTTTGGCTTCCAAGGTTCTTAGATGGCCAAAGCTGACAGCTATTGGAAAGTGTATATCCTCCAATTCTGGAATTAATTTAAGAAGTTATTCTAGTTGAACTGTAATTCAAGAGAAGGTCAAGAGGACCCAGAAAATGCTTCCAAATTAATCACTGTCATCGTGCCCAGTGGATTAGCTTGTATGGAAATGTAGGAATCTGCTGGCACTGGGAAATCCAGCTGGTTTATGCTCAACAGATTCCTACCTGTTTCCAATGTATTGATGACAAGCAAGCTGAATCAGGATTTCTCCCACAAATGTCTGTCTGTAAGATGGACTGCACTGTATGATTAACACATGGAAAGAGGATGTTGTGTAAACTGGAAGCCAGAAACTTCATGGCTTTATCACATTTTGCAGAAATCATGCTAGAACTGCATCATTTGTGCAAATAGCATAAAGAACACACGTGTGCAAATCCACATAGTTGTTTAAATCTGCTTCACTCATTCAGGAATTAGTCAATGACAGTCAAGTGCTTCTGTACCAGAATCAGGGGAGGGGAACTCTCTGGAATATCTATTCAATTTTCACTTCCCTGTCACATTCCTCGCACACCTCTACTTGTCTGCAGTGATGCCTAGATCCGGTAAGTATTGTTTTATTAAGATTTGTGGTCCATCTTATGCATCAGGCTTAAGGTCAAACTGCACATGATGTCTTTCTCAGGGCACATTTTTCTCTCTCCTTGAAAGAGCGAGGGATGCATGAATCAGCAGAACAGCATTCATACATCCCTCGCCAAAGTTCTCTGAATGCCATCTCGAAACCCATTCTGACTCAAATCTGAATCACATTGCAAGCTTTGTTCTTTTCTTGTCACATGAATAACCACCCATATTTAAAAATGTAACACTGTGTTTATCTTTCAGATATATGCATCCTTTCCCTCGATTCAAGTATATGTGTGTTCATTCTTCTATAGGACACATTTCTCATGCATCTTTTTTCTTTTTAAAGGTAAGGATCCTATCAAGCACATTTTGGGGGATTGCAAATCGTATTACCAGGTTGCAAATATATGGATTTTGACTGACAATGTTCAGTCTGGAAAGGGAATGCTCAGTAAATTCTTATCATAAATGAACTGAAATGAATTTATCATAAAACTCACTTTTTGAGGAGTTGAGCACGAAGTATCTAGGTCTGATTTTGATCAATGAGAAGTCAGTTAGACCAGGAGAAGCTTCAATTTGTCCTTTCCACAGAGTTGGCAGACCTAGTGGAGAGAACAGCAGCCTTTCTGTGGGAGATTATTAAGAGTCAGTTTAGCACCCATCAGCAATGCTGCATTTGGTGGATCTCTGTGGGACTCTGTGGATTTGTGTAGATATGTATTGTTATGCCAATAAAGGTTCATGACTAAACATGTGGAAGCCACTGTAAGGATCAGGGCCCACCCATAACAGAAGTCCCACATCTGCAGTTTTCGTAAAGAAATTCCTGCCTTTGGAACAAGCAGAAGTTTTTTCCCCACTCAAATATCAGGTGAGGGAGACTCCAGTGGTCAAAGGATTAGATACTTCTCTTGAGTGGGCAAAGTTCTTCCTTGTGTGTAGGAGCTTCTGTGCATGGACCTGTCCATGGGCAAATCCCTTTCTGACAAACGTCAAATGGACATTTACTGGGGAAGTGTGATAAAACTGCATGGTGATTCCAATAGGTAGGGATGACAGATGTGTGAGGAACATGATAGAGGGTGGAAATGATTTCATCCCTGAAATCATTTCATTCAAGTTTGTTAGTCCTGGCTGGTACCTGCTTTTTGGTACAAGCTAAGCCCTCTTGCAGACTTACATCTGCACAACAGAATTTGCTTTGCACATTTTTTTAATGGCTAATGAAATTTGGGTAGGTAAGCCCTCTCAAAACACATGACTCTAGCATGGTTGATGCTTAATCGGTCAATTTCACATGACTCATGTTACAGACACATGTTCTGAAGGTGCTTATTTGTCTGCATTTCATTAGCAGTTTAAAAAGCATAAATCCCAATCCATTTTAAGGACAAAAGTCCATGGATGGAGGTCCATTTCCTTGGTCCATTTCCAGTCAGCAGATCAGAAGTGGGAAGGAAATTTGTTGAGCTTGAACAGATTTCATTTCCCTCTATTGGCACACCCCTATTGGGGGTGGGGGGCTTCATGGCCCTCTCCATGCAGCGGGACAGGGAGTAGTGGAGAGAGCCGAGAGAGACAGAGCGAAAGCACTGTATTCACATGTATCCACCTGCCTTGAGTGATTTAGTGTGCTCTTCGGTTTATTTTCTGGAGGGCAATCCACCCCACAGGGGGTGGGTTATCTATTCAGTTCTGCAATAGCCCCAGCAATATTGTCTCCCTGAAACCTGTTCACTCCCCTAGGAGGGCGATCCATCATGCCACATGGCCGCTTTCCCTCTCTCATGTTCCCATTTTGTATTATTCCATGTCAGCCTCAGAGGTTCCTTCCTATTCATCAAAATCACAGAGTGTTCAGGGTTTTCTAAGGTGTGCATTCAGTGGAACAGCAAAGAAAGAGTCCTGCGGGTGAAAGTGGGAAGAGAAGGTAAGCTTTCATTCACAACCTGGATGGTTTGTTCCAAGCAGATCTATACATGGGCATGTTAAACAAGGCACTCAGTGGGTAGTCCTGAATGCAGACTTTCTGACTCATCTGTCAAATTCAAGGGCGAGATGCAAGGTTACCAGCAGCAGAGTTCAGGGAGAAAGCAGCGGAATCCTATTATATTTCACAAGCTCCTAATCAGTCTCATCAGCAGCCTGAAGCAAGCAGATTCTGATCTAATCCCAAGCCACATACACGGGCTGAGTATCTGTATCTATGTTCTTTGAATTTAACACTCCTTGCTGATATACACCACTGCAGTCTGCCATGGCCTTTGGGAAAGCTACATTTCCCAATGGCTGCCCGTTCATACAAAGAGTAGCATGGGAACCGGTCCATCCTTCTCTATACACAGGAGGCCACATTGTGCCAGTGGAAATTCACAAGCAGGATATGAGTGTAATAGCACTATCCTGCCCATGTTCCCCAGCAACTGGTGTTCAGGTGCAAATGACCTCCATTGGAGGTAACGCATGGCCACCATAATGAAAAGCCATTATCCTCGTCCCATCACCAGCACTTCTCCATGGAGCATTGCCAATGTGCTGCCAAGGGAAAGGAGATAATTACTAGGGTGATAAGGGAAACAGAGTGGGAGAAGGTTCTGTGTCCTTGGTGAGTGGTGGATAGACCAGCCCACTTAGATTTTAATCCAAGCTGGAGCTGAATTCAGAAACTTCATAATGATATCATCTTGGAGGAATTATCACCCCTCTAAATAAATGAATGAGTAAATATTTTTTTAGAAAGCTCATACCTCTGCTCAGAGAGCCTTCCTAGCATCTCCTATTCTGACTGCATCTTCATCATACTTCCAAAATTCTCATTCAGATTATCTAATGGATTACATGTTAAGAACTACATGGTGTCATTTTTGGATTCTAGAATTCTCTCCTCCTCTTCCTTCTTTTCTCCCTTTCCCATTCTAAGTTTGTAGGTTAACTTCAAAAGTGAAGTGGAGGGTTTTCGAACGGCAACAGAGTATGCATTTAATTAATGCTAATGACAGACAAGGTCTACAGTGGCTAGAGAAGGAGGATATGGAAGGAATGATGGTACAGAAGGGAGATTGTGCTTGGTACCACTGCCTGAGAATTTCATGTTGTCACCACGAGGAAGTTGAACTGACTTATTTCTGGACCAAAATCAGATATTATTCCAATTCCACATTTCTCCAGATCTGTGCCATAGGCTGGTAAGTTTGTTTTTAAAAGAGCATTTTATGATGAAACACATCTTTTAAGTTTGTTAAGGGCAGCAGGAGGCCAGGGGGGCTGGAACAGACAAATGTATAAGCAGGACCGAATGGACAGATGAAAGTAAAGCAAGGCAGAATGGACCTACAAATGAACACATGAGAAATTGTCTTAGGCTGAGAATAACCTCACCTGTCCATTCCTACCGCCAGACAGACTCTTCTTTTATTTTTGAAGATGATAAATTCCTGAGCAAAGTCTGCAGGGTTGAGAGGAGGGCTCATTAGAAAACTGTGCAAGGTCGAGAAGTTAGAAAAGGCACTGAGGATATTCAAAGTAGGTTGTGTGGATTAGGATACTGTAGTTGCATTGCCTAACTGGGGAGATAGTAGAAGAGATGAAGAAAAGGAGAACATGTACAGTTTAATATGTACAATGTCATGAGCATCTTTCTGATCCCTCCAGAGACTTTGAAGCAGCATGTGAAAGGGACAAGGATTAGTGGAGGTAGTGGAGGTAATTAACAGGAGGATGAAAGTAATTACAGCTTCTTGACTTCAACTAAACTACAAGAAAGCAATTTGAACATCAACTCAAAATGGTGTTAGAGGAAGCACTAAATGCTGGGGACCTTGCAGAAAAAGCTACCCTCTTTGGATGGCTTGGAAAAGAAACATGATGTAGAGATTACACACAATTTTCATTTCCTTTTATTTCTAATCCATTGGCAGGCTGGGCTATTTTAGATACTGTCTCTTATCTTGCTTTTAATCCTGCCTCTTCAGGGGATATCCTTGGGAAGGGAGGAGATAATATTCAAAAGGAAAATTTTTGAAGGTCTTTATTTATTTTAACGGAAGGAAGTCTGGATCTCTAAGCAGGGGTTGATAGAAACTGGGTTCTGAACAGACAGGCAGAAACTGAGACCCAAAAGCAGACTGTATTGAGAGATGACCATGCTTAATTTTCAGAATACCGGGTGTTTAATTTACCACACAGCATGCTGTCCAGCCATGCAGCAAAACCCTGTGGTGGGGACCCCAAGAAACCATGCCATCTGCTATTGGCACTGTCAGTAAATTCATAGCATTCTTCTTCAAAGAGAGAGAAAGAGTGGAACATGAACACTGGATTCCAAATCTGCTCTGGTTGTTACAGTGGCTATGAAGCTTTGGAAAAATCTAAGGTTCTGTCTATTCAGTTACCCTGAAATCTCTTAAACTCATAGTAGAAATATATCTTTCTGTGGGTCACAAAGAATCCACAACTCAGGATCAGGGAAAAGGATAAGCTGTAAATGCATGTGAAGGATCTATACAAACTGACCCAGTTATTATGTTTTTTAACTGAAAAAGGCAGGATATTTTGAGCTTCTGTTCCTTCAAACTGTGTTCTGTTTAAACTAGTACATTGCCAGCCAGATTTAAATTGGCCTGACAAATATCTTTTGTTAGCCATCTGGATTTTCAAAAGGTATTGTTAATAACCCCTATCACAATGCTTTAAAAGTATGAGGTGCTTAAAAATCTTTTTTATTTTTCTTATATGACAGATCTGCAAAATTCCTGAGGGATTACAAGTTCTATACTGATCTCTGTAATCACACATTCAAGCTGAAATGCATTATCAGACATGAGTACTTAGGGCACGTGGGATGGGATGTTGAGCATATTCCATTGATGTTATTGCTAGTTACTCCCTGCTTCGGATTCAAACCATATATGGCCATCCTATACATGTCTATTCAGAAGCAGATGCCGCTAGGTTCAATGGAACTTATTCTTAGGTAGGTCAGCCCAGATATGCAGCCTTGGTCACACAGGGCCTTAATCAGGTTGTGAGTTATGGCAAAAGATCAAGGCAGTGTGCTTTTCTCACTTACTGTAACTGTTTGTTTCTTGTTCAAGTGCTGTCTGGAGCTGGGTCCCTCCTTCTTCCCTTCAAACACAGACCATTCTTTTGCATAAAAGCACTCTATTTCCAAAATAGAGGCAGCAAACGAATGGCCAACCAAAGAAGAGTCTCTGGGCATGAACTGAGCTGTCTGTTGAACCTAAACTATTATTTAACTACTTATTTATTAAATTTCTAACCCATCCCATTAGCTATATGGCTACCTGGGTGGATTGCAGCAACAAAATACAAAATAAAATACAAAATAGAATGAAATGCAGATTAAAATACAATATATAACAATTACAAATAAAATCATTAAAACAGATATAAGATGCACAGCAGTAATGACATACCCACAGTTAAAATGCTACTTAAAAGAAATTAAAATATCATTGAGATAAAAGCTTTTCACCTGGTGCCAAAAAGAATGTAAAGAAGGCACCAGAACCTCTCTGGGGAGCTTGTTCCAGAGGCAGGGTACCCCTTCTTTGTGTTACCGCCCTCCTTATTTCCTGAGGAGGGAGTTCCTTCAGAAGGACCTCAGATGAAGATCTAAGGTACCAGGTAGGATCCTCTGGGAAGAGGCGCTCCTTAGAAACCCTGCTAAAAGCAGTTTAGGGCTTTAAACCCCAGTGTTAGCACCTTGAATTGGGCCAGGACCTCAACTAGAAGCCAGTGAAGATGGTAGAGGATTGCCTTTATATGATTGTATCTGCCAACCCTTCTTAACAATCTGGCCACCCTATTCTGAACCAATTGAAGTTTCTGGACCATCTTCAAGGGAAGCCCCACATGGAGAGTGTTGCAACAATCCAGATGAAGGGTGAACACTACATGGATAACCGTTGCCAGTTTCTGTCAGTCCACATATGGCTGCAGCTGGTGTATTGGTTGAAGCTGATAGAAGGCACTCCCGGCCACCAAATCTATCTGGAATTCCAGGGATATTCAGGGTCCAGAAGCACTCCCAAGCTGCAAACCCTGTCCTTTAGGGAGAGTATGACCCCATCCAGGACATGCAAGATGTTACCCATCTGAATAGAAGGATGGGTGACATCCCACCAACCGTATCTCTGTTATCTGGATTAAGTTTCAGTTTATTAGCTCTCATCTAATCCATTACTGAGGCCAGGCCCTGATTCAGAACATCAACTGCCACACCTGCGTCTGGTGAAAAAGAAAGGTAGAGCTGAATGGTATCAGTGTACAGATGACAATTCAACCCACACCGTCTGATGACCTCACCCAGCGGTTTCATGCAGATGTTAAAAAGGCTGGGGGCTAAAATAGAGCCCTGCAAAACTCCATGGCATGGATGCCATGCACAGAGCAATAATCCCCAGCACCACCTTGTGGGCATGACCTGTCAAGGAGGAGCAGAACCACTGCAAAGCATGGCCCCATACTCCCAACTCAGAAGGATACCATGGTTTATGGTATCGAAAGCCACTGAGAGGTCCAGGGCAACCAACAGGTTCCTACTCCTGTCTCTCTCCCAGCATAGGTGGTCCCACAGGGCAACCAAGGCAGCCTCCTTTCTGAATCCAGGTCTGAAACCCAATTGAAATGGATCAAGATGGTCTGTTCCATCCAAGAGTGTCTGGAGTTGGCCAGCCACCACCATTTCTGACAAACTTCCATTTCGGCAACCTGGACTCCATCTGTCTGGGTGTGCCCCTCTGGAAAGAGCAAACTTCCTCAATCTATGCAGGATCTCTAGTTGGTTACCTTTTCTTTCCTGATGCCATGCATGGAGTCAGAGACTGGACTGGGCTCCTCCTGGTCCTCTCCCATGTCATCTCCCTGCAATTCCAAATCCTGTCAGTTCCCAAGGACTCCCAACACCCAGAGATAGCAGCATTAAGATAACTTCTTCCTCCTCTGCCTTCTCTATGTCTGCAGACCTCATTTCCCAGCCCTTGCAGTGCTCATCTGAACTGTTCATGCCATCCTGGCCCTGGAAAATATGCAAAAATATTGCCTCTTCCTTTCCCAACAGGTGCTCATTTTTAAGGATATGCACATTTTAAGAAGTGCACATTTCTCCATATGATCATTTTGAAAAGTGCAATGCTCTTCCATTATAGCACAAACATGTGACTATTTAAAATTAATGCTTTTAAAATGCACTTTTAATTGCACATCTTTAAAGTTGCTTGTTTTTCAATGCACACAGTTTGTTTGTTTTTTCAAGGTGCACATTTTCCAAACATGAACACAACATCTCCAGAGGACATGCGCCCACTTTGCATCTGGAGTTGCAAAGAGAGCATTGACTGTGTTGCAACATGAAACAATGTTCTCATACATCCCTAAAGAAAAACAGGTCATAAAGGGAGACAAGAGCAAAATAGAATGAGATTTGAAGGGAAGCTTGGATAATGTAGGCTAGCATGAGCATTCCTGTTTCTCCAATCCCAGCGTTGTTGTTTTTCTTGCAATGATGGCTATCCCTCTGGAAGTCTTTACATAGCAAATGATTCTACAGGTTCTGCCTGCTGGTATCATCCACTTTATTCAATGCTGATTTAGGACTAAACCAAACTGAAGAATTTATGGGTCATTTGGCAAACTTGTTGCTCAAACTATGCTGGGACTGGGCGAAGAAGGCCAGTGTTTACAACAACATTTGAGATAGCTTGCCTTGTTTTAATAGTGCCTTTTTCATTTACAATCGAGAACTCTGTCATAACAGGGCCCAATAAATTACGGCTGTAGTTTGCTCCTTTCCAGCTACAATCTCTTTGTGGTGAGGTATCACCCATAAATCTTCCTGACACCATCTCTTGTGCTTGTTGTGCATGTTTTTAAACCCAGCACACCCTTTTTATTCTTCTCTTGCCTTACCTTCTAGATCACAAAGATTTGTAGTAGATCCCATAAGGTGGGCGATATGATGTTTAACAATAGAAAGTTACGACTGGAAAGTTACATGGCTGAAAGCAGCGCGGGATGCCTTTTAAATGCAAGGGGTCCCCCGTGCCCAGTTTACACAGTTATCTCCATCTCTACTCACTCCCATAATTCTCACGCCACACCACCATTTACCCCAACTCTTCCAGGCTCCAGAAAGTTAAATGATAGCAAAATAAATTCAGCTTGATCCAGGTCTGTCAATCTGCAAAAGAAAATGCTGTTACCATTAATGAATGTTTAACTATAACTCCACTCAATTTTCTTGGATAGAAGTGGGGAGGCAATTTCACTCCCCCCCCCCCCCACTGTGTTCTTCAAAGCTATTCTGGAGCACCATAATCCAAACCCTTCAAACTTCCTCCCAAGAGGTACACACCTAGCTCCAATATCCATCCAGTTGCAGGGTTTTCAAAAATTCCTTGTTTTCTTTGACTATTAGTTGAAAGGCTTATCATGACACTGGCTCTGTTTCTTAACGATCCATGCAGAACTCATTCTCAGATTTATGATTTTATGAATATTCTCCATTAATATGTATAATCAGAGCCACCTTAGGAAGACTGGAATGTGGAAAGGCAGCTAAGAAATGCTATTATATTTCTACTAGTGCTCCACTTCTGCTGATTGCAGGTGAAACTGGGGTCTTCCTCTAGCAAAGAACATTTACCACTGAGTTGCCCAAAGAAAGAACATATGAGAAATTTGATTCAGAACATTTTTATCAGGATTTACCAAGTTTGCACCTTCCAGACCAAACATGGAGTTTGGTGCAATATAAGGTTGAAGACTGTACATTCTTGAGCTGGCAGTGTGATTTGTGGAGCCACCAAAATGTGTAGATTTGAAAAATGTGAATGAAAAATGTGTATTTTTTTTAAATCCCTGCCCAGGTGCTATGATCAATAGAAGAGAAATGCATGAATTTCAAGGATATGCACATGTGATACATACATTTTGAAAAACACACAAGAAAATATGGTCGGAGTTTCATGTGAACAGAGATAAAGAGAAAACTCAGAATCTTATATGGACTTGAGCTGGAGGGGGCTCCAAATGGAATTTGAAGAACTTGGGGGAGCTTGGATTGTTGATTCACCCATTGCTACCCCAAAATTGTGCAGATGGTGGAAATAAAGAATGAAAGAATTTTTTTTCTGTCCAATTTCCTTATCACAGATGGCTGTCAAAGACAATGGAGATGGGCCAGAAAAATGCTGACTCCTCTGTTGACTAATACAGATATTCGTAAGTTATTTGGGCTTCATCAAGGAATGGGCAGATCCCTTCTCAATTCCATTGTCTTACTGTTCTATTTGTCCTCACTACACATTATGTCTCAACACCAAAAATTTCTGAATTCCACTTTTTAACTGAGCATAGTGTAAGTTGCTACCAAATTCAGTTTGTGTACTCCATTGATTCAATAAGCATTGAACACACAAACACACACCTTGTTGTGGTTGCACAATCACAGGAATTTCTTTCTGAACTGTAATGTCATCTGTGTATACACAGGAATGGAATGTAAGAGAGAGAGGTAGAGAAGATGTTTGCTGAAAAAATAACCTCTCTGAAAAACAAGTCAACACTGAAAAAAGGTTGCAGATCACCAATGTATTGGTGCTACTCAGCAAACAAGATGAAATAAGTCCGAATGGCAAAAACTGGTTAAAAGAAATACTGGATGGTAAGAATTTTCCCACTGCCAGCAATGTTTCGTCCTTTTTTTTACTAAGCTCATATTTCCCATAGGCAATTAAATCATTGTGTTGCTTTCACAGCTGCAACATTGTTTGTGCTGCTTCTTACTTTCTTGTTTATTGTAATTCTTTTGCAATTAATGGTGCATAGTTGTTGATTTTTTTCTAAATAAATCCTAAGTGAAACCAAATTAATATTTTACAGTGCATTGTGTCTTGGCTCTCAACACCCACAGAAACATTCTCACAGCTGTCTGGCTGAAATGCACAGCATCAGAGAGCATATCAGAGAGTATTAAGATTACACAGTTTGTGGATCAAAGCTATTTTTCATAGTCTTCGTCTTCTCACTGGTAATCACAGATGTTCCTTGAAAATTGTTAATTTATTCCTTTTGGGAGTGATGGGCTTCTTCTCAGTTCACCTTGGTACTTATTCAGCTGGGGGCGGAGATATCTACTCCCCCCACCCTGAAATGAAAGTAAGTTCTTCAAAAACCTTTGAATAAGTCTTAGTAAAAATTCATCAGAGGATAATTCTGCTCCGGGGGCTTTAATCTCCAAGGAGCTAGCTCAATTCATGTTGATCATAGCAACTTGATTTGCGTTTCAGCACCAGCAAAAGACTCCTATTGTGCATTTTTTTAAAGACCATTTTAGAAGTATGCTTGAAGGAGATGAAATCAATAGTTTCAAAATGCACCATAATCATAGGTGGTTAAAATGTACAGTAGGAGTATTTTAACCTTTTAATTTCTACAGAAGCCAGCAGGACTTAATCTCTTCAAGTGTCAGCTGAAGATGCAAAACACTTCAAACAGTTTCTCCATCCCGACAATAATGACTCCCTTAAAAAGTGATTATTAGTTACATCTCTATATCCTTTAAAATAAATCAATGGATAATACTCCCCTAAAAGTCATGTGCATACTCCAAAGATAGATAATTCCTCTAATTCTGCAAACGAAATTCTCCAAAAGTCTGCTTCAAAATGCTTAACGTACTTCTGCGAAGGTAGAAGACTTGTGATGATAACTGACTTATTTCCTGGAACAATTAACTCTGTATGAGGAAAAGGGGTCAGGCCCCTCTGAGAGTGACTATCCAGGTCCCTGCTCCATGGCTTATCTCATGGATTAGTGGTCTAGTAGGTATGAGAGGGAGATGTCCAAATGCGCTCCCTCTGGTAGCTGTCAAAATGGTTTGGAGAGATTCCTGGGCATGCAGAAATGCCTGCACATTGGTTGAGTGGGTGGAACCAGCCATTGGAATCCCACCCCCCATGCATGTATCTACTTCTGGATTCTCTGGCCTTCTCTGATGCACACTCTGCTGTGTAATTTACACAGAAATGGATCTACATTGTTAAAATCGACCTAGTCAAAAAAGTCCCCAAATTCAACCTCCTGACTTTTATGATTTTCTTTCCAAAAAAAGATTGATTTTTTTAAATTCCCCAAATTTGCACAAGGATAGGTTTGTTGAGTACTTTTATACCCCAAGCAAAAGGAAAACTGTTACCTTAGTCTCTTTTAAAAGTCATGAATCTAAGATAAAGTAAACAGAATGTATTTAAAGCTGTTTCAGATCTTGTAGGCAAAACTATTGTTATGCAGAGTTGAAACTAATAGCTTAAACCTTTCTTCACAGGTTTTATTGTTACTTATAGTCTCATGACATTTTAAATCACTTGTTCTTGGTAAAAGCTGCTACACATTCTTATGATGGTTGAAACTTTCTGGGGGAAATGTTCAGCCAGAAAAGGGGAAAAAAATCCATATAGAGTATTTTCCTTCCCTGAGGCACTTTTGTCTGGATGGGGGTAACAAAATGCCCCCAGATGCAACTGGTGTTGCGTTTCATTTAAATGTGCAGTGAATGTTAAGGGTTCACCCATACTGGAAGACTGAAAGGATCAAAAAGAAAACAAAAAGCAGGAGACATCATAACAGATGTTTGTCTCAACTTATCTCTGGGTGAGCAAAGAAGGCAGATGAGGAAGAAGGCCATGCTAGTATCCATCTACAGTGGCATTTTCCTTAAGAGTTTCATCACGGGTCCTGCTGAATATTTGTTAGCAGATCTGGATATGTAAAAAAGCATCAAATACTTATATTGCAACAGAGCAAATAAGTCCCCTACAGATCCTCTCTGGCTCAAGAAGACTGAGTAAAACTGCAACTGTTCTTGACATTTTCCACAGTAATTTGAAAAATTCAGTGGAATCAATGCAGAGCAATTAACAGGGTAAACACAGTTGTGATACATATAAAAAAAGTAGCCATAAATTTCTGTGAAATAAAAGGGCTATTGTTATGTGTGATGCTGGGGTGGGGAGAGGTTGTTGAACTGAACAAAACTTTAGGGGTGCCCCTATGGGAAAATCAATTCAAAGGAAGAACTGGGGAGTAAATGCCAAATGAAACAATCAAAATAATGGGGACTTAATTTTAGAAATAATTCATGGACACCAAAGAGAGAACTAGTCAATTAAAGGCAATTTTCAAGGGCTTTTTAAAGAGCACACTGCTTAGTGAGACCCATTTGTTAAGCATTTTGGAAAGAGCTGCTTGTGAAGCAAGTCCTACACAGATGGTGCTGCATGAAGAAGAGGGTGCGATTGTGAAGACTGGTCCCTACCAAAAACCACCACTCATGGGCCAGATGTTTTGCTCAGAGAATGTATGCATACCCCTGAACTCCTACTGGCTGTTCTATGAGAATTTGCCTGTTGAGAATGGCAATGGTTCAAGCGTATGTCTGCAGATGTGGATGCCACTGAATGTATATCCTGCTTCTTTTCCTTTGTGACGATCCCAAGGCAGCTTGCATCCTTCCATTCTACCCTTGCAACAACAACCCTGTTTGTAAGTGAGACTGGGAGTGAACGGCTGGCCCAAAATCAGCCAGTGAGGTTCATGGCCAAATGGGGACCAGAACCTGGATCTCAGGTCCCAGGTCACCAGGCCAGCACTCTGGCCATTGCACTGCACTGCATGTTGATGGAGAAGGTCTGATCCTGGAATGCTGAACCTCCAGTCCATGAGCCATGTTCCAAACTGATTCTTCTGGGTTTCCAGACATGGCCTTTTCCTCTGGTCATCAACTAACACAGTCTCTGTGTGTATGTGTTTTGGTCCTGCATCTTTTCCCTTTTCTCCAACCAATGAAACAGCTCTGAAATTAAGTTTGGCTTCTGGACTGAAAGCATTTCAACACCCCCGTCTGATCAATGCCTAAACCCTGAGGTCAAGGTTTTACAACAAAATTCAGCTCCTCCTTTCTGTTTGGATCAAGCCATTGCATTGGATGTGCTATGAGAATAATTTTCTTTGATTTATGAGCATTTATACTGAGGTCAAAATAGTAGGTCAAAGCCCCGCATGCATGCAAGGTCCTGGATGCTGGTTCATTCCAACGCTAGAACGAATCCTATTTCTGTTCTGCTTCTGAGTGGAGATCAGATCCCATAACAGTTATAAAATTTGTCAACCCAGGCTAGGATGTCTACACCCTGATTCAGCATACCCCATATTCACACATTATACTTGGGTTCTGCTCTAAAATAATTTCCTTCCTTCCTTCCTTCCTTCCTTCCTTCCTTCCTTCCTTTCCAATATTCTTTTTATCCACACACACAAGCACACCAGGCATTGTCAAATGTAAAGATAAAATGGCTTTGTCTGAGCTGAATTACTTCATTAGTTTGGAAACAGAGATGTACTGCCGCCTTGCTTTTGAATTTCCACCCTCCCTGACTGCTGCTTCTCTGATCTCCACAGATAGCATTTGCTACACACAGAGGCTCTTACAAACACTACGTGTCAGGATTAATCCTGCTGTGAGGAATTTTTATTTGTTATTATGATGCCAAAAAGAAAGAGAGAGCAAATGATTACATTTCAGACATTCCTTTAAAAGCAACAGAACATTGGCATTCTGTGGAAGATGAATATAACATCAACCTGGTTTGTGAATTTGAGGGTAGATGAAGCAAATAGCAGATGTATGGATGAAGCAGAATTGCTTCTAGGAGTTTGATAGGTTTCAAGAAAGGACCAATTTTGTTACTTTCAATAAAAGGTTCCAGTGCTCAGCACCTTTGGGCTCCATTGACAAAAATGCACCACATTTCTCTTTCTGTATTTCTGGAAAGAATGAGAGGAAAGAAATTGTATGATCCCCGCTTATATTTGAAAAGGAGAAACAAAGACCCAACTGCACAATGAGGGGTTAGAGTCCTGGAGCAACAGAATGAGAAATACCAGTTCATTAAAGTTCAGGTTACATGTTTGTGACCCTCCCATACATGGAAAAACGGAAAGCAAACACGGCAGGGAAGTGCAGGTCAGAATCATTCATTTCCTTGGTAAAAGGATGGTCTCCCTCATTGGAGATGTTAAAAAACCTTCGTGCAAATTGGTATCCCTTCTCTGCCTCATTCCAAAACATAACTTATCTCTTTTTTTTTTGGGGGGGGGGGCTTCCAAATGATATGAAGAAGGAGCAGAAATGAATATGGGTAGGGAGCTGCTGAGAGAAAACCTTCCTCACAGAACTGTGGTCTGCAGCCATGTAAGGCCTTATAGGTTAAGACAAACTTTGAACCAGGCTCCGAAATGGTTCTCTGTGTATTAGTAGAAGCAGGGAAGAATCTTGCTGGGCTTCTGTTGAATGCCAATGAGCTCTCTCAAAGGTCTTTTTACCCCCTTTCCTGTAGCTATTTTTGAGAGATTATCTGTGGAAGAAGAGGAATTGGTAGGGAGACTGCGTATCAGGCATGGTACTATGAGGACCTCATAGAATCATAGAAGAGTTGGAATGGGCCATGAAGGTCATCAAGTCCAACCTCCTGCTGTTGCAGGCCACCAAGTTACACCATCCCACTCAGATGGCTGCCCAGTTTCTTTTTGAATGTCTCTAGTGTGGGAGAGTCCACAACTTCTCCAGGCAGTTAGTTCCACAGACATATTTCTCTGACGGTGATGAAGCTTTTCCTGATGTCCAGCCTGAATCTGGGTTGTTGAATTGATTATTCTGTGTCCTACATTCTGGTATCAGCAAGAAGAGAACTTGACCTTCCTCTCTTTGTGACAGACTTTGAGGTACTTATAGAGGGATATCATGTCCCCCTTCAGTCTTCTCTTCTCAAGGCCAAACATGCCCAGTTCTCTGTCTCTCCCCATACGGCAGTGTTTTCAAACCCTGGTTCATTTTTGTTGCCCTCCTCTGGACCCTTTCTAATTTACCTGCATCTTTCTTAAATTTTGGTGCCCAGAAATCTTGGTACCTCATATTGAATAGGTGTAGAATCAAAAGGTTCAGGGCCAGACTTGAAATTAGTCTTCCCAAATGGAATCAATGTTGATTGCAAGTCAAACTCCTTGCATTCTCTCAGCTATGGAAATCTTGCACCATCCCGCATCTAAGAAGACACAGTCAAGAATTCTACCATCCTGTTCTTCTGCAAATGCAGACCATGCCTCTGAGCAGGGATGTGGAACTTGTGGCCCTCCAGGTGTGATTGGAGGACAACATCTGACACCTCTGACTATTGGCCAGGCTAAGTGGAGTGGGTAGGAGCTGGAGTTCAGCAGCACTGCAGTGTAATTTAGGAATGAATAGTTTTGTACAATTTCTACCATAGCTTAGCACTATGTGAGAAATTCATTCCACTGTGGGGGAGGTGTTTTTAACATATTTAAGAAACAATCCCATGCATGTTTAGACAAGAAAATGACCTACAATTCAGTCCAAAGGACAAAAACATTGCCTGGAAAATGCTGGTCAATGTAGAACTTTTTCCTCTTCCTCTTTCTTGCAGCCTTAGGTAATTTGTATGCTGTCCTGAGATGTCTGTAGTGGACAGGTTAAAAAAGCTTTGGATACATAAATTGATAGATAAAATAATTTACAACTCCATGACCCAAATGCAGACCAGAGCACAATTTGCTGTAAGGATCCATATTTTTTCCATGCTTGTGATGGTTTCTACAAAACAAAACCTTTCCAAAATGCACTCAAAGTACAGATTATAATGCTCATATGGAATTGGGAGAAAACCAGTTTGGCCTCACATCTGACAATTCTGGCAAGACTGAAATTAACTAATCCATTCATTCCACTGTTAAGTCAGCTCATAAGGACCTGTGTCTTTAAAAAAAAAAGAATTGTCAGGACTTATTTGGACTTACCACTCTGTCCAAAAACAAAACAGAAAGAAAAAATTCACCATTTTATGAATCCTCTTCCTGAAATTCATTGCATACAGCTTTTGTTGTAGGTTTTGAATGCTCTTGCTCTTCTAATCCCTGCTGGGAGACTCTTCCTTCTTTTTAAAAGAGGATAATAGGACATTCTAGAGCAGCAAGACTGCCTGGGAATAGACAGTGTCCCCTAATGCTGGATTAAATTAAGCACTGGCAAAGAAAGGTGTATTCCAGTCAAAGTAGATCAATTTCCATTGATTTGAACAGGAAAATTTCAGTGAAATCCTATACATGTCTCCTTAAAAGATAACCTCAGTGTTTTTACTGGGACTTTTTTCCAGGAAAGTGGGTATAGAATTAGAGTCTTTGGCATGCACTTCCAAATTTAAGGGCCAGACTACATATCACAAGGAAGCGTGTGTGTGTGTTCAACCTGAACGTTGTTTGTTATGAGAGTGGAGAACATGTAATTGTTTGCCTTTTGGAAAGCAGCTTCAGATGCATCTATCAGGGATGGAAAGCTTAACCCCTTCTCTTCCAGGCATGTTTTTGCTCAGTTTTTTTCTGCTCCTTTCTTCATCGTATGGGTTTTCATCGGGATTTTCCCAGTTCACACCTCCAGAACTGAACATGGACTGAAAGACAATGTGAGACCCAAATCTATACATTTCAGAGCCTGTGTGTGTGTGTGTGTCTGTGTCTGTGTCTGTGTCTGTGTGTGTGTGTGTGTTCAATAACATATATACATTTGAAAAACAAACTTGAAGATATGCACTTTTGAACAATACACACAAACGTGATTTAGGAAATGGGAGAATAATGCACATTTGGCTAATATGTGATCAAATGATATGTATAGTTGGGAAAATGTGAGTAGATACACACACAACTTTTCACATGTAAAGAAAATGCGCACAACTTATATAAACACAAGATGGAATGAGTTTAGAGAGGAAATCTGAAGAACTCTGACAAACTCGAGTTTTTCTTGCACGTGCATCCCAGGATCAAAGAGACAAGAGGATCGTTAAGGAATGGAAGAGTCAAGTAGCATTGACCTTCTCCTGGTTTCACTTCAGATGCTCTCACCTAGCTAAATCTCATTGGTGACACAGTATCATCTACTGACCTACGAATGAAAAATAAGGGAGAAAAATATATGCAGGAGCCTCAAAGTTAAAGGAAATGTGAGAGAGCAATGAGACTGATAGGGTCTCACTATTTGTCTTGTGCCTAGTTCCTGTTCTCATTTGCAATTGTTGCTCATTCTTTGCAAACAGGAAACTTGCACAAATGGAACAGTAGTTTAATGGGAGATTTGTGCCAATTTTGGAGACAAGCCTGATTCAGTATCCCAGAGAAATGTGTGCAAATTAGGATATTTTCAGAAATTGGACTGGGAGTAGGAAATGCATGTTTAACAATTTGAAAATATTTCCAAGCATGTTTGCTTGCTTTCTGAGCAAAAGCACCATTCTCATATATCCCTAAGTTAGCATGATTTGGGGGCTGCCAAAACATGAACAGACATCAGAAACAGTGAAAGGCTTGAATAGGTAGAAGACTGCAAAACTTTTAACTCATAACCCCCCACCCACTTTGGGACTAAGAAATAGTTCATTTGAGAATTGCCTTACTTATGAGAGTCTGGGATTTGATACAAAGAATTTTACAACATCCACCTGTACAAGTCTTCTCAAAAGGTAGGCCCATGGAGTATATTGGGAGTTTCAAGAAACTGGATGCAGGGTGGTTGTGAATCTTTTATGAACAGGATATTTTCTTGTAGGGGTAAGGTTAAGGCTACAGCTGATGCAAAAGAATAGTTCAATAAAAAATTCATGAAACTGACTGAGTAATTTGAGGAGAAATGATTTTAAGAAATGGATTCACCCCAACCTGATTTATTTTGCAAGCTCTACAGCAGGTTTACTTAGCAGTAAGCTCCATGGAACATAATGAGTCTTTTATTTCATCAGACACACATGGGATCACGCTATTATTCAGTATATCATTTTTTATATTTATAAATACTTCAGATACCCTAAGTCCCTCTCATTGGAAGGAAACAAAATCCAATGATAATTTTTATCTGATCAGCAAAGTGAAGAATGCAGATTATTCAGACATCCAGAAGAAAAGCTCCCAGTTCCCCATGTTTCCTGCCCTGAAGGTAGGGAGAGAAGAATCACGGCAGCTCCCAGGATCAATAGCACTTGTGCCAAATTCTCTTTCTGTGCAATTTAAAAGATGAGTGGGAATGAGGGAAACTCATCATGTGTATTGCTTATTGAATAGAATATAACTTTTCTATCCGGTAGATGGAGGAACAGACATTGTGGAGCTAATCTCTCTCTCTCTCTCTCCCCTCCCTCCCTTCCCATTTTTATTTATTTTCATATGTGATTGCATTCCACATAAATAAATGCAATCCAGCCAGACACTAGGAAGTCCAAATCCTGCAGTGTCGTAGAATTTTATTCATGAACATACAAGCAACTGTCAGTATGGAGATCCTCAGGCATCTGATAAGAGAGATGTGAAGAGGAGCTAAGGGTGGTCAAGTGTGCATGTTACAGAAAACTGTGAATCCCTGGAGGTGGGGAGGCAGAGCAAATGCACGCAGAGCCTAGAGAAATATCTTTCCTGTCATTTTCAGTTGGAAAAGCACATTTTAATTGGATGAACAACCCGCCTGTCAAGAGAAACCATTTGGCAAGTCCTGTCAAGATGCTGCTAGATCTCCATTTCCTCTGGAGTGGAACTATAAGTTACAAGGAAAATGATCTCCAGCTATTCAAGTTACACATACACAAACACACACACACACAGACAGTGGCGAGTATGTAGCTTCGAAACCAATTTGAATTTATCAACTTTTCTTGGGGCAGTCTTTCAAATCATCCCTAGATACAAACAAAAAAGTTTGTCCTTTGTTTTGTAGAGAGAGCATATTTTGAAGAGCTGGCAGAAATAAAACTGATACTGGGAGGCAAAAAGTCCATCATTTTTTGGGATGTTCCTTTGTGCCAAACTAGGACACCTCACCACTGAAATGTGAGCTGGGATATATTTGCTGGCTCAGATTGAGAGACTTCTGATGCTCACTTTCCCTGTGACCTGCTTATTGGAGTCTTGAGTTTGTCCAACCATCTACTGCACTGAGTTTCAACAGCTTGGGGCTACGTATCTCTCTCTTCCATTCTGGCAGCCTCAAATGTGCTGCATGTCATCAGTGTACAACACCTTTCTCCACCTTTCATTCTTGCAACTTGCCGTCAGGTCCTACCAGCTCCAGTTCCTGCCCAAAGATCAGGAATGCTGGGATTTGCCATCAAAAACAACTGGAGAATCCTAGGTAGAGGGAGGTGGTTCAAGTGAGCTTGTTGAACTTTTCCCAATTTCACCTTCTTCATCTTCTTTTGGAGCATTGCTGAAGACTTTGAGACACATGAAGACACATAAAAAGGAATTAACATTGTGGAGATGCAGATGTAAGAGCACGTGAAGTATGAGCTTCACAACCACATCATTCCCATCTCTCAAAGTCCACACAGGATCTCTGCCAGCCACCTCCAAAAATCTGTTGTTCTTTGCCATTCCTTGTAAGGACACAAACACACACATGCAATTTCAATTTTCTCCTACCCACTTTAGGTGGCTCTGACATAAAGTACATTGCAAGGTGACTTTAACTTTTTTCACATTTCAAGGTGGATTTAGAATAAAAGCAGCCCAATTATCCATTAATCAGGAAGCTAGTTTTTGGCACTGAACGCCTAGAGCTTACAAAATCCTAGAAAGAGAGGGTATTTCATCATTTTGCACAAAAGAGCAGCACAGCTAAGAAAGTAGGCAACAGTATTTCTGGAAGCACATAGATTGTCTTATCACCACTGAATAGTCATCATCACCATCCTCATCCTCATCACCATCAGCATCATCTTGGGGGGACCACATAATCAGAGAATATAGCCTTCAGGTTGGCGTGATCCTAAGTTTCCCTTGCAAAGAGTTGACTGTTGAATAGCAGACAACTCTGGGGATGCCCTCTGTGTGTTGAAAATTAGAGATGTTGAGGAAAAATATATTTGCTAATTTTTATCTGAATTGAAAACTTTCATTTTCTGTAGCTTCTGAGCTAATTCATGGGTTGGAATTAAAGTATGTATTGACTTCTGCACTTTCCAAACATCCCCATGCAGTTTTCAACTCATAAAAGGAAAGACACATCTGAAAAGAAAATGCTAAATGCTAAATCAAAATGGAACATTTTAGCATGAGTGTCCTAATACTGCATTTAAATACAATTTTTGCTTTATCTTTCTTTGAATTCATAATTCTATTATGGGTGCATTCTTTTGCTGGTTTAGGTAGAAAAATGCCCTGCAGCTCCCAGAGTTTCCCAGCTACACTGATCAAGTCCAAGATTTTTGTATTCATACCATGTCTAGAGGTTATATACTGCTTACCCATCACATGGGGCAACCTTGAACACTCTCATTTCTTTCTGTGGCTTAGGTTGTCACATCTCCAGTATCTCAAAACCTAACAGCCAAGAAGGAGGAGTTCAGGACAGCATAATGTGAGGCTTGGTGATATCACACACTTGCCAAATCCTGTCTGGCATAGTTCTAACACAGGAACAGTGGAAGATGACTTCCACGGAGCCAAACCATTGGTCCATCTCTATCAGCAACATGGGGTTTCATTCAGGAATTTTTCCTGACCTGCCAGCCTTGAGGGGGTTAGGACTGAGCCTGGGGCCTTCAGCATGCCAGCAATGTGCTATGCCACGTAGGGACTCCGTGGTGAAAGAAAGGGGAGCTTAGATAAGCAGAGAGTGTAACTTTTTTATGAAACGTGAACAACATTTCCTGAAGTACTTTCCCCAACTCTGTGTGCTTTCCTGTCTAGCAACATAGCCAAACTAAGGCTAGAGGAATCAATACTGCTGCTTGGTGCTGTGTCTTGCACATGCAGCAGTTGCTTCGGGGAGACAACATCAGCAGTCTGGGCCAAACACATGCACACTTAAAATAAGCCATACTAGAAAATGGCCATTCTGTGCAGTGTTTTGCCTTGACAGTGAAGCCCCACCTCTGAAAGTACAGGCCAGAGCTGGAGACCTTGGAACCCTGATGCAGCCTATGTACCCCGGACTGAAAGTTCTTGGTGTAGAGTCCCTGGAACTCTCTGTCATGGTGTTCCCACCTATAAGGGAAAGGAGGAAAGGCCAGACCTTAGCATTAGGCTAACCCGGTGATCATCTCAGCAGATGCTATCAATAATGGCAAGCTCCACAGGTGGTTTCTCCTGACCATTCCCTCTGGAGGACAGAATGGGGCATGCCCATATGGCATGTTGCTTGCACCTTGGGAGGGAGGGAGGGAGGGAGGCTGCCATTTGTCCAAGCAGTGCCACCTAGCAGCAATTCATTACGTATGTTAGCAGATACTTCCATTTTCCTTGTGAGGCTTATACCATGAAAACTCATGGAAAAAGCTAATGCCCATTTCAGGTGAAAAGAAATAACCAAGAAGATCAGTGAGTGCTTCATTTTTCATTTACCTCTCAGCATTCCTCTGGTTTGTGATTCAGCCACTGGATTTCCTTTCTCCAATCTAATTCCAAACATGGTATCATTTCTATAGGAATAATTTTCTGCATGTCAAACTCAAACATTCATTGCTGTATCTGCAGTTTTTACACCCCCATAAACCTGCTCAGAATGTGGGTAATAGTAATAGAATTAGAGAAAAATAGAGCAAATTTTCACCATAACTACTGTATATTCATGGAGCTTTAATGAAGTCATGAAGTTTGTATCACAGATATATAATGTATTGGTTTGTAAAAGATTAACAGGAAAAACTGATCTTCCCACCACCTCCAACTCAGTCCCCAAGTCTTCAACGAATGAATTCATTATCCAATGAAATGCCAAATGTGGAATAACCTATCAACTCTTGTTACTTTCAGAAAATAAGGAGTTGACTAACTTCTCAACCTTTTCAAACTTCCAACACTATTCCTTGTTTCGACTTTTAGCAAAAGAAAAGAGGGAGAGTGTGTAAGAAAGAAACAGAAATAGAGCCGTATCATATTGCATGCAAATAACCTTTCAAAATACTACACTGTAATTGTGGGCGGATGATTTGGGGAAGGGGAGATTCACCAGTTCCTTGGGGTGAGGCTCCCTATTAGAAGCACAGCTTCTTAGTTTCCAAGGTTATTTTTCATTTGTTTGTTTGCATGTTTGGTTTTGTTTCTTTTGCAAAGAAGAGCTAGCAGCAACTACCTTGGCAGCCAGGGCAACCATCTGCCTTTACAAAATATCCCACCTTGCTTCTGAATCTAATGTTGTTCTGGGGCATAGTGTCAGGGGTGGAATCCACTACAAATTGATGGGAATATTTGGATAAAATTCTGTGCAGTGGACCTTTTTGGGTAGTTAAGAATTCAGTTTTTCTGCCCCCTCCCCCCAAAAAAAGCTTTATAAGAAAATCCAACTCAGGTGTGCTATAAAAATCTAAAGACCCCACTTCATAGGCTATTCAACTCTAAATACACTCTTGCTAACAAGTATATCCTCTGTAAATGTCTTGTTTGGTTTTTTTTCAGTCAAGTCACTAGAAATGTGCAAATCAGCAAAACTCAGCCTCACCAAAGTTCTCTAAATTCTGCTTGGAGGATAATTCCAACCTGATTCTGTATCGGGTTGTGATCTTTGCTTTTTCTCTTTTCACACAGAAATCCATGCATATTTTTGTGTATCTCATTTGTGTTCATTTTGAACTGTGTGCATTCTTCTCTCATTGATTAAAGAGTGTTTGTGAACATTTTTTGAAATCTCACTTCTCCCATCCCACGATGTAAACATGCTGCCAAACACTTCTGTTTTGCTGTTTTGTTGTTTCTGATCCCCAAATCACACCAATTTTGCGGCTCAGAACAATGCCCAGGACAATGTTAGTTTCAGGGCATACTAGAAGATGAGCTAGCTGCCAAGACTGTTACTACCAATGCCAGTTGCCAGGACACATTTGCCAATCTGTGCTCTTTCCAAATGTACACAAACTGTTAAACAAATTTGATGGAATGATTGGTCCTTGAAAGCATTGTCGGCTCAGAAAGAATTCAACTGCAATTTAGGCCTGATTCCATGTTTGGTCTAAAAGATGTAAACTGTAAAATCCTGATCAAAAATGAACTGGAACCAATCTCTTGTGAATTCCTACCAGTCACTGTTCTAAGTGCATTACAGCTTGGAAATCAATGCAGAAGGCAGAAAAGGAAAGAGAACCCTTTGCCAACAAAATGTTTCCATAACAGGCTATTACAGAGGGAGATATCATGACACACGGTATGATGCTAGATGGCTCAGAAAATAAAACCATATTGCACATGCTACATTTCCAAGAGGCACTTCAGTCATGCACACGTACAAATAAAATAATATCTTTCAAAATCTTATAAGTTAATTTTTGCCCAAGCTAATAACACTGGAGCTATAACACAGTGAGCAAATGTTGGCTGAGCCAGTTCACCCATCACTAGGATTTATGTTTACAAATGTGTGTGTGGAATTCCGTGGCATGTGGAAATGACTTGAGTGGGAGCAGAAGAGATTGTGGAAAGGTCTAGATTTCTCAGCTTCAATTCAGCCCTTCCCAAAGTTGCTGTTCTATAATAGAAGTACTCATGTTTCTGCATAATTGCATGAAACATTTCTTTTCACCCACTTACTGCAAGGTCAATTGATCATCTCTGCTTTTCTCACTGAAACAATAAGTGAGAAGGACTCTCAGCACTCTGAAAGGTGACAGGACAAAATAAGCGTATCCAGTCCTGCATCTCCCACAGTCAGGTTGATGGGACTATCCTGGGTTGTAGTATTATGGAAGAAGTAGAAAAATGTTTCCCTCACCACTTTCTTGCTCCATGCATAATTCTGTATACATCGATCATGGACAGAGTAAATGGACAGAGTTACTTAAAAATCTCTCTGTGTCAGAAATGTGTGGGTTTACTGATGCTGTTGGAGTGCATAATTCACTAATGACTGGGTTGATGGGACTTGTAATCAGCCAGTATCTGGAGGCCCACATATGCCTTACTGATCTTCTATGCCATCTTGGTATTTTCATGCAAAATTCACAGTTGTAGGTGTAGAATTCCATGTGGGTTTTGTTATTTATGCTTAAATATTCTAGGTCAGGTGTAAGTTTACCCCCCCATCCCCCAGGATGAAGGAATGGCTATAGATTGTATGACATGTTCTAATAAACCCTTTTAAGTAACACTGCATGAAAGCAGCCATTCTGCGTATGATCCATCCTCCACAAGGATATATTGGGAATGAATGTCTCCAGGCACCCACCTGATTACCAGGGTCAACAGTCTTGGCTTCCTGGCTGTGATTTTTATCACAATCTGCAATGTGTAGTTGGTATCACCTGTGGATGGTAGAGCGACAACTGGAATCACTTGCGTTTGATTAACTCTTTATGTTTCAAGGCATTATCTGCTTCTGACAGAGAATTATATTTGGCAGATGAAATTCCAAGTGTATTTATGGTTCTCATTCATAACAAGGGTATTCATATCCTTCCTGTGGGCATCTGGTTGGGCACTGTGTGAACACAATGCTGGAATAAATGGACCATTGGACTGAACCAACAGAGGTTTTCTTATGTTCTTACGTTTCTTTGGAATCACAAGTTTAATTCTTTGTTCTAATGAGACACTTGCAGCTGTTTTTGATGTCCATTGTCTCATGAAACAAGGATAGATTCTATCATTGTAATCAACAAGAAATGAGTGAGGAGAAGACAGAGTATAATTTTGACTATTGGGTGATACAGAAATCAAGCAAGCAAGCATTTGAAGGAATCATGAACATGAGAATGGTGTTTTCACTTGTAAAGCATGCAAACATGCCTTGCTCAAAGCCCCTAATGTGTTCAAGTATTTGCAAACATTTTTAGTACGAACATGTTTGCATTCATCTTATTGCTGGACAAATTTCCTGAGTAGACCTAATTATGCTTGCATGAGGCAATGGAAGAAAGTTGCTAAAGTTGGGAAATTAGCAAAAATTTCAAGAGATTTATTTGAATTGTCCATGAGATGGCTATTTGATTTGTGCAAAGCTCCCATCCATGACAGTGATTGCAAAAGTTAATGGATATCAGGCCTAAGACAAGTGCCAAGGTAATGTTCAGAGAGTCATGGTGATCTCAAACCACTTATATTTGATGGTAGCATTTTAGTTGTGTTTTGTTCAAGTAGAGAAGTATACATTTTAAATGAAAAACATGCACTTTCACCATAGAGTCAAGTATGAAAATAAGATGCAGGGAGCTTGCAAAAAAAAAGCATTCGTAAACACATTCACAAATTCACAAATCTGTGAACATTTTCTGACAATATGTTCTCATGCTCATATTTGTTTTGGCGGTTGTGCACAGGGCATGTTTGCAGACTTGAGAACACGAATACAACATTATCATACATCCTTGTTTTGAATCATGGCTCTGCAAAAAAAAAAATACCTTTGAGGTATGCTTTGTATCTGCTTGGCAGCTTTCAAACACAGATGCTCAGTTATTCAAGAACCTCTGCTCAAATGTTCAGTACACCTCTGCCATGCTGTCAAAGGAGATGCTGTCAAGGGGTGATGGCTTATCTAACAACACAAAAATATATGTGATTGGATATATCCTTCTCTTAACTAGATTAATTACCAAATTTCCCTTGAGGTAAAAGCAGAAGTAGATTTAAGAGCCCTGCTTAGGGAGCATCTACCGAAGTGTTGGAAGAAGTCAATCACATTTCAATATTGGACTCAAAATATTAGTAGAATCTTTCTTGGAGATTTTGCATATCCTGATAAAAACATTCATCCCCATATCAGAAAAAGTGAGAGATTGTTCTGATCACATCTTACCTTGCAGTAGATATGTGGACCCTTCGGAAATGTTGGCCATGTCTTCTTTCCTCACCCATTCTAGTGAAGCAAAACAGGGATAGGGAAACTTTTGGAAAGGAAGAGATTCATACAAACTCTCTGTGTTCACGAAGGATTGGATCGTGTTCATGGGTATCTCATGGAAGACCTTCTTTCTTACCAGCAGGCTCTTTCATCAGCCCTTTGGTCAAGACTGATGAGTAAGAGAGATCAGATTACAGCACAGAGTCTTGTTTTGATGTGTGGCAATTCATGTCTGCACTGCATGCTGAGCAGACAAAAGATTTTTGGGAACCCCTGCAGAGAAGCATCCTCTTAATTGAGCCTCCCATCTTCATAGCAAATGATGAGAGAGTTACTTGAAAGAGAATGAAATTCAAATACTCATGCATTTCAAAGGGGTTTCTCCAAAAACACAAACGCAAAATCTTCTAAGAACACAACAGACTCTTTTTATAGATATTTACTGCAAATATTTTCATATCACCTCAATGTCCTTAAATATGTCACATTAATACTCCAGAGAGAGAGAGAGAGTATGTGCATTTGGTTATGTGTATTTTATGCATCAGACTGTTATGCATTAGACTGCTAGATATATCTTTATTCTCCAACCCCACCACTAAGATTTCTTCAACGTACTGCTGTAATCTCAACCTATACAGAACTTTCCCTTTTCTAGTTTGGAATTGAGGATGAAAAGAACGGATATTGTAATCCCAGACCTAAATGCTCAAGAACAGAATCTGATGTCCTTGGACAATCAATATTTTAATAAATGTAACACACCAATAACTACTGGAATGGGGAGGAGGCAAATTAAAATTCTGGTGAATTGATGTGTTATACTCAGAACAAAGACCAGAACAAAATTATGACAACCTTCCCCCATTCATCCTCACAATATATTAATGATATAAACTCTGTGGGGAAGTTATATGCCATTGTTTCCCAAGAGATGCGTGTTATATGAATGGAAGATTGACTACAGATTCCCTCAACTTGGTGTACACCCCCTATTCCCCACACTGTTGTCAGGTCGATGTGCTGAAGTTGAAGTGATAATCAGTTTTTGGCTTGGCTTGGTTTTGCTTGTACATACAACAGCCTTATACTTCCATGGTTCCCCACTCCACCATTTCCAACTCGAGGGAAGTATGACGCAGGAAAACAACAACTAAACGAAACATCTCAAGCTCATAAAAATGCTGAATTCTACACTGACCTTTTTTCTGATTGTATCCAGTCTCTGATATTCCTTCTGGCTACCTCTACTGTCCAGATTAGGGTGAGAGGGAGGTTATTAAAGAGGTTCCAATGAAAAGGAGTAGCTGTGGAAGGATTTTGTCAGTGGAACCCTGCTGAAGAACCCTATGCTGGTGGACACTTAACGATGCCAGCCTGACCCCATCCTTGGTGAAATGAAGCAAGAACTTAATCACTAAGGAGATAAGTGGCTTTGAAATGTTCCTGAAGACCATATAATTATAATCATGTGACAATTTACTGAATTTTTCTGAACACATCGATCAAAATCCATGCACTGTTGAACTTATTGTTAGTTTAATGACATGAGTACATCAGTATGATGTACTGACACCAATTACATCGTAATGACACCAGTACATCAACACAATGTTTGGATGGGTTCACTATTTCAGGATAGTCTAGACCAGTGGTTCCCAAGCATGTTCGGTCATGGAAACTTTCTAAATACATTTTTCCCCTGTGGAACGCTAACTCAATCCCCAAGTTTTACTAAACGTTGTGAACCCAAAACGTTCTTCCTTTCTTCATCTGCTCCTATTGCCTGAGTGCTTTGCATCATGTAGTAGGTTTGGAAATAAAGAGAAAACATTTTAAATATAACAAATGAATAAAGCAATTATGTTGTAGTATCCCAAATGAATTCTTTCAACTATGCCCAGCACTACACAATAGAGTCCTAGGAACCAAATGACGTGATGCATTTCCTTGTTTGCTGCTTAGACACCAACTGACAATTTAATAGTTGGCCTTGTGTGGTTTCATTTTAAAATCTGTTTTAAAATTATTTTTTGAGATTTTTCATGGAACCTCTATAAGGCTTTTGTGGGACCCGAGGGTTCTGCAGAACACCGTTTGGGAACCGGTGGCAACTTGGTGCCCCATGGAATTTTTGGACTTCAACTCCCATAATCTCTGACTTTACCCTTGCTGGCTAAAGACTTATGGGAGTTCTATTCCCAAGCATTTGGAGTCAAAGAAGCTAGCTGTCCCTCATTTACAGGATGGCTTGCATCTCTGTATATTAATAACGTTGATGAAAATTGTACAAAAATAGCAGTTAGCAAAGAGACATCTCAAAGCAAGAACACAATCAGCTCCCATCGTGTTGATTTAAGAAGGGTGACACTTGGACTTTTCAAAAGAGTCCATGGTCGACTTATTTCTATCTGATTGTTGATTTATCTTTTCTATCAGTGAAATCTTGGTTCAGGCAAAACCTAGTTTTGAACCTGTTTCAGCATTTGGACTGAATTCCATTTTAGAGGAGCTTTTCAGGACTGCACTCAAGCAGTGGTGGGAACAGCAAACAACAGAAAAGGCTGGGAACAGGACTTCATTTTAGCTTAAATACTGACTGCTAGTAATGCCTTTGGAAAGGCATTTCCGCCTCTGACAATGATGTGGGGGGAACAAAAACCAAGATTCCACCAAAGTAGTGGATGGGTCCAGGAGAAGGTTCAGGAAGAGACATCTAGGAAATCCTTGAGGGCCAGATATGGCCATGTGTCTGGGATTTGATTTTGCTGCAATTGGGAAACTGATCTTCCCCTTTCACTGAAGCTGTCAGGAAGGTAGAGTAAGCCTAAGTATCTCCTCTTGTACCAGTAGCCCAACTCAAAAGTGGAAGAAATATCATTGTAGGACTCTTGGGGACAAAGCTTTTGTGGGAAAATGTGCTAGCATGCACTTCCAGTAATAATATAATTGAATAAAACTGAACGGCATGTTTTATCATTTTGTGGTTAGGATTTCTATTCCCAACTAAATGGTGTTACACTGACCTGTGTCTTTGCTTGTTCCACATTGTGCCTGCAGCCTTACACGCTTAACGGCACAGAGCTGGATGTGAGACGAGCACGTCCATGTTGCCTTGGAAACTGGACAACATTCTTTTTTATCCCACCCAGTGAAGCAACCAGGGAAGAAAGAGAGGGGAGGCAAATATCTGCCTTCATGCATCTGAGACGCTGCCATGGAAAAGATGGAGCAGACTTGTTCTCCTTTGCTCCACAGGCCAGGACTACAACTAGGGGGTGAAAATATGGTTTTGGCTGATCGTTGGAGAAACCGAAAAGAAATTCATCCATCTTGCATGTTTCACTGTAGATTGTTGGATATTTTATTGATTACACCGGATGTGATTGGTGTAGGGATGCAACCTGCTCTGGGATCCTTATCATCAATAGGTGGATTGAAAATTTATTAGCAGTGAAATTCATGATCAAAAAGCAGAAGATAATTGGCATGTTTTTCCTACAAGGGTAGGAAAAAGATAGTCCTGGATTTACTGATATACACAATAAATTCCAGGGTTCTGTATTCTTTAATTGTGTTTGTATGTCCTTTTTGCCAGACTCCAGCTGGTGGATGGTCAGATGCCAGTGCCTTTAACTTGCTGTGTTCTTCTTATATCTGATGACATGACCAGCAACCATGTATGTGAAAGTTCTTCAAAATGCCCTATTGTTGAGGTGCAACTCAACATGTAAACAACCCACATGCTCACGAGCAATAAAACTAAAGTCCTTTATTGCTACTTATCTACAAGATTTACAACTCTACAGATAAGCTCTACTGTTGAGGTCTTTGCAATGCAGATACTAATCCTTTAGCTCAGCCACCCCCAAGCTAGGTTGTGGGGTTGGCATTTGGGTACAGGGTCCCAAGCACAAGACCTCCTCGTGAGATGCTGCCTCTGTCGGGGCTTCAGGCATGACACCTATCATGGCAGCCTTGTTCAGCTCTTGTAAATTCAAGGTGGTGGCTTACTTTACTTGTTAGATTTATATCCTACTCAAAGTGGCCCACATCATTCTCCTGCTGCTGCTCTCCACCTTATCCCCACAACAACATCCCTGTGAGGTAGGCTGCTATGAGAATCTGTGACTGACCCAAAGTCACCCAGTTGGCTCCATCACTGATCAAGCACTAGAGTGGAGACTAGAACCCAGATAGCCCGAGTGCCAATCCTGCACTCTCAATCACTACACCACACCTGCTCACCACACTTTATGCCTTCTACTTTCCCTGGCACAATTGTCTTTCCCGGGAAATTTCACCTTCTGTGCCCAGGCTGTACCTATGGCAATTTTTCTTGGATGTGTTCACATTTTGCAGAACTGGCACTTTCACTAGTGTTAGGGTAGACTCACTGAGGTAAGTATCAAGGTATCATCTAAAGAGGTCGGATTTACAAGCAACAAATATGGAGACATATTTATTGCAACCCCCTTTGGTGACCGAAAAATAAACTAAAGAGAATCCCCTGTGCTCCTTTAATGTAAAATTGTTTAAAATTTCCTTAAAACTCCTATCACCCTTTGAATGTAAAATTCTACTGCCTAAGGAATAGGATCATTCTCCACAGATTTCTTGTTTAATATCTTTGGCGATCTCTCTTTTGAATAATTTGCTCAGTCCTCTCCAGTCTTTGCTGTGCAGTAACTGCAAATTCATGCTTTTCAGCATCCCCAAAGCTCGGCCTATCTGAACCAATGAAGATGGATTGTAGCAATGCAGAGCCAGGTGTAATAACAAAAGAAGAGTCTATATTGATCAGACTGGCCAAGAGGCCAGAATGCCTAGTCAGTGCTGTATCCACCTGGCAGCAGTGAGATGGCCCAGAAGCGCTGGTGCTTCCTTTGCTTTGTAATGGGGTTTGAATTGCTGTTACAAACAGCTGAATCAAGATGATCTCTGAACTAGAGCTTGCAAAACAAGGGAGGGGAAGTGAGCTGCAAATGGTCTATCCTTGCCTCAGTTAGAGATGGGGGCTAATAGAATATTCCATTTTGGTTCACCTGACCTCTCTCCTGAACCCCTGAATGAACAATCACAAATCAAAATCTACAACATGGGCTTTCTCTCTGGAGCTTTGGAAACAATCATATATCATTCCCCTTAACAAGACACCACCTTCCTGCATCCTTACCAGATCCCCACATTCTTTATCAAGTGAAATTTCTACTACCAAACGAATTAGTGTATCTACCAAACAGGTAAACAGCACAGGGAAGGCATTCTGAAAGTATGCAGGAGAAACTGGCTCTGAAAGTCCTGGGGTGCATTATATATTGAGCAACACAGTACCAGCTACTTGAATTGGAAATGCTAAATGCTCTGTCCTTCTCATTGATGCTGCTGCTGTTGCTGCTTTACTTCTAAAATCTAAACATCCACATTGCCTAGATCTACAGACAGGGAAGCAGTGCATGAGAAAATAATTTATTTCAGATTTTAATATAAACCTAGCGAATTTACATATTCTAAATCAATGTGCAAACTGGAACAGTTATTCTTCATTTGGCACACTTCTTGAAACACTACCACAAAGCTCTCCCATTCAAAAATGCATACTTTAGGTAAATTTGTGAACAAAACAATTTCTGCGAACATTAAAGGAAATGTGTCAGAAAATACATACAGGATTTTGCACAGTCTTTTGACAACAAACAAACATGTACTAACTGATGCAGAAGTGGTAGGGAAAGAGCTCCAGCTTTCTAGTTGTAGGATTTCGTGCCATGTGCATAGGTTAACAAAAGGCCATCTCAGCTCATGCAATTGTGATATGGAATGGGCATCACAAACATGTGATATCTGACACCATCTCATTTCAAAGTAAATGCTATATAGAAACATAGAAACAGAGTGAGCTACCTAGTCTGACCCCTGGCTCCACTCATGATATGCTCCCATCAAACTAAAGCAGCTGTTTATCACATCCATTGTACAAGGACTTTCTACAGAACACATCATCTCCAACTCACAGAAGATGTACTCCCTTATGAATTCCACCTCAATAACAGTGGGCATCTAAACAGACATACCTCTGTTTTCTTGAAGGTTTCAGACAAAAGCAGTCGTCTGTAGTGCTTGGCTGAGTGGCGTAAAGAGTTCTCCAAAACATTTCCTGAAAAGGACTCTTCCAGAGGATACATAGCAGGACAGGAGAATTTGCCTATTTCTGAGTCATTCCATTTTCACAGGATTGAAGCCATAATTATGTTCTATTCCATTTCCAGATTAGCCCATTTTTATTTATCCCCAAATCCACAAAACTTTACTGGAAGCTCTGAAAAGGGACAAAATGCAATGGAAAATTTCATTATTTATATGAAATTCCAAAGATCAAAATGCTCAAGAATACCTAGCTGAGGTTTTTTGGTGAGACCAGAGTGTCTGGGTGAAATTCTATGATTTGCTGCAGTATATTTAGTACTGGGAGGGAAGTAGATAGGCTGTTGGGGAAGAACATCTCAAAACCTTTTGTGCCTTGATGGAGCAGATGTCTGGCTGTGAACAAGACATGGAGGAGAAGGCACCCCACCTGCTTACCTGAGGCATTGGGGTTATGGTGGTGCCTTTATGGATCAAGAGTTCAATAGACTGATCTGGGCCCTTACAACTGGTATTGCCAGATGATTCCCACTGAAGTGCACTTCATTTTCTTTATTACCAGCAGGAGATTTAACCTTCCTGCACTACTTTCAAAAAAGACTCATTTTTGTCCTCAACTTGCATTGCTGATTCTTTGAAAAAGCATTTTTCTTCTTCACTCCTCATGGTGGTCTTTCTCCTGGGTGAGTAGATTAAATAGGATTTTCCACTAGCTTCAAAGGGAGAATTCTGAGTATCGCCTGAAAGTCAAACTTGCAGCCTTTGAATGCCAAAAAAAAAAAAAAAAAAAAGCGGGCGGGGGAAGAGAAAAAAGAAAAGAAAGAAAAGATAAAGCAAAGTTTCTCAGGCACTAAAATCAAAATTGAGAAAATGCCTTTTCCTTTTCTTTTAATGCACATATTATTTCTACACTCTGTGCTCCTTTTGCAGTTGTTTTTGGCTCATCTAAGTTTGGGTGTGGCCTGAATGCTTTGTGTGTACAGGAGAGAACAGAATGAAGCCCTTGCACTTTTTAGAGTATATTTGGGAGGGGAAATCAGGGTTACATTCACTGTTGCTTTTTCTCCTCCATAAATAGGAGTTATATGTGTGAGCTGTGCTTCCACTTGGGCCTCTCCTCTGCCACACAATGCAGGGTCTGGGCATTCCACATCTTGCTAAGCTTCAGATTTCCGGAGGAGCAATTGCATTTCCCAGAACAGCCGGGCAGAGTCAAGTCGCCGATTAGGCCTTTCAGGACCCTGGACAGATCATACTGGCTGGAACTCCTGCAAGACAAGCTGCTATCTCCGGAACAAAGAAAACCCTTCTGAAGCCTTAGGAAGGCTGCCACTTTTCGACCTGCCACTGACTCTGTCACGTCTGAGTTACCAACCTTATCTAAACAGAGCACTGTCTGATTCTGCAGCCCGTGAAGGTGGTGAAGACTGTACTGAGGGGCTTCTGATTCTGAGGAATCTGTTAAAGCAAAGTCCTCTAGCCTGGAAGGCTGTAGAATAGCAATTTATGAAGCCTTTTCTTCCTCTAAGTCCCATTCAGAGCCAGGGAGGGAACATGGTAATTCCTCAACCACATGCACAGAGAATGTGAGTGGAAACGTGAACAAGAGTATTCTTATTTTAAGCCTAGATTTTTCAATATTTTGGGAGTGGAAGCAGAATTGAAATACCCCCCAAGACTGGATGCAGGTGAAGTTCCCTCAGAAATTACGTTTGAGAAAGGAGGTTGGCTAATCTCATTATCTCCTGCCCTTTCACCTTTAATGCCTCAGCAGCATCTTTGCTACCCCCTCCAAGTAAAACTTGGCAAAATGCCTTATCCATGACAAACCTGCTCAGCTTGTCTTCCTGATAGTAGGGAGGTTTTTAAGCAAATGTGCTCAAGTGTGTTGTGTGTGTGTGTGTGTGTGTGTCTGTGCATGTGTGTAGGAGAAAGAGAGAGTGAGAGAAATAATTTGCATTAATGCACCAGGAGAGTCAATGGGACAACACAGGGGAGGAATATCCTGTCAAGGAGAGTCAGGAAGTTTGGTTCAAACTTAATTCAGGCCTTTATTTGAATGTGTGGAGGCCAGGGGTCAAAAAAAAAAATCCTTATCTCCACTGTTACATCCCTACTGAACATAAGGAAAGGGCTTTACTGGGTTTACAGTTCAATATACTAAAATCTTGGCATTCCTTGGAAACTAAGTTTATAGAAGGTAAAGATGGGCTTGATAGCCTCTAGACAATGATGGGTAAAATTTCAGAAGACAGAGTTTAGTTCAGAAGGAATCCAGCAACTAAGGGCATCTACAATGCTCATAAGCAGGGCATTCATCACTATCAAGAATATATGTAAATGTGCCAATTTTCCTATCATGCAAAATATAGGCAAATGTATGCAAATTTATCTATCTTTCATAAATCAAACATGTAATCAAATGCAGATTTTCTTGGCAGAGAAAATGGTTACCTTGGTGCAGATTTGTTTTTGTCTTGTCTTAAATGCCTAGTACCCCAAAAAACTACATAGGTTGACTACTTAGGAAAATAAATTACTCAATTTATGTGGCACATAGAATATAAAGAGCCTCACTATTGGGGGGGGATCTATAGCAGTAGAAATGCAGAATATCTCACAGTATTTTCTATTTATTCACTGGCTTCTTCAGCAAACATTGAAACATACTTTAAACCAGTGGTTTTGAACCTTTCCACAGCTGGAGAATGGCAAAAACAGGAAAGCCACCCCAGGGATCACTGAGGCAGAAACAAAAAGCACCATACACACAATACAGTATTCTCTGTATTAGTCTCCAAACATAATACAAAAAAAAAAATCTCCAAAACAAACTGAAACTGAGCCACAAGAAATGTCAACAAAAGAACAAAATATCAGAATTGGCATGTCTGAGCTGTCTTTCTCTCCCCTCCCCTCCCCTGCCGCAGTGGCACTGGTGCATCTCTGCAATGACTTGAGACTTGACTCGACACTTGGAGTAAAGAATCTGGACACATCACTGCTAACAGTACCTAGTTTCAATCCACAAAACAAAATGGACATGCCAGAATGAATCAGGTGCTTCTTTAATGCTGCATCATAAATTAGTGTGGTCTCATTCTACATTGTTTTTGCCTAGTCTGTGTTATAATTGGTAACATATTCAAGTGAAACTGTTACAGAATGCATATTTAGACTGAAAAGGGCTTGTGTATCCATGCCTGTCCAAGCCTGCATCGCTAGCTAGGCCATGCTAGGATCTGTAGGCATTTCTTTAGCCTAAACATGCATGTGATTGTACCCTCAACCATGGGAAGTAGTATTTTAATTTTAAAGGTTAAGACACCAAGGCCAATTCACAGCCGATTTCTAGCAAGTAACCCTTGAACAGTATTATGGATGCAGATGGAGCACAGAAGCAGTTGTGAAATGCCAGATAAGCAAAGCAACTGCTGTTTTCCAACAAATGTGCTCAGTCTGGAATACATTAGCTATAGATACTATGGTAACTGCAGGTTGTATAATGCCATTGCTGTACCGATTGCCACCTATGCCAGTAAGACCTGGAAGTTTACGACAAAAATCACTCGGAAGATCAACTCGGAAGATCTTTCAGCAACGTTGCCTTAGAAAGATATTACAACTTACATATTGGGATCATATTACGAATGAGGAAGTATTACAAAGACGTGGTACATGAAGATTCTCAGAATTGATAAAAGAACAAAGAATGCCTTCTGCTGGACATGTGCTCCACATGAATAAACAGTGCCCTACCAAGACTGATTAACTGGACACCACTAGGTGGTCAGAGGAGGAGAGACCTGTTGTCAAACATTCTAATAAGCATCCACCTTGAATGGAAGGATAAAGAAACCATTGAAGCAGACCAAACACTGTGTAAGACACTTGTAGCCTGATGTGTCCCACAGAGGATGTGAAGAAGAAGAAGAACCCTTGAACATGAGTGTGCTGTTGAAATTGTTGACAAAGAGCAGCTTAACCCAGCTGAAGTGCGGGCAGGCATCTCTAACAAGGAGATCCAGGAACTGCTGGCCTTTTGAATAGTGCTGTGTCCTTTCAGGGCTGCAATGGGCCTAGAAATATGTAGCAAATAACTTTCAGGAAATATTTAGCATTTTTTTAAAGTATGGGGAGGAAGAGTCCTAGGAAGGGATGGTGTGTGTGTGTGTGTGTGTGTGTGTGTGTGTGTGTGTGTGTGTTTGTGAGAGAGAGAGAGAGAGAGAGAGAGAGAGAGAGAGAGAGAGAGAGAGAATCATGTCTCTCTTGACTTGAAAACTTCAAGCTCTGCAACTTTGGAGGCTCAGATTTAGAAATAAACAAAACAGTTGATTTTGGTTTCTCTTTTTTGTTTCCCTAAATGTCAGTTCAGTTCCTCTCACACTTTAAATAATTTTCCAGTTTTAAGTGAGCTTTATCTCAGAGATTTTTAATGTTTACCAGAAACTTCATAAACATTTTGTGCATTTTTAGATGCACTTTGCCAAATATACAGATTTTGTCAAACAATTATACTAAAATAAAAGGTTAAATGCTATTTTTCTTGGTATACCAGTTTGTTTGTATAATCGGAGAAGTGTAAATTTCAATAGATAACCAAATTTCAGTTCAAATAGTGATTCAAAAATGGCTGTCTTGAGAGACACTGCAAAGGACAGGTAACCCACCCTAAAGAATGAGTGCAAAGCAAAGATGAGATCTGAACCCAACACAGGAAATGACTCATTTGAACTCACAATTTTCAGATCCAACCTAAACCAGCTCCTCAGCATTCCCTCTTGCCTGTAAGAAGATGTGTTAATTAAAACACAAACGCACATGCACAGCAGGGGTAAGGTGCCTGATAGGATCACAGAAGCGGGGAGTCTGGGGGGTACAATGACTGCCCATGGGATAGTCTAACAAAAGACAATAATGATGTGCTCATCTTTAAATGGTTAATAGCATTCTGTTCTCTTCCTCTAATATAAACATAAGTTTACATATTTTTATCTCTGCATATTTTAAGTCTGTATCACCTTGAGTGCTCATAGATTGGTGGGGTGAGTTTGAGGAATAAAAAAAATGAATAATACACCAGATGATTTCATACTTCTCCAAATGTTCTGGCATGGTTCTTGGCTCAAAACAAACAGTTTAAAAGAAAATGTGTTCAGAAGTGTGTATATTAAGAGATAATACATTTCAAATACATTTTTAAATATTATTTAATGAGACATTTTGTGCAGCTTTAAAAAAATAATTGTAAATAACCAGTGAAAATGGGATGAAACCATTTTGCATGATGAATTCAGGGATGTGGAATTTATCTAGATCTTGGAATGACTAACTTTCACATCTCTGCAGGACTGGTGGCTGGGTGGTGGAGGGGCAGTGGGGGATGTTCTATGCATGTTTAGATAGGAAAATCTAAACATCTAAAAAATCTAAACATGAAAAATGCATGAGCAGGGAGCTGTACCACACCTGATGTGCTTTCTGGGTGGGGCTTTGGAGACTGGGCCCTTTTTAAGGTTGGGGTACTCTGTGGTAAGTGGGTGTAACCTACATGGGACGGTGTGGCTGTGTTTCTTTAACTGTACTGATGGGTAATTGGGCTTTGTGTGTGTGTGGGGGGGGGTTATAGCTATATGTTATTTTTATTTTTATTTTTTTATTTATAAAATTTGTATGCCATCCAATTACTTGCATCTCTGGATGGTTTCCAACATAGATAAATTGACAATCCACTCTGGCTGCAAATTAATAAAATACGACAATAAAATTCAGTATTAAAACATATTAAAATATCGATTAATTTTTTTTTGATATTTTGTATTAGTATGTATTTTCTAATTAGTATGTATTGTATTAGTATGTATTTTTCAGCTAGTATGTATTTTCTGGTTTTATTGTAAGTCACCCAGACAGCCCTATAGGTTTGTGGCAGAATATAAGTGTAACAACAACGATAACAATGAACAACAACAACATGAAATGCCAAGCGGGATTGGTCATAGGAGAAGCAGCAAGGCAGGCAAGGCAACCACAGGAGGTGGTTGAAGCCGCATTGGCAAGGGTGTTCAAGGACAGGCTGGACATGCACGTGGGAGGCATCTCATGAGCAGAGCTGGATGGAGCCAGCGGTCAGACTAGATGGCCTGGGAGGTCCCTTCTGACTCACTCTGTTTGTATGTTCTATGTTTCTGAGTTTGGAGAACCATCGTGATCTTGATCGTTCCTCACTCATTCAACTCCAGTTTGATCTGCTGTTGCTCTTCCTTCTAGCTTTGGCTCATCCCTATTACACTATTTTCTGAGATATTTCTGGCTTTCTGCTGAAGGCTTTTTCTCCCAGGCAATGCACCATGTCTTGTGTGATAGAACCTGACAAGGGATGGAACAAGAAGTTTGTGGCTTTTGACCTTTTCTCTTTTATACATCTGGCAGTCAAGAGAAAGATGCCGGTAATGTGTCACACACTAAACATGTATAAGATTATATCCTCAAGAGTTGGTGACTTCTAGTTAAAAAAAAAAAAAGGAGAAGGCTGAAAACTTATGCACCCCCAAATAATGTGAATTAGACAAATTAGACCATTCCTAATCCGTGCCATGTGTTCCTGTGTTTATCCTTAAATCCTTCCCACCAATTTCTGCATTTACTTGCATTTAAAAATAATATCAACTTATCTATTATGTTTATATTCCACCTTTCTCCCATTGTGGAACATAAGGTGGCTACATGTGATTCCCGGGTGGTCTTCTCCCAAATCTCAGACCAACCCCAGGCCTGCTTAGTTTTAGACTATACTTTGGACTGAACATCTTTTGCACTGACAAAACTACTACTGATGTTCAGACAAGATGCAAAAACCCAGCTCAGGTATTAAAAGGGATAAGAAACAAATCTGTAGAAAAACATCCCAATGGTTTCAGACATCATGATATTTTCTATAGGCCAACTCTAAGACCTGGCAATCCTTGCCATGAAGTGAAACTTCTAGCTATATAGAATAGGCATGTTGTCTTCAATACCCTGAACTTAGAATATTTTATTTTCTGGGGAATTCCATCCATAGCAGTAATATTTTGTAATTGTCCAAGTGGGCTCTTTACTTTGTTAATGACAAAAGAAGCTGAAATGTTTGATTAAATATACAAGCATTCATATTTTGGCAAATGCTTGAAATGGGCATGTTTAATTCCTCAATGAGCGAAGGTTTGGGTCCTTTGAGAAGGACATCTTAGGTTTCCTTAATGTTTGGGTTATTTAAAATACACAGGTTGAGCACAGCTGGAGGCATAGCCAAACTCTCCAGAGTCACATCAGCAAGTAGACAGGCAGCATCCTAAGAGACTTTCTGAATTCCCAAAACTTTCTTTAGCAGTGTAATTCCCAGTTTGCCTTCCAGTGCAGTCTTGCCTATTTTTTCTTTGTTTTGGTTTCATTTTACACATACACAGCTTCGCCTTTCACCCAGATAAAGAGTGAGATTGGAGGAAAGTCATTCTCCTCCACCTGCACCCCCTGCCAAATATATATATATCCACTTCCCCAAAGGATATTTTCTAATTCTTCCACACCCACTGGGGGCCAACTTTGAGAACAGTAAGCCATCTTCCCTAAAAACAAAGGGTATTTGGAAAGGTTAGGAAGGAAGGCAGGACTAGGAAGGCAATGTGCAGATCAACCAATCCTTTCCTATCCAAGTATCCATAACTATCTTTTCTCTTTAAAAATGGACAGTATGAAATACATTTTTCGAGCCAAATGTACATTTTGGGGAGGAAACAGTGAAGGCAGTGGGTCAGAAGTTTCTGATACACACGTCATCCTCATGGTCTGCCTGTGGATCAGGCTTTGTTTTTGATTTGATTTGTATTTTATTGTATTCCCCATGTGATATCTTGATGTATACAAATGCAGGGCATTCATTCATGGCTGGGAAAAGCAATTGATTCAGCTAATTCTAGTCAGGATACCACACCATTGCACTCATTTCACATGCTAGCAAAGTTATGCTCAAAATTCTACAAGCTAGGCTCCAGCAGTAAGTGGACCAAGAACTACCAGAAGTACAGGCAGGATTTTGAAGAGAGAGACAAACTAGAGATCAAATTGCCAACATCCACTGGATCATGGAGAAAGCTAGGGAGTTCCAGAAAAACATCTACTTCTGCTTCATTGACTATGCTAAAGCCTTTGATTGTGTGGTTCACAACAAATTGTGACAAGTTCTTAAAGAGATGGGAGTCCCAGACCATCTTATTTGTCTCTTGAGAAACCTATATGCAGGTCAAGAAGCAACAGTGAGAACTAGACACGGAACCACTGATTGGTTCAAAATTGAGAAAGGAGTTTGGCAAGGCTGTATACTGTCTCCCTGCCTATTTAACTTATATGCAGAGCACATCATGAGAAAGGTGGAGCTAGATGAATCACTGGTTGGAATTAAGATTGCTGGGAGAAATATCAACAACCTCAGATATGCAGATGATACCACTCTCATGGC